>NC_136808.1:45527035-45537035 GCF_951216825.1 Electrona antarctica | reverse complement strand
TTGCAACGGGGAGACACTTTGTTGGCGAACCTGAACCATTATTCAGGCTTGGCCAAAGGAAAGATTTGACCGATTCATTTACATACAGTATTCACATGACATAATTATGTTCAGATGTATCCAGCACAAATGTGTAACTAACTATAGATGTTGAAATTAAAGGGAAGAAGGTATAACGAAGAGCAGAAATAATGAGCCACACATCCGTATGTATTTTATTGGTGGTGGCTGCATGGCAAAGCATTCTTTGTACAGGAAAAGCCATTTAACTCAGTGTACTGACCAGGACCTAAATCTTCGGGACCATTTGGGTGCATTTCTACACGTTCAGAGTTAAATGAACACTGAGGACTTACAGTGTGGTTGACCCTACTTTATGCTGAGTGCCTATTAGTTCACGCGACCTGTGCTCTCTGTGGAAGGGCAGGATCAGTGTATCTGACAGACTGACATCCTCCCTGTGTGAGGGGGCTGGTGCACTGGTGTGTGTGTGTGTGTGTGTGTGTGTGTGTGTGTGTGTGTGTGTGTGTGTGCGTGCGTGCGTGCGTGCGTGCGTGCGTGCGTGCGTGTGTGTGTGCGGTGATCAGTTGGAGAAGGTCATAGGTCAATGACTGTATTAGACACACTGATTGATCCTGTGGAGAAAAGTGCCATCACAGCTAATTAATGAGAGAGAGACGGCTGTGCGAGGTGGCACTCTCTCGCTGACCCGTAAAAAAAGACATGAGGGGGAGAGTCATACACTGATGCTGAATATGAGGAAGTGAACTGTTTATGGTGTGTGTGTGTGTGTGCGTGTGCGTGTCTCTCCAGCGTGCGTGCGTGCGTGCGTGCGTGCGTGCGTGCGTGCGTGCGTGCGTGCGTGCGTGCGTGCGTGATAAGCATGGCATTGTGTTTCGGCAGCTGAAAATGTATGTTTGTATATAGAGGTGATATTGATCTCATGGGGGAGGATATTTTTTGAATGTTCAGTATAAACAGTCATTTTTGATAAAGGTGACTTCATGCCGGCTGCAATATAACAACCAAGCTGTGACATGGTGCCCGAAACTATCTCACTATTTTCCATTGGAAAAAAACAAATAAAACATATTTACACATATAGTAGCTACCTTATCTCAGGTACTATGTCTACATTTTTATTTTTGTATTTTATTATTTTTATTATTTTTTGGGGAAAAGGCTAAGAGACCCTTTGCTTGTACAGCTTGTGGCAAAAGCTTGTAAGTATCAAAGACACAGAAGAAAACCCTATACCTGTACTTTTTGTGGAAAAAGCTCTTCTTTTCCTGCCTTGATCTCCTTAACCCCCCTCTCTCTCTCTCTATTCTTCCCTCTCTCTCCCTTCCCTTCTTTCCTCTCTTTGTTTTTCTTGGAAAAATTACACAATGGGAACTATGCACAAAAACTGATTTTTGTTTTTTACATTTTTACGGTTTTACCTGTGATGTGACAATACAACTTAGTCTGATTCAAATTCTTGGCACATGACAAGTACCAATCCTTGTAAATTATATTTATTTTAATTTTTCACGTCTTTAATGTTTATAGATTTTCTCATTAGCAGGCGTCTCTCCATCTCTCCAGCTCGTTAGTAAACATAATAATAATAATAATAATAATACTAATAATAATAATAATAATAATAATAATAATAATCAGGTCGGGATACCAACTGTATCTAATCATGAGAGAGAACTCATTCCGCATACAGGATCAACAGTGTAATTGGAAGCAATGCATGTTTGTTATCTGACCTGAACATTCATGACGGCGAGACCAACTATAGGCCTATTTTACAGAATAGAGCTTTTTTTATATGTTCTCGATAGGACAGATTCAATTAACGACAACAACTATGACAGTGACACAGACGCAGAGAAGGCTCCCTTGACTCAAATACACCAGAGTAAGTGCTTTTTTTCGTCACTACCTCACCGCGCCGGGAGTGGGTAATTTGCGCGCCTGCTGCAGGAGGCAAACCGTAGTCCTAGAGACCTCTCAGTGCCTGCTATCCCCCAAGAACACACAAGGCAGAGAGAGCTTCCTGTTAGTTCTGGCAGGAGAGAAAGGACAGTGGGCGGGTCTGCGGGGGGTGCCCTGGGCGCGGCGGTCACTGGGGTGTGGCCAGCACTGGTTTGCTGCACCTGGCCGGCAGGCGGCAGGTTTCGAACCACAGCCTGTTGACCGGGTGTGGCCTTCCCTCCCGATGCTGGTTGCGCCTCGGTGGTGGCTGCGCACGGGCGCCCCTCCGTGGACTTGTCTATAGCTGGAAGCCTGGAGGAGAGGAGCAGTGACTTGACCAATCACTGCTGACCCGCCAACTGGAGAGTGTAGTGGTTGAGGGTTGAAACACTCTAAGAAGGTTGGAGAATGGATTATATTCGCATCTTTGATGTATTTACAAACTGTTAACAAAAAACCTTTTGTTTTAACAAATCGATATCACTGTAGTGGACTTATACTTTGAATGGAATTACACTAACTAGACTAAATACCAGTAAGCCGCCTGAGGGCGAGAAGCCTCGACCTAAAGACGCCTGAGGGCGAGAAGACCTCGCCCTGAAGACGCCTGAGGGCGAGAAGACCTCGCCCTAAAGACGCCTGAGGGCGAGAAGACCTCGCCCTAAAGACGCCATAGTTAACTGCAACAGTCGGTCGCAATTATTTATGTGTGCGTGCAAGTATATGTAGATATGAAACCTTCACCAATGCTGTGTGGTTTGCTAAGTTAACCGAAATGCTGTTATTACCAGTACAATTGTACTATACAATTGTAATTGTATAGACTAACATTTTCCCCTTTAAGATTTCATGAAGTGGTGTCCCTCAAGGGTTGCAATATCCACGAAACCTTTCACATTTCAAGTCCGTTTCACATCTTGTAAGCGAGAATGTCTGGGCTGAGTGTGTTTGCTTGACAGGGGCAATCTGGCGGCGTGTGGGCACTGATGGCATTTGTATGTACATGTTCAGGATGCGTTAGGGAAACCTAGCAGAAAGACGTTCTGGTTCAGACAGAAATGGAGCTTTCAAGATGGGAGATGAGGAAATGATTGGACAGGAAAGAAGTGATCACGGACGGTGTGCACATGTGCACTTTGTACAATTGGTCTTTTCTATGTAGTTATGCTCAATTATTATAGAGCAGAAATTGTGAACTATTTTACACATGAGTTGATGCATTTCATAAACAAATAATCATAACAGACAAAAAATGTTATAAATACTGCAGCGTCATGAGTTTCTAATTAGTTTTGGGGGCAGATCTATTTCTGCATATGAATTAATTTTCTAGAAACCACAACTAGTACTAAAACTGTGATCAATTTAAATTGGCAACAATTAGAGATATCGTCTGGAATGGTTCTGTGCTTCATACTAAAACTATCACCAAAGGCTCAACAGATCACAACAGATCACCTTGATGTCTACCCTCTTCCCATAACGCGTGAATCTCGTTTGCGTCCGAGCATAGGCATGGTAACGCCCCGCCTGCCTGTGATTGGTCTACCGACACTGCCCGCCTTGACTGTCCTCCGAGGTGCATATAGCTATATGTCTGTCTGATGCGAGGTTACTCCATGGTGGGAAATAGTAAGTACGGTATGATACAAGATAGCTATAACTATTTTTGTAGAAGAGGCAAACTAATGTTGTTTATGCTGTTTGCTTTGATGGAATAATTGATTAACATGCACTCCGTAATACGATTTGATTTGGGTGTGTTATAAAATAAAGTGTTTGTGTTGATTATTGTGCAATGTGTTTGTATGTGTAAACTTACATATTATATATTATATTATTATATAAAAAGGTATATTTTCCCTTCAACTTTATCCTTTTTAGTGTAAGTAAGTATTAGTTAGTATTAGTAATCAACACTAACACTTTATTTAGAACACACCCAAATCAAATCATGTGTTCAATCAATTATTATTAAACAATATTAGTTTGCCTCTTCTACAAAAATTATATTATATTATATTATTTATTTCTCAATCTCACCACGGAGTAACCTCGCGTCTCGGAGGACAGTCAAGACGGGCAGAGTCAGTAGGCCAATCACAGGTAGGCGGGGCGTTACCATGCCTCAGCCATGCCTGAGGCGAGATTCACGCTTCCCAAAACACCTTCCTTCCCACAGGTAGGTGGAAGGTGACATGGTTATGATATCCTGCTGGGACACTCATTAATATATCTGTGGGGAACTTGCAGATATTATTGCAATTAATCAAACCAGCCTTAATTATCTCATTAGGAAATACAGCTCACTCTCATAACGTGTTTCATTCTGTTTCAACATTTCATGTTGCTGTTTGACAACTGCATTTCTTTTCTATCCAGCTAAGGGATCAACAAAGGTTTATGTTATCTTATCTAAGATATCTGCATTGTTTATTTACTCTATCTCTGTCTGCCTTTTCTCTCCCCAATCCCTGCTACCTGGCTGGCAGTCTTGCACCCTGACAGGAGCTGCCGAGGGAGAGATCTCTCCTGCATGCAGCAGACGGCTGTGATGCCTCATCAGACTTCCAGCAAGCCCTGTGGCCCTGGATGGTGCCACAGCTGGGTGGAGGGACATGATCACTCACTCACAGACAGGATTAACCCCCCCAACTGCATCTGTCTCTGCTGTCCCAATTCTAATCTGCGTTTCCTGGCCTCTGTCTGTCTCCGCTGTACAGCTGTCTCTACTGAACGCCGCTCAGGTCCTGCATGTCAAACCTGTGTCAAGGCCATGGCAGACAGGTAGCCCAAGTTCTCAGGATTTAAGACTCGCCGCTTTGGTATAGTTTATTATGTGTATAACATTCAAGGTTTTATCGTATGCCATTGTGAATATTAAACAATGCTGCTCCTGGTCCACTTTGAAATATTGTCCTGATATTCAATCAAAAAAGACAGGGGGGGGGGGATTAAATTATGCTGTCAATATGCAAGCAGGAGAGCCAAAGACAAGACAATTGTAGCTTTTAAACATCAAATGATTCCGAATATGCTCCTTAGTCTGCATATTTCATATGACTTCCTTTCTATGAATTATAAATAGAGTCGCATAATTGCTCTTGTGAAATATACTACATGATCAAAGTTTCTGAGGCTGCTTTTTGTCAGAAGTGAGAGAAAAATAAGTCCATTATTCCAGCTACTGTACAACATTAACCATGAAGGCATGTCATATCGTAATTGGCAAGTCTTTGTAATCGGCACACATTGCTATCTGCATATAGCCTACTGTGAAAATGGAGTCCTGGATTTTAAAAGATTGTGTTGCCAAAGTTTCACACAGGCTTTATATTGAATGTTTTCGGGATTCAAGCCAGAAGGGCTGAAATCCTTATTACCACCCTTACAATATCATTATTGTTTTGTGAAAATATGTATTCTTTCCTTCTGCTGTGGTTTTGCAAATTCCTATGAGAAGGTAGTAGAGCCATGCCATTTTGACCAATTTCATTGCCGTACTTAGTGTTACATGCACAACAACATGGGGACCATGTTGTGGGGGCTATTGCCCCCACAAGTATATAGTTGTATCCTCCTTTTCTATTTCTGTGTCGCTGCCGTTCCCCGCTAATGCCCCTATATTGCCCCTATAACACTAATATGGTAACAACATGTTTGTTACTAGATTCATGAGTTAAAGATGGAGTGCCATGATTTTTTCCCCCCCTAAAACATGATCATCAGGTATTGTGATTATACTAGGAGGAAGATTTATTTCAAAGAAGTGTACAGAAAGTGTTCAAATTATGTTTTTCTGTGGCCACACCCACCAGTTCATTAAGTATACCTGGTTTCCAATTTAGCACCACCCACCTGAACTTAAGCCTCGACCTGCAGCTGTTGTTGTATGACAATGGGGGAGGTGTTAGGGTTATGATGTAACTAAAATGGTGTTATTGCGATTGGGCCTTTTGACTCAAAGGCTTTCAGCTTTCAGGAAGAAACCAAAAATACACAGGGAAGACATATTTGAATATTATAACCACACCTGGGGGTCTATTAGAGTAAGGTTAACTCCATAGACACATGAAAAAGTACAAAAATCACGGCACTCCATCTTTAAGGGAGCTGATGTTTTTAGGTTTTATGTCTGCACTAAGCAAACAACAATTGAGATGTGTTAAAACAAAGTGTTGTTACATTTCTTTACATATATATTTTTTCTTTACTGTTAAAGGGGAATTCCACCCAAAACCATTTCTGATGTTATTATATCCCCTACTGACCAACACTGACCAATCTGAAAAATATCACTTGTACTAGTCTGTAGGGGATTGGGGATATAACACCATCGGAAAATGGTGAAAAAAGGGTTTTGGGCGGAATTCCCCTTTAACCACTTCAATCCATTATACTTAGTCGACTGGAGTCCTCCAGGTATCTAATAGGCCCCCTACTTTTTCCCAAACATTTCAGGGAAAAAGGATATTTGGGGAAAAGGATCAAGCTGAGATTCTCAGCCACAAATGTCTAGTCTACTTTTTCCTTTTAATATTTTGTTAACTGACCACTTCACCACTTTTCAACCTATCTTCATATAATAGGTCCTCACTAATAATCATGATAAAATGGCACGATTTCTTTCTACTCAGTCTGTGTCTCATAGGAGGGCTGTGGGCAGTTTAGAAACCGTCTTCCAGTGACATCATCATTAGGCAGATTATTTTTTAAACAAGATTTCTTTTATAAAAATGTTTAGATTTTCATTATCGTGAGAACGATGGCTTCCATTTTCACATTGCAACTTTTCAGGACTAGAAAGCCTGCAGTTTTTATTAGCTTGTATTCCCCATCGATGATGTCACTGGAAGACGGTTTCTGAACTGACCACAGCCCTCCTATGAGACACAGACCAAGTAGAAAAAGATTGCGCCATTTTTTCAAGATTATTAGTTAGGACCTATTATATGAAGATAGGTTGAAAAGTGGTGAAGTGGTCCTTTAAGCCCATGAGTTAAGGTGCACTGCCACATTTAACAGCAATGATGAGTTGAACCATATGAGATACAGAGCGCTACAGTTTAATTGTTTACTGTTTTTAGTCTTTACATTTTTATCCCACAATTTTTGTAACCCATTTTTTTCACCCAGTGTCAATTGTCTAATGTAATCCTGATACCCCCTCTGCCAACCGGGGGAGAGCAACAGACTGACCTCATGCTTGCTTCAGTCCAAACCGCTTCTTTGCATGGGCGAGTTTCCCCGGTTGGACGTAGATTTCTGTGTAATTTTGTGTAATTTTGCACGCATTTTTTTCAAATTGCCAATTTTTTCAAATTGGCGGAGTTATAACAGGCCAATTCATGTTTTGGCCTGTAGGACATACAATTACATTTTATTTTCTCCTGGATTCTTTGGATACGCAACTCCTCAAATATATATATATATTTTTTACTACTCCTATCAATTGTGTCCATACATCACCCAAATTGGTACACCTTATCTCTGTAGTTACTGTATGTGATGAAGATGTATCTGTCACATTACTCATAATTCAATTCCGATTGGCTATGATTGACTTCCAAAGTTTGCAGGGGTGGCCTGTTTTGCACAAATTACCACACATCATGAATGCAGTGCCCAATTGCTGTGAAACAAGCAGTCGGTCGCCATCAAAGACGACAACTATATCATTACAGCTGTCAGAAACAACTGCCAAACCACCTTGCCGATTACAGCTTTCTAATGTTTGTTGAACAAACATGAGAGAATGCAACATCAAATCATTTTAAACTTGAATAGTAGTAAATTAATTTAAGATCACTCCAATCAGTACCAAAACCATTCAATATCTCAGATCTCTGACTGACTGACTCTCACTGAATCTGCCACTCACTGAGTGATGAAGTTAGTAGCCTGGCTAATAAGCCAGACCGAATCAGCCGTTGGCAAAAAAAAATTGCCTGCCGGCGGATTACGGTCTGGAGAGGCTCAATTGTATGCCCATTTCCTACACCAGAGAACTGGTGTGGCCAATCGGGACACGGTATGCAATATGGGCGGGCTTTGGTACAGTGACGTTCAATGCTTGAGACCTTTGACTGACAGTAGCTCTGACCAATTGCGTCAAAGAGAAAATGTTTGAACCCGCCCCCCGGGAAACAAGATCCATACACAGCATCTCCAGACTCAAATACCACACAACAGTGTGATTTGAGTCTGGCTTATTAGCCAGGCTATGAAGTTAGAGCATTGGTCGGACAATTTTACTAAAACCAAATTGACAATTGCAGTGCAATAATCCCTCCAGGCTATGGGATGTGGTCTATAATACATCATACCTCGGGGCTATGGGATGTACAGCTTTGTTTATGTAAGCCACAGAATGTTTTGCTCAGTGTTAATCACTACTACTTAGGGATTAGCCTTTACTATTTATAAATAATATTTGTGTCACTAAATGTCACTAAAATACGTTGTCTCTCAGCTAATTCTTCTTCTGGAGCATTGCTTTGAATTTATTTGAACGTTCAGCAATGTGGTGGTGTTAGGGAGCTCGAGCTCTGCTGCTCACATCACTTGTGTGGCCCGATGAAATTATATTACATAATTTGCAGCCTGCTATAAAATAAATTATAATCAATAAGGGATATGCCTCTGCGACCTCTCTCCGAGGTGCGTCTCTAATATAACAGTACAGTACAGTAGTTCTTAATTTCCCAGTCGCTGTTTATCATAATATGAGCTGTATCACCGTCATGTGTACAATAATAAGCTTCCATTTGTGAACTGGTCAACATGTCTGTGGTGAAACTGACCACGGAGCACTTCTCAATGTCACCATGTACTTTGTGCTGTACGTCATTGTGCTTATAGCTGTAATACCATAGGTTATATGGGCAGAGTGTACCATGCAGGCTGCAGTGTTTTCATTAACCTATTCAATCCTTGCCCTTCCATAGTATTGATGCCTTGTCATGTCCTCCTCAAAGAATTAGACTACATCATCAGTTACATGAGCCGCTTCCTGGTAATCCATTTAGGCCTGACGTCGAAATTAAATAAAAGTCTTCTGAAAGAATATATTTTCAAAGATGTGTGCCGCATTTTTACGATTTAAAAAAAATAGCAGACCTACAAGCTCGTAGCGTGCCACTCGGTGGCGCGCTGTGAGCTTGTAGATCTGCTATTTTTCAATAGCTAAAGTATAACATAATGCTTAGTTAAAACACCAAAAGGGGTTCCCGTCCAATCATCGACAATGCATCTACAAAACTGAGGGACAGCAATTAAGCAACTTGGTAATGTAACATTCATGTGTACAATCAAGTGGTCAACGCTACTTGTCTCCACCAGGCCGAAGGCATGGGGAGAGAGTATGTTTTGCACTCCGTCCATCCGTTCGTGTGTCCGTTTGTCCGTCCGTCCGTCTGTGAACAGCTAATCTCCGGCACCGATAACCCGGTCGATGCCAAATTTTGCACACACTCCCTGGATGTCAACAATGAACCTCTGCCCTAACATTTCCAGAACGGCCTGTTATAGCACCACCGACTTTTTAAAAACACATTTTTTTTAAAGTTTCTGCCCAAAAATCCTGCAAATCATTACACACTATAGTCATGTGTTCAAGATGGATCTGTCCGATATTTCATATTCCATCCTAATTGGCTAATCACAGACTTCCCTACTATAGGCTGAGGAATATATCCCACCCTTTTCACATTGGCCTGTTATAGCGCCACCAACAGGTGCATTTTTGCAAAACACATTTTTGGAACAAAATGCCTCAAATCATCCAATTGCCATCAATGGTGTAAGAACAAATGTGCACCCCTTTTCACATTGGCCTATTATAGTGCCACCAGGAGGCCACAACCTGACCTGGCCTGGTGGAGACCTGTCCCCCGAGGGGCACTTTTTCTAGTTTTTCAAATGATTTGCCAATGTTGTGCAGTTGTTGTGCCAGTATCTTTTGAGTTTAACTAGTCTAACTATAGCAGTAATTGTAGCTAATGCTATGAAATACAAATCAAAACAGATCAATGTC
>NC_136808.1:45462035-45524535 GCF_951216825.1 Electrona antarctica | reverse complement strand
TGTGCAGGCTGGGTGGTGTGTGACAATCCTGTTGAAGTATTCCTTTGGTACGGCGACTGCGGCGACGGGTACCCGGGAGAACAAATTAACGAGACACGTGACAGTATCACGCTAAGGTTCACAAAGTTTATTACACAAACAGGAAACATATATAGTGCTGGATCATAATGACGTGACAATAAGATATGAGACAGAAGAACGTGCCTACTGCAGCAAGACTGACCTTGCTGCCGCCGAGATTTCTCTCGTAGCCTATCTATACAGTATGCTACAGTACAGGCAGTACACAATACATATCAAGTACACTGTATCTCAAGTTCAAGTACATAGACTAAGATGTACTGTGCATGGGCTAATATCATAACAGGCGGGAACCCCTTTTGGTGTTTTAAGCTATTGAAAAATAGCAGATCTACAAGCTCGTAGCACGGCAATGTATAGTGCAAAGCTTTGAATATATATATTCTTTCAGAGCGAACGTTTTTTAACTCAAATCTTTGCTTCTTGGGGGGGGGGTCCCTGGAACAACATATTTTCAGATGGGGGTCGGAGGCCAATTACATATATTTCTGGGGGTCCTTGACATGAAAATGTTTGAGAACGACTGACATAGAAACATGGGGTTTTTCAGAAAACTGTCGGGATTTAGAAGACATTTGTAGAATCGTTCTCAGGTCTAAATGGGTTAACCGAAACATCAGATTGATTTCAATCTTTGAATCCAATGTGTAAATAATGGGGAAGATCATCGAATACAGTTATTTCCGACCTCCCCTATACACCACACCCAATGGAAGTATGCCTTTGTTGCAGTATGAGATGCACAGCACGTGTGTGCACGAGAGAGAGCCTTGCACTGAACTTGTGTTTCACTACATCAACCCGGAATATTTCTTCTATAGGCTGCAGGAGTCAACCCGGACTCAGAGGTTATTCAACCAACCAGGTAATATAAACTCTTCTTACACCTGGCTTCCAGTGTTTGTGAATACCAAAGGTGAGGTGTGTATGCCAAATGTAGATAATTCAAGATGTGTGTGTCCCAATTTTGAACAATATCGCAACATCAAATATTCATAGTCTTGATCTTGATACACATGCAAAGGCCATCATTGAGCCATATATAGGAAATGCAATTGTCAGGAACACAGGCTTGATCCATCGGCAGTGTTCAGAAATACGACTGCAGGAGGAGAGCAGGAGCTATTTGCCATCACATGGGGAATATACATGAATTTCCTAGAGTGGGGCGTGGGGGTGAATGATGTCGCACCTGCATGGAATTGGAAATCAGACACTGCTTTTTCATAAATATGACTCTTCATACGAGAGGCTCTCTCCTTCCTGACAACTTATTTTCTGGGTATAGGTGGACAAAAGAGACATTTCAATGGAAATGACAAGGGGAGAATGGTTACTATACAGCTCTCTTTTCTGATGCTGAAGGAAAGACGTTTTTTTCTTTTTTTCTTCTTCCTCTACTTCAAACGATTGAGATGAAGAGAGATGCTACGTTAAACGCTGGGGAAAGATTTTGTGATGGAGGAACAGATTCATGCTGTGATGTGATCATGTGATGGAAGGAGGGCCAGCAAGAGCCCCTGACTGTCAACATGAACAAAGATGTTCTCGCCACAATTTGCTTCAAGGGGCCAACCTGTTAAAATGTTAAAACCCTTTGCAATCTTTAACCGTCTCATTGCTGAAGGAGGCTGGTGTCAAAAACCATGTACGGCCTATATGCGTTGTTTTCCCATACAAAATCCCATAGACTATTTTTTTTTATCACACAAACATGAACTGTGTCCAAAAATAAATAAATTCGTTTTGTGTTTATGATGCATCAGCTGACTGTGGAAGTGGGTACAGTGAAATCCCTACTAAATATCATACACAACCCAGCTCCCTGACATAATGGAAATGTCTGTTTCTGTCTGTCTAACTGTGACCCTTTTATGCCAATATGGAGATCTCTGTATCTGTCGGCCCTTATCCCTTTTATGCCCATATATGGAGATCCCTGATGTCATCAGTATTAGCCCATATCATGCCCATATCAATCCTACCTTCTCATGGTGCCACAGAGAATAGTAGTTTGGTTATCTTGACTAGATATCCGAACTACTCGACCGTGGGCTCCACAATCCCTTGTGTCCCCATTAACAAAATATGAAACATGTATGTTGCTACGTATGTATACTGTACGCAACAACAACCCCAAAAGTGGTTCCCGGATTGAAAGGTATAGTTACGCTTAACGCCATTTTGGGCGGGAACCCAGCCCTTTGTGTTTTAAACATGTTATAATTTAGCTATTGAAAAATAGCAGATCTACAAGCTCATATCGCACCACCGAGTGGCACGCTACGAGCTTGTAGGTCTGCTATTTTTTTTAAATCGTGAAAATGTGGCGCAAATTTGGAATATATTTTTTTTCAGAACGAAAATCTTCTGGGGGGGGTCCCTGGAACTACATATTTTGAGATGGGGAGGTCCGTGGCCCAATAGAGATAATTCTGGGGGTCCTTGACATGAAAAAGGTTGAGCACCACTGACATAGAAACATAGGTCTTTCAGAAAAATGTTAGGATTTAGAAGCCTTTTTTTTAATCGACCTCAGTCCAAAATGCGTTAAGCCATTTGAGTTTTCACCAGGAACTGGGAATATAATGTTCATAGTCCTTACAGCAAGATGCTACAACTATAGCTATAATTCAGCAGCATTGACAGTGAGGCCACTTACACATAAGCACACAATGTATTTTATCTACAATAAATACACCCACAAATCTTACAGTGCAAATAACAGTGCAAATAACTTGTTTTATCTCACGGTACACTCTTAAAGCTAACAGTGGAAACATAGACATTATTTGTTCTTGTGAATTATTAACATGTCTACAATTTGATACAGTTGACTTTTGCCGTTTTCTGTTGCTCTGTTTGCGAGAAAAAAAAACTGGCAAATGAACTTGAATTTCAATACAGTAAATGGAATGTTTATTCAAATAAGATTACATCTGAACACTGGATCATCCTTTTTTAAGTGTTCTGTAAGTAAGGAAATTAATGCAACAGAGAACAGAATGGTCATGGTGCATGCATGCAGAGTACGTATAGCATTAGTCCAACATCCCAATAATCCGACATTACTAACCCTACTGCCCCCAGTGGTGGAAAAAGTACTCAAAATGTTTTACTTAAGTAAAAGTACCAATACTGCAATTTAGAACTACTTCGTTACAAGTAAAAGTACGGAATGGAAAATGTACTTGAGTAAAAGTACAAAAGTATCGGCATCAAAATGTACTTAAAGTACTCATATTGCAGAATGTCCCATTTCACAAGTTGAAAATGTGTACAAAATCTATTGAAAATAGCAGATCTATGGACACAATTACTAAATACATTTCAAAGAAGCCAAACACAAAAAACATTATTCAAGGTATGTGGTATGTGTATTGTATTTAAGCTTGACTGAATCTTCTTTTTTGTTGAAACTGCAAAAAAGAGAAAGATGGAGAAAAGAAAGGTCAAAGCTCTCAATGGTCTGGATAAGTCTTGATGTAGCCCTCAAGCCACCACAGGAAGCAAAGCAGGTCGTAGTCCCTTTCCTTTGACACATCATCCTCCTCTTTCTCCTTCTGCTCTCGCTTCTCCTGGGCAGGCCTTTTGTTCCTTTTCTTTCGGTTCCTATGCCAGCTTCTTTTCTTCTTCAGAGGCAGCTCTTTCTTGCCACCTTGTTGGTCATGGTCAGATGTAGTTTCCTTTATGGTGCCATTTTTCCTTCCACCACTGGTTTTCTGTGATGGGGAAGGATGCTTTTCTCCACTAAGTGGATCTTTCACCACTCTGTTCAGCCTCTTTGTGTCAGCTGATTCAACCAAGCTGGCGCTGCTGATCATGGCATCCTGCTTGCCGTTTTCATCTCCCTCACACATCTGTCCATAGTGATCTCCAGCTTCAGATGTGACACCGAGAGCTGAGGAGCCGCCCGTCTCCACAGCCATCTCACCGTCCTCCTCTCCGTCCTCTTCTGCAGGGTCAGTCAGCTGTTCCTGTTGGAAATCTTTCCGCTGCAGAATGTTCTCCTCCAGAGCCTGAGGGATCTTCGGCTCGGAGACACTGTCCTCTCCTTCCTGCCATGTCTCTCTGCTATCCTCTCCTGAGGGTGTATCTTCTTCCACCGCGCCGTATGTGGCCAAAATGCTTTCTCTGTGCTCCCTCTCCATCTCTCGTGCCATCCACTTTTGTACAATAATTTCAATTTCCTTACGACTGAGCTCTGGAGGGTCTTCCCACCAGTCTTCTACAGGTTGTAGAGCAACATCACTCACTGCTCTCGTGACATCTGAGTCAGACATTGTAATTCCCTTTTTTGCCACACGTAAAAGTGCAGTGCAGTGTAAACTTCCAAGAAAGTGCAGCAGCACAAATGGAAATGGCCAAATAAATAAAGGCAGTGCAAAACAACAGGTGTGTCACTAGTAAAAGTCCGGCATGTGACAAAAACAAGAATGAGAACGGACGGCAGTGCAGCAAATGGCCAGCAAAACAAGTCACCAATAAAAGTTAAGCAGTGGCAAAACACGAAAATAAAATAACTCCAATAGTTGTCTCCACCAGGCTGAAGGCATGGGGAGAGAGTATGTTTTGCACTCCGTCCGTGTGTCCTTCCTTCCTTCCTTCCTTCCTTCCGTCCTTCCGTCCGTCCGTTATCAGCTAATCTCTGCCACCGTTGGCCCGATCCATGCCAAACTTTGCACACACACTCCATGGATGCCAATGACGAACCTCTGCCCCAAATATTCCTCAACGGCCTGTTATAGCGCCACCATGAGGCCGATTTAGGCAAAACACATTTCTGTAGATTACTCGTACACATTTTATCCATACATCACACAATTCGGTATACACTATCTCCATAGTCATGTGATCAACACAGATCTGCACAATTTCCCATCTTCCATCCTGATTGGCTAATATTGGCTTCCAAAGCTCACATGATTGGTCCGTTTCGAACAAAATGCCACAAATCACAAACACAGTGTGCAATTTCCGTGAAATTATACACGCACATTTCCACTAGGCCAAGGACGACATGCCACTCATTATTTTCCAAATCAGCCTCATGGTGGCGCTATAACAGGCCAATTCCTGTTTTTAGCTATAACTTCATCAATCTGTATACAACTTATGTATGCGCACTCCCTAGAGGCCATGGAAAAACATTGTCCCTGCATCCCTCCACATCTGCCGGTTATAGCGCCACCATGAGGCCGATTTCTGCTAAACACATTGCTTATGTTAGTCGCACAGATTTCATCCAAATCTCACGCAAATCGGTACACATGATCTCTGTAGTCATGTGATCAAGACGAATCTGTTGGATTTCTCAGATTCTACACTGATTGGCTAACATTGCCTTCTAAAGTTTTCAGGAGTGGCCCGTTTCGTTCAAAATGCTGCACATCGTCCTGCTCATCCAGAATTCTATCCTCAGAGATTCGATGAGTGATCTGGCTCTGCATTTCCTCAACAAAATGAAGACAATTGTTGCAAAAAACAAACAAACAAAAAAACCTGTTTATATTACTCCTAAACATTTTGCCAAACATCTCACACACTCCCATCCTCCTGGTGGAGACCTGTGCCCAGAAGGGCACTTTTTCTAGTTATTGCTGTTTTCCTATACAGCTTTTAAATTCGGTGTCCAGTGTCCACTACATACCAGGCTCCTAATTGACGAGTCTTTGTGGCTTTTGAGCTGCGCCTCCACTTGGTTACTTAATTCCCTTCAGTCTGTTGTTCCAATCCCTTTTCCTTGTTGTCCCAGAATGTCCAATTTCTGGTTAGAGTCCTCTCTAAATCCAACAGGACTCAGTTTTTACTTTGTTGTGGCTCTTTGTTGGTTCCAAACATTTCTACCGTAGCCAACAAACCCACTGATGCACCTAGGGACTATGGATGTACGCAGATCAAAGAAACTAATTGCTCTGTCAAGCAATTAGGCCTGGGTAGGCGTGCCCCTGTTATCCAAACAATAATTAAATTACAACCCATCAAACCAATGCCCAATAATGCCAAATAGCTACAACAATTGTGATAATAATAATAATAATAATAATAATAATAATAATAATAAATAGACATACAAAACAGTGAGGATGGCTTCTACATACATGTTGGCTCTTTTTTTTTAAACTTTTTTGTGAGAGTAATGCAAATGTAGAGATTACTAACTTTCTCATGGCAAATTTAAAGCTACTGTATTACATTGTGCGCTATTTATTTGTACATTACGTAAATGTGAAGCACTAACAACAAATCATGGTGTTCATTCATTGCACCCACCCAGTTTTGGCTGGGGAATTTAAATACGTGCTGGCTCCTTTTTAAACTTTTTGTGAGAGTAATTTAGAGATTACTAACTTTCTCATGGCAAATTTATAGTGGTCTATAAACAGGTAAATTATGCATCTAAATAAGGGCTTGTTGCTGAGGACAGAGAGGAAACAATTTTACAAATTGCTAATCTAATCAGTTAATGTTATTTCAGCAATACATTATTTCAACCACATAATGATTAATTCATAGGTCGAGATATTCTGCCTACTTTGTCAAACTGATGTTATGTATTTTTCATTTATTTTCCTTTTTTGGGTAGTAATTGCTATTCCTTAAGTATACACAATTAAATATTGATTTCCTCTAAATCAGACTAACCCCAAATGCTATAACGCCGTGCAATCCCAAGAGAGATTACAAAAAACAGCCACGCACTCACCCCTCTAGGTCCATCTGTGGTCCACTCACCCCTCTATGTCCATCTGTGGTCCACTCACCCCTCTATGTCCATCTGTGGTCCACTCATCCCTCCATGTCCATCTGTGTCCACGCACTCACCCCTCTATGTCCATCTGTGCTCACCCCTCTATGTCCATCTGTGCGTTTGTATAGTTCGCAACTCAAACCGTCCGTCCGTCTTCAAATCGCCACGAGCGTCCCAGACAAGTCGGGGGAGTGCCGTGCCCGGCGTCAAATTGATGGCGTCACAATAATGCTACGAATGGCACTTGGTGTCTCATAGGTGGAACACATCCCACACGTCCGAGAGAGAAGTATGAGGCTGGCTAGGAGCACTGGATCAGGCACCCAGGCCAGAACAGGTGGCAAATCGACAGTGTGGGAGCCAAACCAAGGTACAGTATACAGTAATACAGCTACAGGGAAAGAGGTGCACCACATAATGTAGACACTGCAGCGTGACAGTGGAGTAAACAACACTGCAGAGCTCAAGACCCTGATGCTTCTTCTGTGTGCGTCTTAGATATTTACAAGCTTTTGCCACAAACGGTACAACCAAAAGGTCTCTTTACAAGCTTTGCTACAAACTGTACAACTAAAGGTCTCTTAGCTTTTTCACAAAAAGCCATTCAGGAGTGCCGAGTTGGTGTTGGCTATTCTGCATTCCCGCATTATTGTGTTGTTGTTATTTTGATCACTGCCCAGCATTGATGTTTGCAGCTACAAGTATATTTGTCATGTTTTTTTTATGTCACTCATGATGGGCAACATACCTTTTACTAATGTAGGTATTTTAATATTAAGAAATTCATTATAGTATTACAATTGTTCAATTCAACTATTGCAAGCATGTCCAGCTTTTATTTGGACTTAATCTCTGCAATGCATGTTCACATTGTTTGATCTAGTAGCCTACATTAAGCTCAGCAGCACCAAATACTAAATTCTACATAGACTACACAGAACCAAACGAAATGTATAAATGTATCAAATCTGTTTACCAAGCTCATGACATTAATCTTCCTTGGCAAGGTTAAGGACACCCTTTGATGTCTCCCTGCTTGTTATGTTATCTACATGTCTAAATACCTTTAACTCCTTCAGGGATAAATATGTTTCTAAATCCTACCTTCTCATCGTGCCACATGTAGAGAATAAATTATGTATAAAATCTATAGTGCTTCTTTCCCTCCTAAAGTAATATGCTTTGCATGGCTTTTTACACTTCATCTAGAATCATGGTAATCCCTGTGCTTCTGCGTAATTATCTCTCCTCTAGGCTCAGTGCTCCTCACCTGCAGACACGTAACTCCTCACTTTTATCTGACTCCGAAAGTTGCAGCCAAGGGTGCGCCTCTCTCTCTCTCTCTCTCTCTCTCTCTCTCTCTCTCTCTCTCTCTCTCTCGCACGCACGCACGCACGCACGCACGCACGCACGCACGCACGCACGCACGCACGCACGCACGCACACATAACTATTTATATAAACAAAGCGGAGGGGGGAAAGCCTGTGTTACAATCTCCATAGAGCTCTCATATCGTCATATGGCAACCAAGCAGGGATTATATAGGCTACAGCACGAAGATTGAGACGAAGCTGCTACAATAAGTGGTAATGACCCATGTAGTAGTAATATCTGACTTTAAAGTGAAATGCTGCCTCACAGCCACCCTCCGAGATGAGTTGGATTGTTTTTACACTTTATTATTACAAACCCATTCTACTGGCAACAAGAACAGCACACGCTCTGGTCCAGTCATCCAAACACATAAACACCCACAAAGCAGCCGGGCATTCCAGGCAGACTCGACACTAAGGCTCAGCCTCAGGGACCTACTGTAGGACTCAAGCCGAGCCTGTACAGCTGTATTCTGTACTTTCAGTTGGGTCAACACCAGATGAGGAGGATATATAGGCTCCACAAGAGCTTTCCCTGTACACAGATGACTTTTTTCACCTAAACGTCATCATTGATGTCCATTGCAATGCCATTGTAATGCCGGAGGCTGAAATTCACACCAATTTAAAATCTCTGGACTCTGTGCAATTTTTAACAATTTTTAACCTATATGACCTTTGACCTTTAACCCTGATAAAAGTAAGTAAAATAACTGTAATATATGTTTTTTGTTATCATTAGAATGTCTAGAACATGTTTTATTTATTATTGTGAAAGATATCCCCCAAATGTAAATTATTAATTTATTATTATTATTTTAATAATTCCTTATTTTAATAATTATTATAAATGTGCATAATATTAGCTACATCATTTCCTCTACAAAGTCCTAGTAGTACAAGTAGTAGTAAGGTTGAAATCTCTTTTTTGCAAGTAGAAATACATCCGGGTGTTACAGGGTTAGGGGTTAGGGTTAGGGTTAGGGTTTATATCCGGGGGTTACAGGGTTAGGGGTTAGGGTTAGGGTTTATATCTAGGGAGAAGAGGGAGACGGGACCCCATCGCTATCAACATGTCTGCTGTAGAGAGAGTGAGCAGCTTCAAGTTCCTATGCGTTCATCTTACAGAGGACCCAGGGATGAGCTCACTGGCAATGGGGTTTTAAAAGCTACTGTAATCCCTATTTCACCTCAGATGGCTGGAGAAGTTTGGCACGAGGCCCAAGATCCTGCAGGCCTTAATAACCACCTGGCATGAGAACTACAGTGCCCTCAACTGCAAATCGCTGCAGAGGGTGGTACGACTACGAACAGCCAAGAGCGTCAGTGGATGTGAGCTTCCCTCCATGCCAGGGGCCGTGTGGGTAAAGCCTGTAGGATTACCAAAGACCACAGCCACCTTAACCATGGCCTGTTTAACCTGCTGTCTGACAGGCAGCCTCAAGGCCGGGCCAACTTTTCCACCAAACAACCTGAATTATGAACAACGTACACTAACAGCCTATGTCTGCCTGTCACACGCACACACACACACACACACACACACACACACACACACACACACACACACACACACACACACACACACACACACACACACACACACACACACACACACACACACACACACAGTGACGTAGACTCCGTGGGGGCGGCGGGGCTCCAGCCCCCATGAGGAATTGGACCTGAA
This sequence comes from Electrona antarctica, assembly GCF_951216825.1. NCBI lineage: Eukaryota > Metazoa > Chordata > Actinopteri > Myctophiformes > Myctophidae > Electrona > Electrona antarctica. Next base: position 45,514,639 of record NC_136808.1, on the reverse strand, counting down.
TATATATATTCGCATTGATTTTGTATGTTGTTGGTAATCGCGCCGCTCTAACCATCCAAGTCTGAACGCACCTTAACACCTCTTTTGTCCTCACTGTCCGGGCCCAGTGGTGGGGGGTGGGCCACGTTGCCTGTCCTCTTGTACACATGCAGACCAGGAATTAAAATGCTAACCTGGTGGCTTGTTTTCACCTGCCAGGTATAGGGTATGCATACAGTACTCTGTACTCTGCTTAGGCTACTTGTTTACAATGAAACCACCACCAGCAAGAACACCCTGGCTGCCGCCGACCCAGCGACAGAACACAGAACCTGCCGAGGCGGACAGAACTAGTGTCTGTCTACATTCACTGCACCGCACAGCGCACATGTCCTGAATTTAGTTATGCAGGATGTTGTCCTCAACATCAAAGAGTGTCAGGATTTCATGGTAGTTGTTCGTGACATAATAACACTGATCAGAAATTCACCAAAGCGACTAGCCTGGTTTAAGGAGTACCAGATGACTCAGTGCAATCATGGCATTTAAACATGCTCTTCTGTTTTTTCTTCCAGCACTGAATATTTATAATGTTCAATATGCAAGATACAAGTAGGCCTACATGTACAAGTGTGTGTGTGTGTGTGTGTGTGTGTGTGTGTGTGTGTGTGTGTGTGTGTGTGTGTGTGTGTGTGGGTGGGTGTTTACAAGCATATAGCAGTAATCCCTTGTAGAATTCCACACCACTGTGGTAAGACAGGCTCTGTGCTTCTCTCAGGGGACAACACAAAGGGCAGAGGTGTTAATTATTGCACAGATCAGCGATGTCAGCAAAACTCTCTGATTGCGCTTAATTGTCCCTCTGGTGTGGTACGTGTGTGTGTGTGTGTGTGTGTGTGTGTGTGTGTGTGTGTGTGTGTGTGTGTGTGTGTGTGTGTGTGTGTGTGTGTGTGTGTGTGTGTGTGTGCGCGTATCATCGTTTGTGTGTGCGTGCGCTTGTGTGTGTGTGTGTGTGTGTGTGTGTGTGTGTGTGTGTGTGTGTGCGTGTGTGCGTGCGTGCATGCACGCGTGTGTGTGTCGGGGTCAGGTTCTCATTATGGGAAGGTTAGGCTGTGCTAGCTGCTGAATCTAGATTCTGATAGCTATAGCACTTACTAAGGCATTTTGCATTTGACTATTATGCCACAGACGAAAAACACTCTAAGTCCACACTATTGATCCATAATGTATAAATGATAGATAAGGGTTCAGGATAACAAGGCCTTTTCGTGGAGGGGACAGAATGAAATTTGGACTGTTTTTCGTCTGTGGTACTCCAATGTATAATAATATTATATAGACAGCTACTGTTGTAAGGAATGGAAATCTACATATCAAGCAGCCACAATTTCCTATAGAAGGATGTTTATAAAACCAAAAATAATAATATTTATTATTATTATAACTATATTATAAACTATGTTTAATAAGTATCCTTTTTTGTGTTTTTCAATATTCTTTGACACATTATCAAATGTTTTATGGTCATGATTCACCAGAAGGCTGGATGGCTTGGTTCAGCCAGGCTTGAAATAATGCATGATACGTATTGAGTTATAGTTCAGTCAGATATACTCGAGGGGTTTCATGCCGTGCTCAAGGGTGCATACATATACTCAAGGGGTTAATTTGCTGCATTACTATGTGGGTGTATTCAGTGTGTGCAAGACCCACATGTCATTCGCTGATGTGGCAGTCAGCTGACCAATTGGGCAGGCTATACTTAAGCTCACTAGACTGCATGCTCGTCCTGCCTTCCTTCTGCTTATGGTCCCTGGTTGTTATGTGATGTTTGCTCCCACCACCACCCCAGCACCACCTGTTGTTGGCTCTGTTATTTTTGTTCCCCATGGCGGTTTTTATTGTATATCTATCTACCTGCTCTTAATGTTTAATGATGGTGTTTAATCGTGCCGAGCAGGGAGAAAAATGTATAGCAGAGCCGGACGCCAAGATAAAATATTATATGCACACTTGTATTCTCATTCTATAATAAATATTGGTTAAATCTATTCGTGAGTTATCTGACTGAAATGTGTCATGTACGACACCTTAAATTGGTTAACTCCTCAAGCGAGGAGGCATTTCATTTCCACATGGTTGCTTTTCATTTTTAGGTGCATTTACTTTAATTATCCATCATATTTAAACAGTTATTAGTTACATATAACGCTAGATACCCTCTTAGACATACTCAACAACTTTATTTTTCCATACCCACAACATTTAATCAAATTGGGAGACGTGTCCATCTGATTGGAACAACTTGTCTGTCTCTTAGAGATCAATTACATCATTTAACATTTTCAAGGCTTCTTTGTTTGCAGACCTGGCTGAAACCCATTTGTACTTGTTTCTGATTTGTTTTATCTTGATTTGATTTATTTATTTATTGTTTGGGGAGAGGTGTATACTTTAATGCTTGATTATTATTTTTATCTTTATCTATTATTAGTATCACTATTATTAGTATTTTGTAAGGTGTTTCAGTGCAGTTGCTTCTATGTAGGTGTTTGAGTGGTTTGGAGAGCCTCTATGTTTTTTTTAAGTTGTAAGTGTATTGTTGTGTGTCGACATGTTTAATGTATTGTTTTGTCTATGTACTGTATTCATTGTGTTGTGCCCGAGGACCCCCTCTAAAACGAGATGATGCATCTCAAGGGGCTATCCTCTTGGGGGCTGAGGTTCAGGTTCTCATTATGGTACGGCCAGGGTTGGGCTGTGCCAACTGCTGAATGTAGATGCTGATCGCTAGCACTTTAGGCATTTTGCATTTTACTACAATTCATACGGCAATGAACAATGTATAATGTACATTAACAGCTCCATACTGTTCCAATTGCAAATTAACTGAAATCAATATAACTATCTCAAGCATTTCTATTTATTACAGAAGGATGCATGTTTCCCAACTTTCTAAAGAAAGTGTACAAGTCGAATTCTAACCATTGGTATGTTAGAAGAAAAACAAGCAGAGATACAACGTGTTATGCATCTCTTGTTACTGAAACTGTTTACAGATACCATGCATACACCACAATGTCATGTGCATTGGCCCTCATTTATGATGCCACGGTTAATTGATTTTGAGAAACATATGTCTTTGATATAATCATTTTTCCTCTTATCAGTTTGAGTAAAAGACACATCATTAGAGGTTTTCCTGAGCAAGTTATAAGACACCCAAAGGAGTTAATTATATTCCATGTAGGTTTTCGATCGATAAATGGAGTTGAGCAGGCCACTTAGCATACAGTACATAAAAGTGCCATCTCTTAGTTCTTTGTGAAATGGCACAGAGCTATTCTGAGTTCTTCATACTGTATTGCTCATACTGATGCAATTATGAATAGAAAAATCCACTCTTAGCTAAAACCCCATAATTCAGATCAATGTGCAGCTGTCTACTAAATGTTTGAGTGTACAGCTAAATGGTACAGACAGGCATTCATATGAAATTGAGCCTATTTCAGCAAACATCACTTCTATTCAGTCCTGTGCCCTCTGGCAGTACATTGTGATTTTAAATGACAAAGTCTCCACGACTCCACATATGAATTAATCATTTCACTTCATAGGGATTTATCTTTTTAAGTACTAGTGAAGGACTTATTAACAAACAAAAGAATCTCTGTTGATAATTCAGATGGAGATTCTACCTTCCTATATATGCAGGAGTGTTGTGATGTCAGAACAGGCCAGCTTCATAGGAAAAAATAAAAACTAACCAGGTGCTCGACGGAGATATTTGTCGAATTTGAAGTCGGTGGGGCGAACGTTTCTCGAGTTACACACACACACACACACACACACACACACACACACACACACACACACACACACACACACACACACACACACACACACACACACACACACACACACACGTTCCACCCATCTGTCTGTGTCCCTTTTATGTCCATGGAGATTTCTCTATCTTTCTCTCTGTGTCCCTTTATTCCATATGGAGTTCTGTGTCAGGCATGCCCAAATATGGAGTGTTGTGATGTCACAACAGGTCAGCTTATGGAGTTCTGTGTCAGGCATGCCCAAACATGGAGTGTTGTGATGTCACAACAGGTCAGCTTATGGAGTTCTGTGTCAGGCATGCCCAAACATGGAGTGTTGTGATGTCAGAACAGGCCAGCTCCATATATGGTTACAGAAGTACGTACAGAGACGAGGTGCATTTAATAGATAGATGTCACATGCCCATACCGACCGTCGGACTTACCGACCGACCGTCGGAATTACCGTCCGACCGTCGGAATTACCGACCGACTGGGCAAGTCGGTCGTTTTGGATCTCGCCCTCTCTCATGTGTTGGCTTCACATCCAACACATCACCTTGGAGATGCACTGTCCTAACTTTAAAATGCCCACTTAGTCTACTGATGGATCCTGGCTTCCCTGACCCAAAAAAAAGCTTTGGTTGGTAGTCTCTATCTGTCAGACAACCGTTCTGGGTGGACAGGTGTACCACAGGGATGAGTGATCTTGACTCTGTACAATGATGGCAGCATCTCTCAGCATCCGTCTATCAAATCACATGGATGTGTCAATGGTGTCGTCCTTGCAGTAACATTGGTCGCCTGATGGAATGTGGAAAAGGAGCAGCTACTCCCTCCTTAACAGTGTTGTTTTTGGCGGCACATTTTGATTTTAGTTTTAGTCATAGTCTCTTGAATAGTTTTCATTTGGTTTTAGTCACATTTTAGTCACCTGGAATGTTTTATTGTTAGTCTAGTTTTAGTCGACTAAATGTCATAAGATTTTAGTCGACTAAATCTACAGTTGATTTAGTCGACTAAAATGTATTTTGGTGGGCCTTGATGCCGTTGTAATGACTGATTTTACACTTTTACACTGTGTTCTTGTAGATTTGCTATTTTCAGCATGCAACCAAGTGTAAAATGACTTATACTGGATCTCTTGTCCACTAGTCCCTTCCTAACATTTTAGTCTAGTTTGTATCTGTTGACGAAATTGTCAATATATTTAGTCTCAGTTTTAGTCATCATAGCTTAGTGTTCATTTAGTTTCCATTTAGTTTTCATCAGTGGAAAAAGGTAGTCGACGAACATTCTTCGTCTTAGTTTTAGTCGACGAAAACAACACTGCTCCTTAAGCCCCTCTTTATATAAGGTCTTATTACGCTTATACTTTGTCTTCTAGACCTTTGAAAGGCCAATTACACAGTCAATAATATTCTACATGGCTTTCCAGGAACAACTTAAATTAACAAGAACATTATTAAATTAACATGTGCACTCCACGCCCTATGCTTTGACACATGGTAGCCTATGGTGATTTTATTATTATTACTATTATTGCTATACAGTGTTTGAGGAAACCAGAACAAAATACATTTAGTCTATGCCCATACACAAGATGTAAGAGTAAAGAAATCTTGAATGTTGAACCTTCAGTGGAAGCTTTTGTTGTCAAAGCTAGACAGAAGGCTGATAGTGTAAATGCCAAAGGGCCAGCAGGTGCTTTTTTTCCCTTTTTTTTAACAGGGACAATACAAAAAAAGGCATCAAGTTGAAACCGTTGCGTTTTACATATTGGGTTTGTAGCCAAGGCTAATTTGCAACCCCAGTCCCTGGTTAAGGCCTTTCTATACAAATATGATCTACCTATACTAAAAACAATCGTTTACAGAAAATACATGCAAATGCATCTGATCTAATAATATACTATACTAATAGTTTACAACAAAATTACAATACCCATTACATTAACCTACAAAACAAAGTAAACACTCAGATAACCAGTCAGAAACTATACATGCATGTGAGCACAGTTGATTTTTGAGTCCTCTGTAGAACACGTTACCATCCGTCTCTAGTTTTAGTGCCGTAGGCAAGGAGCTCCAAAGGTTTGCCCCCTTTACTTTCAGAAAATACTTGATATAACACGTAAAGGAATACACTTCCTGTGGCAAACGGAGAAAGCTCATCATTCCACTGCCATTCCACTGCCATTCCCCTGCAGTACATTTGTATAAGTTCTGTGGAGTCTCGCCCCAATACTATACCGATTAGGTGAGCGAGTGCCTCCACAGGACCAGCCAGAGTTCAGCACCTCGGCCAGCGCCGCTGCCTGCGGTGCATCATTGAGGGGAGGTATCGTAGGTTCCATTATTCATTTTCAAACAACTTGATGATGACACCTGCAGTGCGCTGACCGACGGACTGGAGACAGCTGCGCTGAATTGGTTCCGATCAAGACTGTGTAAGCTCAACACTCTTTATCACTGGCTCTTTGGAATATAGCACTCTCATTATATAGTAGTCCGGCAGCCGAGGTGGACCGGTAGGAAATTTGGTATATAGTCTTTTTTATTGGCCTGAAATATTGTCTATATACATTCATGAATCCACTTACCGGCTGGAAGTATTGGGCATTCTTTTTATAGGGGTTTCTTGTGACCCTATACCAAAAATGTAAAAAATTTAAAACTTTCCTTTTGCTATTAAGTAGCATGTGGCATGTCAAACTAGGGGGTTTTCATGATTCTGCATCCATTCCAAGCATTAGTTTTGCACAAAATACACTCCATAGACCATAGGCCATAGACATCATGACAAATGTGATGAGGTCAGCACATTTTGGGCACATTTGGGCAAGTGGCTATGGCTGCTTTTAGCCCAAGGAGTGTATTTTGTGCAAATGCTTGGAATGGATTCAGAATCATGAAAAAACCCTAGTTTGACATGTCACATGCTACTTAAAGCATTTTTGCCAACCATAGGATGTTAATGGTAGTGTCACAAGAAACCCTTATAAATAGGATTTACTACAGCCGGTCAGCAAGTGGATTCATGAATGCATGTATATAGACAATATTTTAGGCCAATAAAAAAGACTATATAAAAATGTCCCACTTTAAACAAAAGAAGCCTGTCGGCTGCCGGACTATAGGTTGGGATGGCTTAGGGTAGACAACAGAGTACAGCAACGGGCCTCATGGTCTACAAGATAGGATACACCATGCACAAAGACACCCATGTACCTGCAATGGGCCTGGTCTACAAGATAGGATACACCATGCACAAAGACACCCATGTACCTGCAATGGGCCTGGTCTACAAGATAGGATACACCATGCACAAAGACACCCATGTACCTGTCAAACTACTTCCTAAAGTTCAACGTCGTACCACAATCACCTGGCTCAAACAAGCTGGGGTTCAATTAATTTCACTCCTATGCGACAAAAACGTGGAATACCCTTTTCATTTCATTTCATTTTTATTTCGCACATAGTGTAACACAATACAGTACAAATCATAATAGATAACAATTAATATCTTTCATAATTCATTTGTCTTTCATACAGTATCTGATACACCTATGACGAGCAGGAAGAAGAATACATTCTTATAAATACCTGCCCCCTTTTCACTTAAAAGTTTAGTTTACTTTATTGATTGGCGCATACACATCTAAACAAAACAAAACAAAAAAACAAACAAAACAAAAACAAAACAAAAGAGAAAAACAAAACAAGCAAGAAGTTGAGCAATGACACGTGCAATAAATGATAGCTCTAGCTCTAGTTAACCTATTCATCGTCTTCATATTGTCTAAATATTTGATTTTTGTAATTTCTTTTAAATTGGCAAATATTTGTACAACCCTTTAAATTGTCATCCAGATAATTCCATATTCGGATTCCTGTTATTGAAGGACACATCAGTCTTTGAGTGGTCCGTGCAAACTTATGTTTGAAGTCAAATTTCCTCCTACTATCCCTACTTTCTGAACTAGGATCGAATAGCTGTTGTAGATGAACTGGTAATGTTTTGCTTTTTTCCCTAAACATAATTAATAAGGTTTGTAGCTTCACGATATGTTCAAATTTCAATACTCTCGATTTTATAAATAGACTATTTGTGTGATCTCTATAATGCACTTTGTGCATGATTCGTACTGCCCTCTTCTGTAATAAGTATAATGGTTTTGTGGTGGTCATGTACGTATTCCCCCACACTTCAGCACAATAACTAAGATATGGAGAAATTAATGAAAAATATAATATTCGCATTGCTTCCTTTTCTAGCACATGCTTCACTTTGTTTAAAATAAAAATGCTCTTTGAGATCTTTTTCTTAACGTGTGCTATATGGGATTTCCATGTTAATTTGTCATCCATTATTACACCTAAGAACCGAAATTCTGATACTCTTGCGATGGCCACTCCATCTATGGATAATTCCACCTGGTCATCCTTTTTCCTATTTCCGAAAACCATAAACTTTGTTTTTTCCAAATTCAGCGAGAGCTTGTTTACATCAAACCATTTTTTGAGTTTTTTCATTTCATGTGTAATGGTCTCAGCTAAATTATTTAAATCATATCCAGAGCAATGAAAATTTGTGTCATCTGCAAACAAAACAAATTGTAATAATTTTGATACGTCACAAATGTCATTAATGTATAGATTAAATAATTTGGGTCCCAAAACAGAACCTTGAGGGACTCCACATTCAATTTTCATACACTCTGATGTGTTACCTGCCCACTGCACATATTGTTGTCTATTGTCTAAATAGCTTCTCATCCAATCCAGTACCATTCCTCTCACGCCGTATGTGTATAATTTAGAACTCAAAATTGAATGATTCAAGGTGTCGAAAGCTTTTTTTAAATCTATAAATACCCCTATTGTATATTTATTTTCATGTGTTGATGTTGATATTTCCTCCATTATATTCATTAAAGCTGTTGCCAACAGTCGTTCAAGGTTCAAGGTCTTTATTAGTGTCCCAGAAGGGAAATTAGGTTTACAGCAAGAGTAGTGGTTTAAAACATACAAACAATACAAACAATACAGGTCGTAAAGGAATGTGAATCCCTACTCCCCTTCAAAACCACTCTCAAAGAGCACTTCGGCCTGGCTGCAATTCAAAACTGGCCCCAGTAAAAAGGGAAAGTCCCACTTTACTGTACATATTATTTATTTTAGATTTCTAACTGTTTATATGATGTTTTTGCATAGTACTGTATATTTGTGTCACAAAATGTTCTGATGCATTTAATATGAAGGACCCCAATGGAAACAACAAGCAATATAGGCTTTCTTGGTTTTTAAATCCACTTAGCAGACATGTATTGAACTACTACATTCCTGTGCTTTTTTTCTCCAAACTGTTAATGAAGTATTCAATCAATCGGGCGGTAAGCAATTACACTCACCCATGGTTCTCTGTCACATTATAACTGTGTTAGTTATGTTGCCTGACACAGTTGTTTAGGCAATAGGCCTACAGGAGAGCGACTGAATACTAGCTACTTCATTCTGTTTTATTGTTTTGGGACTTTGCCCCAGCTGGGCACAAACAAGGGACTAAATTATTTTCGCTCCTATGCCACCAAAATGTGGAACGCCCTAACAACAGTCATTAAGACATGCAAATCCATTGACTCCTTCAAAACCGCTCTCAAAGGGTACCTACGGACGGTTGCAATTCGAAACTGGACCCCGTAAAATCTGAATCCCCCCCCACCCCTTTTTCCCCTCACTGTATATGTTTCTTTTCCCTTTTTACCTCCTTTATGATGAATTCCTGTTCTGTTCTTTGGCTATATAGAAGTGTCTATTTGTACGTCTCTAAATGTTTTGATGAATTGAACAAGGTGGACCCTCTTGTAAACAAGTGTAATGCTTTATTGGGTCGTCCACTCACAGTTCACAGTCTTTGTATTGAGTTGTGCTTGAAATGTACTGTAATTCTGCAAACTGTTAATAAATATTTCAATCAATCAATCAATCAATCAAAAATCAATGGGAAGATGTTTAAAAATGGAATGCTACACAGGCTGCTCCCCATACCCTTGTAACATTCCCCTAAATTAACTGCCTTTGTGTCCGTTTGTTATTGGGTCAGTCGTCACACTCCACAAAAGCTTGCTCCTCTTCATGCGCACGCACGCACGCACGCACGCACGCACGCACGCACGCACGCACACACGCACACACGCACACACACACACACACCACACACACTCTCTCTCTCTCTCTTCTCTCTCTCTCTCTCTCTCTCTCTCTCTCTCTCTCTATGTAAAAGAGGGTAAGGATTATGCCTTTTATAAATCGTTTTTTCCACTATAAAACATGCCTTGTGTGCAGATTTTTAGATTTATCAAAGTATGAAAATTAGAAATGACAGATATATCTTCTGATAAAAGGTAGGCTATTTGTAATACACCAAAGTGGCTGACAGAAACAGTTTTGTGTTGTTGTGTGCAATTTGTCAAAAGTAGTGGCACATCAATCGACGTGCCAGAAATAATTATGCTGCTGCTTTTGTTTCCTGACTCTAACAAACAATGTTCTCATTGTAAATTACTGACTATGTATTTTTCCATATTCACCAATGCTGACTTAAGCTGCTGGCTCAGTTACCATGTTTTGATTCCATGCATATCTATGGTTCCAGTAGTGCAGTATTGGAAAGTAACTAAGTACATAGTATCTACTCAAGTGTACAGTACTTTAGAAATCTTGAGGTATTTTATTTTTTTACCCCAATTTTCAGTAGCCTACATTTAGGCTTATACTCCACTAAATCTCAATATTGTACTTTTTACTACTCTACAATTATTTGAAAACTTTAGCTACTAGTTACCTTGCAGATTTAAATTATAATATTTGTAACATACATTAACCACTTAAGCTATTTTATATAGCTTAAGCTATACCTATTCTATACATATAGGCTGTTTGAAAATAGCTGATAAGCTCAAAACGCATTGCGAGGTTCCATACTTTTACCGGTACTTTGGTACTCTACTGTAGGCTATAAGTATAGTTTCATGTCAATACTTTTGTACTTTTACTCAAGTAACATGAATTGAATACAGGCCTTTTACTTACAGGGTATTGCTATTATTACTTACTTTAACAAAAATCGGAATACTTCTTCCACCACTGCAATGGCCTTCTTCTCAAACCAAGCGTTTGACAGAATCAGCTATCAGAATGTACAGTATGATTGCTTTGTTCATCCTGCGCTAAAATTACAGTCATTGCTCATCTGGATAGCAAATGTCAGAATAATTTAAAATGTAAACATCAACAAGATGTACATCTATTACAACGCAGAACGAGTGTGAACAAATATGAAATAAATGTCTTGAACCTGTATATAGATTAAATTAAAAATAAATCCATAAACATAAGCAGATATCTTCCTGGGGTCTGTTGTTGCTCTATGGAGACCATCCATCAACAGTCAGATAATCAGCCAGTAGCCTATATTACCCATATACCCATATCGTCTACCCAGGACATTCACCGTCCTTTCTATTAGTAACGCCCGACGCCCAAGACGAAGTTTTATCCAAAAGACGAAGTTTATTGATATGAAAACGGATCGCATCGCTCCACAGCCTGGAAGCGCCTATTGTGCAATCCTCGATGTTGCGCAACAGTGAGACGTCATCGAAAATGTTCCCCCCCTGTTTAGCCGACGACAACGAAAATCTTAAAACGTTATTAATAACTCGCGATCTAAATCATCCCGTCTAATTATTAAAAAAAGATCCTGTGTTAGACAGCCCTACGCTGTCCAGTCGCTATAGTCGCGATAGATTTATTCTTACCTCCCGTTGTCGATCGCCTCTAGAGTGGTTTGGCTACATCTTGCTGCTACAGCCACATCCGGAACAACATCCGGTTCGTCGGTAAAAGTGCTCCGTTGCTATAAATCGACTGGGCGCACTGATTTAATGGATTAAATAACAACGGGCAATTAAGGTGTTAACACTCTAAACATAAAGCAGCCACATGGGCCCTATCTTGTGTCAGAGGCACTTTATCTGTAATTTGGGGATTTAGTGTTAAGTAAGAGGCGTGCCCCCGTAAAATTTGCTATCTTGTGCCACAGCCTAAATCCCTAAAACACCTCCGCTACCCGTTACATTATGCATAGGTGTAGTTTGGGCGTTACACCACTTAAACCAATCATCAGTGTGCCACATGCCATGGCCTTTAAGAGATCCATTATCCAATATCCATTACCCATTATGCCCAGTGATATCTTGCCTTACATTATGGCCCTGCATGGAAGAGCGACGGGTTACTGGGCTTGGAATACATTTATATTTGATACAGAGGGTTGTTTTGTGTCCAGTAGCTCCTCTATCTGTCATCCACTCCACGACCAACACAGTCTCACTTGTGCTGCCCCCCAGTACCTTTATTCTTATAAGTCATTTTAGGCATAAAACTAAATCAAAACAACAACCATAATAATTGGCGAAAGGGCCTTTCTGTGTGGAGTTTGCATGTTCTCCCCGTGTCCCCTAGGGTAGGTACCCTCACAAAAACATGCAGTAATCCTGTTCTCTAAACTACCTCCCCCTGGCCAGCGCCTGATGGAGGGGAAAGGAAGTGGTCGGAATAACGTGTTCCTTCCACACGCTACGTCCAGCCGGGGAAACTCTCTCGTCAGGTGAAAAGAAGCAGCTTGGACTTCTCATGCATAGAAGGAAGCATGAGGTCAGTCTGCTGCCCCCCCCCAGGTTGGCAGAGGAAGTGTAGCGCCCAGGATTACATTAGATATTGACACTGGGTGAAAAATAGGTTGCAAAATCGTGGGATAAAAATTTAAGAAGAAAAAAAACATAATACTGATAATAATAGGCACTTTGGACTTAACATCATGTCCTGTGTTTTCGAAATCATAAAGGATTGTGTTGAGGAGTGCAGTAGGGCCTGTGGACTCGGATGATGTGCACATATTGGTCGGAATGGAATCTTCATACTGTGCATACTTGTGACTATAAACATATTGAACTATACAGTTTTAAGACTTCTACTTGTGACTATAAACATATTGCACTATGCAGTTTGAATGGAATCTTCATACTGTGCATACTTGTGACTATAAACATATTGCACTATGTGGTTTTAAGACTTCGCCAACGTCCTAAATTATTTTCATTTTATGTGTGATGTGTGAGCTGAATACATTTGCTTTCATTTTTCATTGCCTGGCTTACCAAGACAGGCAGCTAGGCCTTGCGATATCAACCAGAGCCTAGCTTTGCCAATAAAGAGAGAAATTTGATATCTAAGATAACAGAAATGATATTACTCAGAAGCCATAACTGAGTACTGTCACAAATGACACGGAGTGAGTGATTGCCCAGCGTTATGCAAGAGCAGATCTATCCCATTAGGGATCAGTGTAGGTGCAAGAGACTCACTGGTGGTTTATTGCCTCACTTTCTTTCTCTTCCAAGCATAAAGTGTCACAGAATAGGAGATTGATGCTCTTGCTCATTATTGCCTCTGCATTTTGGGATGAGAAAGGGATATTTGCTGTGAAAAAACATGAATCATGCAGCCATGCGATTGATATTCTTTTGGAGCAGGTGAGACTTTAAATGAATAAATCAATATATGAACAGGTTTTGGAGAAAAAAATTGTCTGGGGGGGAAAATGCTCTATAGCATAGTGCATGCGTAGTATCATAATCGTATATACTGTATCATATATATCATTGAAACATAATCACACGAACACACCCACACACATAATAAATGTCTGCTGACCATCGGGAGCTCTCGGCAGTGTTACAACCGATTTATCCACATGACGTGGTTTGATCTCTGTGGCCTCCGCCCAGGCCATATTTTACAGTATAATGGTGACAGCATACTGTAGTGTCACTGTCCGGCAGAAAACCTGCATCTCCATATTTCAAGTTTTAGTTTTAGTTTTTTTCCCCCTGTGTCGTGCAAAAGTAGCATAAATAGCCCATTTACAGTAAATAGCCAATCTACAAGCTCACAACTGATCGGTGCGTTGTGAGGTTGTGGATCAGCTATTGTTGAAAAAATGTTTGAAAGTTAAAGTGGTTAAGTCTGTGGGATTTATAAATATTTAACCAAGTAAATTATTAACAAGAGCTTTTGACTAAATAAATATGCTTGGATGATTCCTTAACACGAACATGCTTTACAAAGTGAAGTAGTGTAGTGGGCCCTAAGAGATAATTGGCCCAGGGGCCTCCTTGAGTCTTAATCTATCCCTGCATGAAACTAAAATAATAATTTGAGTAATACAGAATAATTTCTGTATCACAAACATTCTCATTGCAAACAGTCCCTCGACTAGTGTTAACTTATATTAAAAGTGGGACATGCATGGACCCTGTTTCACATGAGATGTATTTGTAATTATTAAAATGTGTTATTAAATGTGTTATTAAATCCATCAGTCAACATTAAATGGACATGAAGAAATTATATGAGGTATTTTGGACCTAAAACCAGTTGCAGCGTGCCTGCCAAATTGCTTGCTTTAATCTCCCCTGCAGTACACTAACACTGCAGCTAGTTAAATGTTTGAATATAAGCCACTGACTTTTTCAAACCATAACATCCTCAATGGTGATTGTATTGTTTCAACCACCGTTGGCGCCACATGGTGTCTAACATTCATAAACACAACAGGAGACAGATGGGAGGTAAAAGGAGGCCCCGGGGGAAATGCCTTATGTCTCAGTTTCACTCCAACAATGGGCCACGCGTGCTTGCTATTGTTCACTCACATACTGGGCCTGCATCAGCTGATGAGGAAACGACATCTCATCCAGGCTCTGAGCTACTGATGTTGAATTACTGGGGGCCCCTCGCTATGTTAACGGATGACTAGGTTTCCTAGGCAATCTCTGCTGCGGGGGGGGCAATCCTGGCACGTGGCAGTTGCTTCATTCACTTATTCAAAAAGAAACAGACCAGCACTCTTCCACCAATCAAATCATACCACTATGTGAGCTTTCCCTGTTTTATCCAATGATATATCGCAACCGATTCAAAATCAGCAAGAGGATTTCTTTTTCCCAGACCTATTGTTTATATAGCCCCCTCCACCACCAGCTCACCAGCTTTATGGTTAGAGTGTCCACCTTGGGATTGGGAGTCAGTCCCTGTGACATACTAGCATCACGCTATGGAAACAGGAGATAGGCTCCTGACTTATGGGCCACATGGCAACATAAGTGGTAGTGTTGGTTCATTGGTTCCAATGTTTTAAAACACATTTGTCTCATATGGCACCGGTGCAGGAAAAAGGATAGTCATGTGGTATTTTAAAACAAACTGCCAGACCCCAGAGGTTTTTAAGATACCAACTGTCATGCATATTTACTTGCTTTTTTCTGTCACATTAGGCATTGTAGCTCTAGACCATTCCTTTTTTTAAATCCTTGAAATGACCATATACAGTTGGAGGCCATCGATATTGTCCTTTTCTTTTTGCTGAGTTTTGCGTGATCTGCGCAAAAGGACAGTTAACCCATTTTGGGCGGGAACCCCTTTTGGTGTTTTAAACATTATGTTATAATTTAGCTATTGAAAAATAGCAGATCTACAAGCTCATAGCGCGCCACCGAGTGGCGCGCTACGAGCTTGTAGGTCTGCTATTTTTGAAAAATCGTGAAAATATTTATTTCAGAAAACTGGAGGATTTAGAAGGATTTTTTAAAATTTTGAGGTCAGGCCTAAATGGGTCAAATGATAAGGGACAATATCGGTGGCACCCAACTGTAGGCTAGGGGGTCAGGCAGAGGAGGATATTCAGTGATTAATTGGAGAGTGGAATGGGCTGACTGTTGATGTATGAGGCCGTAACTCATTTGAGTTAGATTTTATATGGAGGGTTTTTTAACGGACAGAAGTAAAGATCGGGGAGTAAACTCTGCAGTTTTCTGAGGAGACAAGTGCCAGACAAGACAAATTATCACAGCTACTTATGTGACCCTCTCGCCAAGGACCCAACGTTTTGGGGACGTTTCACATTATCTGAAACGGGGACATAAGACAGATATATGTAACGTTTGGCCTCTACTGTTCAGGACATTTTGATTAGCACCACTTCAACAGTTGTGTCGTGCTCCATTCAGAATGAGTTGACGTGACTGACTGTATAGGCTAAAAATAAATAAATATGAGCAATGCACGTCACTGGCTCAAGGTGAAATGATAATTAAATAAACAAGACGTGACATTTTCTCCCGGTGCCGCCGGCAACTGATTGTTGTTTATCCGCTAAGCTGTTTATCTCTGTTCATTTAAGGAAAGTAATTTAGAATGTTCCGTTAGGGCTGCATGTTAACATTTTGAAAAGCCCCTTTTCTTTACCCCCATCCCCTTACCCCTATACTGTCCTTTGAAAGCTTTCTGCAGTTAGATTCCCTGCTTGATGACGTATATATGCGTGTGTTTCCTGAATGGCCTGCAGGCAGCTGGATCAGGGGAACACATTGGGGTAACGAGGAGAGACTGATGAAGGAAATCTGTTACTCTGCAAATTGTGAAGGACATAAGTTGGTCTGCTGGACTGCTTTTTATTGTTGACCATCTGTAAGCGTGCCACACATTATGTGCGCAGATGTTAGTACACAATGTGTGCACGCACGCACGCACGCACGCACGCACGCACGCACGCACGCACGCACGCACGCACGCACGCACGCACGCACGCACGCACGCACGCACACACACACACACACACACACACACACACACACACACACACACACACACACACACACACACACACTTTTGGCACGGGCCGGGTAGTGGTATCAATAGACTATTTATGGGGGAGGGGATTTCTGCCGTTGAAATTAATTACCAAGAGCGGTCGGTGGGATGTGACTGCATGGGATTTTTAAGGGAAAGGGGTGCTGGAGTAGCTAGGCTACGGTACAGGTCAGACAGGGGTTAAACAGATTAAATTCACTACTGTGGTGATCTTATGAAAGATGAGAAGAAATGGCCAGATTTTAGACATCACAGTGGAAAATGAATCTATGATATCAAGTGAGCTCTATTTGCGAAGACAGCAGCTGCATTAGGAGGTATAAACATATATATGTGATATTCAAAACATCTTATTGTATTTGTATTACTATCTTAATGTTGCCTTAAGGAAAAACACATTTTCATAGGAAAATATCAATCCATAAACAAATATGCGGGATCAAGAAATGCATTGAGTACAGCATTGCCAATACTGCATTTTATGGCTTAACATAAAGGTCAAGGATTATTAATGTTGATTGTCTGAGTTTGCTCATTAAGTTTGTGTGTGTGCGTGTGCGCGTGTGTGTGTGTGTGTGTGTGTGTGTGTGTGTGTGTGTGTGTGTGTGTGTGTGTGTGTGAGAGAGAGAGAGGTTAATTGGGCTACAGGTAGAGTTATCAACAGATATGCTTTCTTTCATAAATGGTAAATGGTGCATCTAAATAGCACCTTTATTCCAGGAGCTTTATAATGATTGTGCATTACATTCACAATTCATTCAATACACAATACATTCGCAAGGCACCAACCTGCTCATCGGGAGTGTCATGCTCAAGGACACTTCGACAACAGCGCAAGCCCTGGACCGAACAGGGAACCTTCCGGTTCCCAAGCGGCCACTGCTGCCGGCCCGGCTTTCATTCTTCTATGAGCATGAATTGCTGTGCAAGGCAATATGTTAAAGAGTGACAGCTGAAGCATTCAACTGTGTTGACCTGTCATTGGGGAAATTGCAAAGAAGATTGAAGCATACCAAAGTGCTAAAAAGTCAAGGGATAGCAGGCTATACACAAATAGAAAATGTTTATCTTTACCTCGCTTTATGTTACTTTCTCTCGGTTATGTCCCTTGGACATTCTAAGTGCAGGGAACTCTAGCCGAAGACACTAGGGGAGGGCCATTTCCTTTAGGAAGTACACACACAAAGGATGTTGAAATTGAAGTAACGGACACACAGGGAAGCAGGGAGCAACAGCAGCTTTTCAAAAGATGCAGTTGGTTAGACCACCCAGTGTGAGCAAAAACAAAACACCATGCTAGCTGCCTTAAAATAAAAACAGTCAGATGTAAATTATTTAATGGAACTATGTGTTAGATATCAAATTGGGCTATGCGATTAGTTGCACTCTTGAGATGAAAAATGTATTATCTGGTTAATGTCAGTGGTTTAGTGAAATTATTCTAGTTTCAGGTCCCAAAAGGGAATGCATACAAGGACCCAACTGATTACTTCCTTTACTGTGTCTTACACGGAAACACAGAGTTGCTAATGAATGGAAATGTGTTCTATAATTATTTCACTAATTCGTAGCATAATGTATTGTTGTACTTTAATATATTTGATGATAAATATTTGTTATGGATTAGATCGGGTAAAATATACCTAACACACCATCACTACCGATGGTGTGACAAGTTTCAGCGTTAGTGTTATAGCCTCTAGGGTTAATCTTTCTTCTGCAATACTTTTGATTTATAACAATAAGACAACATCACAAAGTGTAAACCACAAATGGAAGTTGCACACATAGTAGAGAGCCGTGCAGCTTCTCTGAACCGATACATTTATATTTGGGGCAGAAAGGGAGAGTCAGAAGCCTCTGAAGTCTGAATTTCATCACCTGATGTCATTAAAACCTCTCTCTGTGTAATTCAGATGGCCAAGGAAACCGGAGACCACCCAGAAGATTAGCCATCATGGCCAATAATTAGCTTCATTTGCTAAGAATACAAACTGGCACCAGATGGTAAATTTGATGAGTGTTCATCGATCTACGGTCCTGCTTGCATACTTGTGTAGTTTTAGAAATTGTGGGGATGGCTTAATGATGGCAGACTGAAGAAACTCTGGGGCAGATGTTGACTCAAAATGTGAATATGGCAATGGAGCTTTAGAATGACTTATAATTTCATTAGTGAATCTTCAGTCTGTGTTATTCTCACAGCACATTACCACAGTCTATGCTACTACACCGGTGAAAAATGTGCTAGCGAGCATTCATTAGTTTAGTTTGGCTTATTAAATGGTAAATGGTGCATTTATATAGCGCCTTTATCCAAGGCGCTTTACATAGATTGTGCATTACATTCACCCATTCACACACACATTCATACACCGATTGCAGCGGAAGCCATGCAAGGTACCAACCAGCACATCGGGAGCAATTTGGGGTTCAGTGTCTTGCCCAAGGACACTTCGACATGTAGACAGGAGGAGCCGGGATTACAGTAGGCCTATAATACATCATTTGATGTAGGTAGCCCACTGTAAATGCATATACAAATCTGTCAAAGCCAAACTGGATTCACCATTCAAGTGGGGATACATATAAGATGGGAGTTTTATTAGTCATTTGTAAAGCACTTATTAAACCCTGTTTCTTTTTTTTATGTGTTTTATAGCGAGAATCAATAAAACTCAACCCAGACAGCGTCCACATAGCCTATATACACAAAAACAAAAATAAGAAAGCACAGACATACAGTACAGTGGGACATACAAAAACATGTGAACATGAATAAACACTGAAAATAATAAAAGGCAAGTGCAAAATATAATACTGATATTGCAATACAGTCAAATCAGTCAAATCCGTTTTCATTTAACTCTCGGGGCAGTATTATGCGTGTCTTAAGTACCAGGTCTTATTACTTAACTTAAGACCTGGAGGCGTGATCAATGCCATTTGGCCACTCAGAATAGCCAAATGGCACTGACCACGCCTCCAGGTCTTAAGTTAAGTCATAAGACCTGGTACTTAAGACACGCATAATACTGCCCTCAGGGTCCTATCTTGCGTCAGAGACACTGAATCCGTAATTCGGGGCATTTTATGTTCCCCCGTAAAAATTGCTATCTTGTACCCCATGCCTAAATCCGTAAAACACCTCTGCTATACCCATTACATTATGCATAGGTGTGGTTGGGGGCTTGGGGCGTTACAATAATGAAACCAATCACCGTGGTACATGCCATTGCCTTTAAGAGAAGACTGTGCAATCCATTACCCATTATCCCCAGTAATATCTTGCCTTACACTATATGGCCTATGGAAGAGCCACACGTGCTGCTGCCTTGGAATACATTTATATTTGATACAGAGGTTTGTTTTGTGTGTCCAGTAGCTCCTCTATCAATCATCCACGATTCCTCTCTGCGACCAACACAGTCTCACCGCAATAATGCAGGGACTTTGTGCTGCCCTCCCGACGGCACTTACCGCACACAGAACCATATGGATATAACAGGCAAGAACACTCGTCATTATGAACCCATTTAGGCCTGACGTCGAAATAAATAAAAAGTCTTCTGAAAGAATATTATATTCAAAGATGTGTGCCACATTTTCACGATTTTTCAAAAATAGCAGACCTACAAGCTCATAGCGCGCCCTGCTATTTTCAATAGCTAAAGTATAACATAATGCTTAGTTGAAACACCAAAACGGGTTCCTGTCCAGAATGGGTTAAGCCACAACTCCGTCAAATCTGAAGCATTTTTTTAAATTAAAACTATTTAATTGACAGAAGTATCATCTATGTGTTACTGATTATAGGGAATTTTATATTATTGTAATCCATTAATTATTTGATGCGCAATGGAGTGATGAAACTGAATGAGCGAATGGAATCGCGCACAATGCACGGCACAAATAAATCAAACTAGAAAAAGTGCCCCTCGGGGCACAGGTCTCCACCAGGGCAGGTCAGGTTGTGGCCTCCTGGTGACGCTATAATAGGCCAATGTGAAAAGGGTGGCATTTCATCTTACGCCTTTGATGGCAATAGGATGATTTGAGGCCTTTGGTTCCAAAAATGTGTTTTGCAAAAATCCACCTGTTGGTGGCGCTATAACAGGCGAATGTGAAAAGGGTGCGATATATTCCTCAGCCTAGTAGGAAAGTGTGTGAAAGATTTCACGTAAATTGCACACTGCATTCATGATTTTAGGCTTTTTGTTCAAAACCTTTAAAGCCAATGTTTGCCAATTAGGATGGAGTATGAAATATCGGACAGATCCATCTTGAGCACATGACTATAGAGATACTGTGTAGCGATTTGCGGGATTTTGGGACAGAATCTCGAGGAGTAATATAAAAAAATGTGTTTAACAAAAGTCGGCCTCCTGGTGGCGCTATAAAAGGCTGATGTGATTGCATGTCAAAGGTTTGTCCTCATGGCCTCTATAGCCGGGGAGCCACAGGCCCAAAAGATCAACGGTTAAGGATTTACCTGTAATGTCATGCCGTACTTTTTATTTGTGTTTTCTCTATATTAACTTTGTCATTAAGGTCCACAGAATGAGAGGTCTGCTCTGCCGGAAACATCGCGAAAACAGCCAATATAAGGCAAAATGTCCCAAATTTCATCATGCTTTAAGTAGCATGTGACAATTGTGACATGTCAAACTAGGGGGTTTTCATGATTCTGAATCCATTCCAAGCATTTTGTTTTGCACGAAAAACACTCCTTGGCTTAAAAACGGCCATAGTGGCACAAATGTGATGAGGTCAGCACAAATGTGATGAGGTCAGCACATTTGGGCACATCTTTTGGGCATAATTTTGTTGTGGAATTCCACACACCCATCTGTACCTAAACAGACCTGAGCACTACTGTTCTTTAAATAAATACGTGTAATGTGCCAAAATGGAACAGATGGATGTCTGGTGAAGGTGTGAGCCACCGAAACATCACCTCATTTTAATTATTTACTAGAATAAATGGATTTCACTCTTCTTCGCAGTTCGCACAAATCCAAAAATAGAATAGAAACATGTTGTGTGTGCCGCGTGCGTGCAGGCATACATGGGTGCTCGTGTGTGCGAACAAATTTTTTAACAAAATGCCTCAAATCATGAATGCAGTGTACAATTTACGTGATTTTGCACGCATATTCCTACTAGGCCGAGGTAACAAAATGCCTCAAATCATGAATTTTAACGTCCAATTGCCGTCAAAGGTGTTAGAAGAAATGGCACCCATTTCAAATTGGCCTATTATGGCACCACCAGGAGTATATTTGAGTGGTGCAACCACTCCCTTACGGAGCTATGTGTGTGGATGGCTGGGTGCCTGGGTGCCTGCAGGGTATGAGCACGAAAATAGCATGATTGTTTTTCACCACCTGTGCGCAACCTAACACACACACAAACACACACGCACATATTAACTGCATGTATATATGATGATTTCAGGTTTGCCAGTACTGTACAGTGACAGTACAGTACAGTACAGTACAGTAGAGGGTACAGTAGAGGGACCCCCACACGGTAACTGTCATTTCTCAACCGTTTCGAACGTGGGGCGGCCGGAATCGCTGGAACTTCCAGGGACCCCACACGGAGTTGCACCACTCACTTCACACGGGTGTGATTTTTTCTAGTTTTACTACTATGGAAGTAGTATAGAACGCAGTAGAAGAGAAAAACTATGGCAGAATGGGCTACGCTGGATGTTACTTTATGCTACTATAGGGGTTAATTAAGGTACTTCTCCCCAGACAAGCTGTTTCATATAATTAGGTCCACAACACACACAGAGGGCTCAACAACAGCATATTTCGGTGTCCCTGAACCTCCTTGCAGTACCTGCTCTCCTCACTGATACGACCAACATTCACCTCAACTGCACCATGACAGACATTTTCTGTTGACCTGTATTGTGCCTGACATCATGATAGCCACCTATTATTTCTAACCTTGCCACCTTTCTTAATTAAACACATTAGGCTAATGGGTCAGCTGAGACCGCTGGATTGAAATGTCACATTCAGCAGTTCAGAAACTACACTGTGCCAACAAACTGCCACCAATGGAAGGATATGACACCCTCTAAACCAGCCTGTTTAAGCCTTTCAAAACCTGTTCTGCTCAGCTGTTTAGAAACCATACTACCTGTACATGCGGAGTTAGTTCAATCAGATATACTCGAGCGGCTTCGAGCGGCTGTGCTCAAGGGCGCATATGGGGTTAATATGCTGAATTACTATGTGGGTGTATAGACCAATTATTCGTTTACAAAAATTTAGACTGGTCACACGGGTGACTGTTTCATGTAATCAATTCCCAACAGATCTCCAAAACTGTTGTTTTGCGGAGAGCTGGTTTCAGTCCATTGTGTTGGATAGTGAGGTGCACCCTAGGAGACATTTATACTTCAATGCGCAACAGTATTGCACACAGAGAACAGCTGATATACAAGCTCACATCGCATCGCGGATGCGACTGTTGTGAGCGTAGAGGTCTGCGCGAAGCATAAATTATACTTGATGGGCTGCAGCTGTGCGTGCAGCCATGCGAAAACAGGCTCTGCTGCCGTGATCATAACAGCCGTTCTTATAACAGCGACTGGAGGTGTGGTTTTGAGGACAACTGCTTTGAATTGCTATTATTGTTCACACACAACAGACACCAATTGATTATAATATATTGTGAGAGATCACAATAAAAATCCTAATCATTCTTCCTCCACACTGGGAAGAAAGTTTGATGGGGCATTTTGTTTTTTACACGTGAGTGCAGTTAGAACTTTTCCATTGCATCTTATGAGAGGTGGGGTTCTTGTGCTACCGGCCTGCACGCGCATGCTGGTGCTTATCAGTGTGTCATCTGATAAGCCTTATCAGATAAGGCGTCTATTCAGTGTTTACAAGACCCACATGTCATTCGCTGATGTGCCAGTCAGCTGACCAATCGGGCGGGCTATTTAAGCTCAGCTGGACTGCATGCTTCTTCCTGCCTTCCTTCTGCATTATGGTTCCTGGTTGTTTTTATGTGATGTTTGCTCCCACCACCACCCCAGCACCACCGGTGGGCTCTGTTATTTCTGTTCCCCATTGGGGGTTGTTATTGTATATCTATCTCCCTGCTCTTAATTTAAGGATGGTGTTTAATTGTGCCTAGCAGGCAGAAAAATGTAGCAGAGCCGAACGCCAAGATAAAATATTATATGCACACTTCTATAATAAATATTGGTTAAATCTATTCGTGAGTTATCTGACTGAACTAGGTAGAAACAGTGACAACGGGATATGTGGGTGGTACTGGTACTGCATATGACCTCGGACAAAGCAAGTGTTCATCTAACTCTACTGAAAGTGTATACATTTTAGACTTTCAGAGTTAAATTAACACTAAGGATTTGATTGTGCACTTTGGCTCCAGTGTTGGCTCCACAATGATGATTACTTCATCATAATGATGTACATTTCCATGTCAAGAGGTATAAGGATTCTAACTGACGTGACATTCTCTCTTTTCAGACAGAACCGCTGGCTGCTTAGGGGCATTTGTTGCTTCTGTTTTCTTTCATGGTGTGATCTAAAGCCATGACTACTAAACTAATCCAAAAACCCTCCACTGATTCCTAATTCATCCTTTGCCTCTGCTTGATACAACTTGACAAACAGCTTCAGCTCATCTTGCCCATTCCTTCTGAAGATGTGCTCAATTTCCACTAAGGGATGTTTCGTTTGAATACATGTTTGCTTACAAATACATGCAAATATTGCCTGGCTGGCTACAGACATTCAGATTTACACTCCAGATGCTATTGTTCATTTTTGAGCAGAAAGTGTTTAGAGCAGCACTATTGATCAAGGCTTTCAGTTCAATTATTAAACTTGAAAAGTTCTCAAAGAGAACAAAGAGAATACTGTACTGTATGCATACTGTGATGACCCATCCTGTTTGTGTGTGGTATTGCTGTGTTCTAATGCTGGTGTTCTCTGTTCATGTGTAGGAGGACGGAGGAGGGGACCAGCCTGCAGGGGTGTGCCTATATAGTAGTCTACTTATACACGATGATAAAATAATAATTTCATTTCTAACTAGTCTATTATCGATGGTTTATTGGGTCTTTTTTCCAACTCTCATACCAAATGTCTTGTAGCCTACAACTGTAATACAATTAAAGTCAATTCATGTCAATAAACAGTCTAGAAAACAAAGCCAAGTGACAACTGGCACGTGAGCTGCAACTGGTCGCGGGCCGCGGCCCTCATCAAGTCACCTTCCCCGCAATGTGGCCCTTGCCCCAAAATGAGTTTGACACCCCTGGCCTAGAGGATGAGGCACACCTGACTCAAATTTGGCTCAGGAGTATTTAAGCAGGCTGGTCAAGGTCTCTCTCTCTCTCTCTCTCTCACATACACTACATTTCCACACATCCATACATCATGCATGTACTAACTACTGATACAACTGCCTACTCACACGCCACTCTAATAGTAAAGTATAATTTATGTTTTATTTAGTTTCAAATAAACACTAGGTAGGGAATGAGACATTACCCCAGGTGAAGGAGTTTAAGTATCTCAGGGTCTTGTTCACGACTGAGGGAGGACGGAGAAGGAGATTAGCCAGAGAATCGGAGCAGCAGGGGCGCTATTGCAATCGCTGTACCGCACTGTTACACAAAAAGAGAGCTGAGCCAGAAGGCTCTGTCTACCGAGCAATCTTCGTTCCTACTCTCACCTATGGTCATGAAGTGTGTGGGTCATGACCGAAAGAATAAGCGGCGGAAATGAGTTTTCTTCATCGGGTGGCTGGCATCTCCCTTAGAGATAGGGTGAGAAGTTCAGTCACGCGAGAGAGACTCGGAGTAGAGTCGCTGCTTCTTCGCCTGGGAAGGAGCCATCTTAGGTGGTTAGGGCATCTGGTTAGGATGCCTCTCGGGCGTCTCCCTAGGGAGGTCCTCGAGGCACGTCCCACTGAGAGGAGACCCCGGGGCGAGTTGGAGGAATCACATTGACTCACTGGCCTTGGAACGCCTTGGAATCCCCAGGAGGAAGTTACTAATGTTGCAGCTCTCTAGTGGACCTTTTGCCTCCGCGACCCGATAAGAGGTTGAAGATGGATGGATAATGGATGGATGGATGTATAAACACATTTTGGCATTTAATCCTGTGTGTCGTCTCCCATATTTGTCATGATTGAGTCAGTTTATGACATGAATGATGCAGAAGTAAATATACTATACAATATATAGTATATATAAATGCCGTATTGGTATCGAAGCGGTCTCAAAATAATCCAGATTATTTAATCGGTTTTCACCACGAGAGAGAGAGAGAGAGAGAGAGAGAGAGAGTCGGGGTAAATACATGACAGATTAAGCAGAGTAAATCGCTTACCCCCTGATGATGGTGTTCCTCCAGCACGGAGAACCAGCGATGAATGAGGGAGAGTGAGCAGTTTACATCATTTAGTCAAACACCTGATCAGAACCATGAACTCAGCACAGCTGTCTCCAGTCTGTCAGTCAATCAGTCAGCGCTCAGAAGCTGATCAAGCTCCGTGAATGTAGCCTGGAAACCAGATGAATCTGCCAGACCACTGCAGATTAGTCTGGCCCCGCTCGGTTGTGATTGGATTTCACTGCGTCCAAAATTGGGGCCCAGTATGCAAAATATGGGGCTTCTTCACCACACTCACTGGCTTCTTCACCACACTCACTGGCTTCTTCACCACACTCACTGGCTTCTTCACCACACTCACTGGCTTCTTCACCACACTCACTGGCTTCTTCACCGTATACATCCTGGAACAATGAATAGGAGCCGCATATATAAATGTATGGCAAACATAGAGGTAGCTTCTGTAAAACTGATTTAGGGACATTTTGGGGGTAAAAAAATATACTTGTACGTGTTTTGAATAGAGATTACTTCTCTAAGGATTCAAACCACACTTGGGGACATGTGGAAAGGCACTTCAACGCTGGATTTGACTGTGCATGAGGCAAGAAAGGAGTCCTTCACACGTCTCTTGGCTGCTGACAGGGTTACTGGCTGCGGTGAACACCTGGGCCGCATGGGGAGAGGATGGGGTGATAGAAGCACAAGGGGAGGAGAAAGCCACGGGAGGGGTAGGGCCTGAGTAATGAAACTATCCAGAGTAAAGTTGGAGGCTTGTAGGGAGCTTTCCCCCCAGACAGATGGCAATCCATGCAGCCACAGCAATAGCACTCATTCTTACAAAACAACATCCAGGACTTGCTTGATATATGGTCCCCAAGTTGTGCAGGCAACCATGAAAAAGAGAACTGCAAGGCATTTCTGTGCGAAACATACTTTATTAATGTATTCTTAGAACAGATAGGCAACCAAACAGAACAACACGTATCGAGTCTTAGACTTCATCAGGGTCTCATTCGTATTCAAGGACGTACTGTACGTACAGTATATGCAATTACAACTGAGTCAGAGGGAGAGAATGAGGGGCAGAACAGAAGATAGAATGGAATTGTGCGCATGCAAGTGTGTGTGCGTGTGTGGCTGCGTGCACGTGTGCGACTGTGCATGTTTGCATGTGAAGAAGAGGGAGTGAGAGAGTCAGATGGTAAATGGTAAATGGTAAATGGTGCATTTATATAGCGCCTTTATCCAAGGCGCTTTACATAGATTGCATTACATTCACCCATTCACACACACATTCATACACCGATTGCAGCGGAAGCCATGCAAGGTACCAACCAGCACATCGGGAGCAATTTAGGGTTCAGTGTCTTGCCCAAGGACACTTCGACATGTAGACAGGAGGAGCCGGGATTCGAACCGCCGACCCATGGATCATTGGACGACCTGCTCTACCTCCTGAGCCACAGCCGCCCACAGATGGTGAGTGAGTGAGTGCAGGGGGCAGGTTCTTCATGCTGTCGATAGTTTTTCATTTGTGCACTTGTTTCCCAGTTGCTTTCTTCTTAAGTTAAACTCAGAATCATTAGCCAATATCGATCGTCAGCCTTCAGTGGCAGTTTCTGCCTTGCGATGTTTGAAAAGCTCAGATAGCAGAACAAACAATGACTTAGAATGGCCGTGCTCAGTGGAGTGCAAATATCTGCCTGGAGGCACATGCTGCCTCCCTCCATGTGTGTGCAATGACATTGGCATTGTGTGTGGTAATTAAACAGGCATACATTGATCAAAATAGCAATTCTTCTACATTCTCAAATGATATAGACTTCTTGTAAATTAAGTAATGCTGATGTTTAACAATAATTTAAGTCTTGAGAGTATAAAATGAAACCAAATGGACCCATAATCATTTAGCTGATGGGGACAACCTGGAACCCCCTCAAGGACCACAGGTGGTCCCCGGACCACTGGTTGAAGACCACTGCTGTAGGGGCAATGGAGATAAAAGCTACTGTATGATAAAGGATGCTGATCACTAATGTCTTGTGTCTGTCATTGTCTCCATGTAGCAGAGACAATGACAGGCCCCATCAACGCAAAACGTACTCCCTGGAACCTCTGTCCCAAAATATTCACATCAGCCTGTTATAGCGATCTTTGCGAAACACCTTTTAAATATTACTCCTACAGATTTTGGCGAAACGTCACACAAATCCCTACACATTATCTACATAGTCATGTGATCTAAACTTTGCACTAGTGGCTCGTTTTGAACAAAATGACTCAAATCATGAACACAGCGTCCGCTTGTCGTGAAACCTAATTTGCACGCACATTCTCACTAGGCAGAGGAAGTTGTTTTTTTGGCCTGCTGGTGATATTTCTCTTACAGTACATAGACTGAATTCCAAATAATATTGCTGGCCTAAAATAATCTGACCTGGCGGAAAGCTGTGCTCAGACTGAGCTCTTTCTCTAGTTTATTTTTGCACCGGGCCAGAACCGAACACAAATCACGGAGGAAATGTATGACAGCAGCCGCTATGTCCGTCCAATACTTTTTAGGCCCTTGCAATAATTTTGAATATTTAATTCAGTTTAAAATCTAGAGTGTACATTTAAAGTGTAAAAATGTAAAGGGGAAAAAGGAGCACCTGGGATGATAATGTGTATAATGTATTTTTGTCTCTTCCTTGCCCTACAGTGTCCATGTTTGCTTCTGTCTCTTCCTCTACAGTTACTTTCACCCAAGCTTTTGTTTAGAACATTATGCATTTAGCCACTGGAGCAGCATAATTAATTTGTTGTGCCAGCCACCTAAAATATTATTTTAGACGTGTGAATTTTCTCAACATATTACAGTGTGAAATTGCTTCTGTCTTAATGATAATAATTCATTACTAACTTTTCACACTTCCATGGTATAGACTTGTTTTTCCCCCTAGCAAGTTCTGTTTTCCTGACATAAACATTATCTCATTTCAAGTGAATAGTCTGAAAACAAAATCCCCGTGTTTTATTTTTGTTTGTTTTGTTTCGTTTGGTTTTTCATTGCATCCATGGGCATGCAGCACAATCTGACCAAACTCACCAAATGTATACATGAACACAATAATACATTGCACACAACACAGACACCAAATACCCCCAGATATGTTTTTGTGCTGGGGCTAATGTCATGAAAAAATAGTATGACAGTACTCCTCAGGCTGAAAATACTTCCTTGTGGTCTATTGTCTATAGTCTTGATATTATCCATGATTACTTTAAATTTCCCTGCAAAAGCATATTGCATACTGTATTCATGTTACACAACTTACTGCCTCTTACTCATAAAAGCTATAGCGATGTTTTAGGTCATTTTTTGTTGCTAGTTCACTTTTTGGTGAACCACACAGCTGAATGTCTTACAGAATGTGAAGTTCAGCGTTGTGAGATCTCTTTATTAAATATTCTCTGTGTAAAAATACATCTGTGACAATTTATTGCATTATGTTGATGATACTGGTGGTGTGCTATTCTGCAGAATCTTACATTTTGCTCTTTGATCTCATTTGATAATTAAGGTGTGGTTGTGTGACTCTGACACTTTTAACTCTGAAAAGTTTACAGCCCTTAATTCAACATCTTTTACAGAATTCATTATTTTCAGTTAGCCTACATACCTATCACAGTGTTTAATTCAAACATTCTAAATCATAAGTCAGATAAAAAAAAAACTGCTTTAATTTCTCATGCAGCTCTTATCAAGCTACTTCAGTACTACAGAAAAGGGTCTTAATTCTTAACTCTTTTTCATATTCCAGTAGATGATGGAAGATTTTGGAATTAAAAGTGAGCAGCAATTTCATCTGGTATTGACCTCAATGACCCTCCTACTCAGACTGAGATATTAGTCTCACATCTTAGGGCAGAGGGAGAGAGGGCAAATGAAAGAGAGAGGAGGGAGGGAGAGGCAGGCAGCTTATTAAAAAACAACCCCTCATTACCATAAGACACAGCACAGCACTTGGCTTCCTAATCTTTGCCGAGCTCCTGATAAATATCTATGTATGATCCA
Source organism: Electrona antarctica (assembly GCF_951216825.1). Classification (NCBI taxonomy): domain Eukaryota; kingdom Metazoa; phylum Chordata; class Actinopteri; order Myctophiformes; family Myctophidae; genus Electrona; species Electrona antarctica. The sequence goes on along the minus strand of NC_136808.1, from coordinate 45,484,596 downwards.
AAAATCGCTATGGACTATGTACTATGTACTGTAGCTGCATGGCTGTGCCCTTTGCCTGAGAAAACACTGCTGTTTCTGGTTGATTATAGCTGCTGTTCTGGCCAAATAACCATTGTCAATGTTAAATCTGGTTTAGTCATGCTGTGGGTTTTCCTTTATTGGCAGGTTGACACAGTTGTTAACTACCAGTGGCTGTGAATGGAGGGGGCAAGGCAGAAAGAGGCGATGAGCAGATGGTGCCAGGATCTGGGCTGCAGCCTGCAGTTTGTAAAGTTACAACACACCACACTGGTTTCCTGGATGAGCTGTAGATAGGTGCTGACCTGCAATGACCGCACTACCCATCAAGAATGCTGCAGATATTGTGAATTTGATTACATTCTTGGATCAGGACTGAGAACCAAATAGCTAGAGGCACATGGTGATGCTGAATGCAGGCCAAGGTACAACAAAGGCAGGAAGGCAGTGGAAGATGCTGTGTGAATACTAATTGATATGGATATGATGGTAAGGATGGCTAGCACTCATGTCATGTGCAGTATGAGGCCTGGACACAGAATGAAGACATCGAGCTGTTGGGTGTACTAAGAGGCTGACTGAATGATCAGGTTGTCAACGTGACAACAGAAATAAAGAGTGTTTATAAGAGGCCTACTGGAATAAAAGGTCTTCACATTAAACAGCAACATTACTTGACAAACTGTTTTGATATACATATATTAGTAAATAGATAGATAGATAGATAGATAGATAGATAGATAGATAGATAGATAGATAGATAGATAGATAGATAGATAGATAAATGAATAAATGGCTCCCATACATGAGTATAACAGTGATTTGAATCTATTCTGTGAAGTATTTGTAGAATGTTATTTTGGACCATGTATACATTACAGTATAATGTATGGTACTGTAGCTGATGCAAACAGGCGACTTTGAGTGTCGTTTTCCAACTTGGCAACGCGCCCTTCTGTGACGCACACGGAACTGCTTTGCCCCTAGTAGTCACATAAGTGCATAAGTGTCATTTCAAGAGGATAGCACTGGCCAGCTTTCCTCCAATGACAGGACGCCTCCGTCATTGTAACAGTTTTTTGCCCAACTACTAGAGCCCTGCGCGGGAGTGTTTTATTAATCCCACTCCCGCCCGCTCCAGTTGGATTTCTGACCACTCCCGCCCGCTCCCGTTTGGATTTCTGACCACTCCCGCCCGCTCCCGTTGGATTTCTGACCACTCCCGCCCGCTCCCGAAATGATGTCATGACCGCCCCGGCCCGCAGTAACCGCCTGTCCGCCACTTCTGTCTGCAACAAAAAATGAAGTCCCATTTGTCCAAACAGAATGAGATTGAGCAGGCATGCATGAGAGAGGTTGTTTATTTGTGAGGAGTTGCTCACAGATAGAGGGGGTAGAGGTATTCCTATAATTGTGAAACATACGATTTGCTTTGAGGATAATGACAGAGAAGTTCAGAGAACGTCAGAGGGAGCTGCATTGTGTCTTTGTTTATAGGGTGCCGAGAGAGGAACTGTGGTATTGTATGAGGAAGTCTGGAGTGACAAGTATGTTATAGTGGTGCAGGACATGTATGGAAGTTGTAAGTGGTGAGGTGTGCTATGGGTGTGACAGTGGAGTTCAAGGTGGAAGTGGGTCTGCAAGTGGGTCTGCATCACTGCGCGCAGGACTGAGGATGCAGAGAGAGAGAGACTCCACGTGTGATGTCCAGCAGAGTAAACATTACGTTCTCCCCAGACATAATATTCAGATATTGCTAAACTGTATTAGCTCTGTATCTGGTTAATTGTGGGAGGATGTGGGATTTGGCACGCTGGTTTTTATCTTGACCGCTTGTTCCTGTTCCGAACACAGGTATATTTAAATACCGCCCGCGCCCCCAACATTTGCGTTGGGTCCCACGGGCTCCCGATGCAGGGCTCTATACTAACTACTTTGTGTCTTAATATTAGGGGCTGTATAGTCTGTTCTCGTCAAGTGGACCGAGTGGTCCACTTCGCTAGGCTGGGTTGCGACAGAAACTATGCCTAATAAAATAATTTGCAAAAACGGCACGCGTCTTGTGAGGATAAGCCAAGATGGCTGTCAGCCCCATGACAGTTTGTTGTTACAGAACATCCAAGCTATTGGTTGGCCTTATCTCCCAGGCATTTAAAGCAGATGGGTAGCAGATTAAGATTACTTTCAAACATGAGAGATACAATTTTCATCATGAAATGGCACATAGCCTAAATATATAAACACCTGCTAAATCTCACCCCTAGTGAATGTCTAAAAGACGATGTCCGTTAATTGTTTAGTTCTCCGGGCTTCAGCGAATTAAGTTATTGCTAGGAATTCTGAAATGCGAGTAGCCATGACGATGGCTGTGAGCTAAAATTGTCTGAAAACCCATGATAATATAACATGATTCATTGTTTTGTCTCAAAATTACAATATAGTGTAGACTTGAATGCATATGAATCATAATAAATGCATGCGCTGTAAGATAACCTGGATGTTCTCCAACAGAATCATCAATGTTAAAGAGTATAACAACACATTCATATGGAGAAGAGTCTAAAAAACAAGCGTACTGTAATACACAGCTTTATACCTTCTTTCAGTCTAATTTCAATCCGTTTCAAACAGCACTGCACACATTTAAATTGGCTGAGTTGAGGACTGCTTTTAACCCATTCCTTTTAGGTTGTGTTGTTGTGAATTGCTGCTCTGGGCAATAAAAAGAAAGAAGAAAACAGTCTGGGGCTTAGACAGAGAACGTCAGGTTTTTCCTGTACCTCTCTTCCCATGCAGTCTTAACCCATTTCGACCAAGACCGATTCTACAAATGTCTTCTAAATCCTGACAGTTTTCTGAAAAACCTCATGTTTCTATGTCAGTGGTTCTCAACCTTTTTCATGTCAAGGACCCCAAAAATTATATGTATTTGGTCGCCGACCCCCATTTGAAAATATGTTGTTTCAGGGACCCCCCCAAGAAGCAAAGATTTGAGTTCAAAACGTTCGTTCTGAATAAATATATATTCCAATTTTGCGTCACATTTTCACGATTTTTCAAAAATAGCAGACCTACAAGCTCGTAGCGCGCCACTCGGTGGTGCGCTATGAGCTTGTAGATCTGCTATTTTTCAATAACATAATGTCTAAAACACCAAGAAGGGTTCCCGCCCAAAATGTGTTAATGGCTGCGCCTTCCTATTACCTGCCCTGAGCCCCAGAGATGGGATTCCTGCAGTGCAGGCTGGGAACTACTCTGCAGCATTGCATTGTGATGAGTTCTCCACTGATGTTTCCTCTCTCTCTCTCTCTCTCTCTCTCTCGCTCTCTCTCTCTCTCTCTCTGTGTGCTCTCAACTCTTAAGCGTCTGCTGCAGACTCTCCTCAGCCTTGGCTTATTCATTTTCTCAATCCACATGCCCCTTTCTCCCATTATCCTTTTCTCTTTGGCTCTTATGCTTGTGTACAACTGTGTGTCTCGTGTTTCGCTCCGTGCAAGCTACCCCCCCCCCCCCCCCCCCCCCCATAGCCTACTGCATCAGTTCTGACAATTTCTAGGAACACACTGCTGCTGTAAATGCAAACTTGAATAATGCCTTTTAACTACTTTCGATTAAAATCTGAAAATTGCTTTTTTTTGAAGAGCCTAACCTTGTGAGTCATGGGCAGCGCTTTCCCCCACACAGCTGAACGGCTGTGTGATCATCATTGTCATCTTGATTCTTCTTCTTCTTCCACTATAGCTGATAATGAACAGCTGTTCATTATCACACTTATTACGCAGCTACAGTATTTGAAGACCAACTCCCCCTCCAAAATAAATCATGTTATTTTGTTTGGTTAATGTACTTTTGAAAGTTATCAGAATTCTGGAATATAATATAAATAAATTAGAAAGCAAACTTTCAGTTTCACCATTTAATTAGCATTCGTATTTCCACACCACCACAGGGAGTGCAGTGCCCGGTGTCGAGTCGGACCCACGGTTGTCCAGAACCGCCACAAAAGGCCTCTGGACACAGGGCCCCTGCCCAGGGTCCATATATGGAGCTGGCCATTCTGACGTCTGCATAGACTCCATATATGGGCATAAAAGGGACACAGACATTATTATTTTTTCATACATACATACATACATACATACATACATACATACATACATACATACATAATTAATTATATATACTAGCCCTTACCCGTTGTGAGATATTGCCCCCCCCCCCCCCCCCCCCCCCATCTTGTGGACGCAGGGGGTACTGCGCAGTGGGTGCGTTTTTAATTCACTAATAAATTCATTATTAATCATTAATGTGTAAAATCAGAAAAAGGGCTTCGTTAAGACCTCCATATTATTATGGTCAATGCCTGTGTGAAAAGTGGGAGTGATTGGTGCAGGCACTGAGGAGATACGGCAGTTTCTGACAGACAGACAGACTGACATTGACTGAATTATAGTATGTATATATATATATATATATATATATATATATATATATATATATATATATATATATATATATATAATTAGATTTTTTTTTCTAGAGTCTAGAGTCTCTCTCTCTCTCTCTCTCTCTCTAGACAAACAAAATCGCCTTTTTTGTGGAAGGATTATTTATTATCCATATGTAGTCTTTAACTGGAAACCCACATTCACGGCATTTGCAGCCGTCGTCTCATCATACTCTGGATAAGAAAAGAGTTAAGGGAGGGTTCAGAATGCTGGAAAGGAGACCAAAACAAAGCCGAAAAGATGATAATAATCTCTCACCTCATAACACCCATCCCCCACATCCCCCTACAGCTTTATGTTGTCACACCATGTTCTGTTACCAGACACCATCGCTGTCTCATCTGTTCACTCTCGAGAGGCTATGTTTGTCTCTCGCTTCCCTCCTCACAGCCCCCTCGATTTTTCCTACAGCCCCCCACCCACCGACCCCCGCCCCCCTTTTGTCTTACTCCCCAAGGATTCCCCTGTCACTTCCTAAACTCCGGTTGGTACTGTACAACATCACAACCACCGCAGACAGTAATGTGATATGAACAGTGAAGGTGCACACAATGCAGTCGTAGAAATAAGAGAAGGTAGAATATTGCACCAACCCGCAAAGAACACTTTCAAATGAGAACAGCACATCATCATATACTATATGAGTGTCAGGCCAATATTGTGTCACTTTTACATTCTCTTGCAAGCATTAACCCTTTGATTGCCACCACTAATATCAGTTGACATTGCCTTGTGCCAGCTCTATTTCAAATTTTCACCAATATTTGAATGCCAATAGAAAAATGTGTGATGACCACAATGTCTAATCAATGTCTAATCAAAATAGATTTTGGCTCTGCATTGTCATTGTGTATAGAGGCCCCATAGAGGGTTGAGCATGTCTTTTAGCATTCGTAACATACTGTAAGCTTGAACAACTTTGGAAGCTAAACATAGCCAATCGGTATGGAATATCAAAACTCTGTATACCCGTTTATCACAGAGATAATGTGTGTGATTTTGCTATGAGGATCATGATCCAAGGAATCAAGTGGAGAAACTATTTGATTGTACAACCTATACAAATAATACTATGGATTGCATTTTTATAGCGCTTTTCCAAGTGCTCAAAGCGCTTTACAATAGTCCATTCATTCATACATTGGGAGGTGAAGCGGCGAACAGTTGACGCCAGCGTCCTTACTTCCCACATTCACACACCAATGGTGGCAAGCTAGCACCACCCGACTCTTTGGAGGCAATATTGTGTGCTTCAGTGTCTTGCCCTAGGGCACTTCGACATGTGGACAGGAGGAGCTGGGATTCGAGCCACCGACCCACGGATCATTGGACGACCTGCTCTACCTCCTTAGCCACAGCCGCCCCAATGGCGCTTATCAGCTGAGCAGTCTGTGAGATGTCTCATGCACGCACGCACGCACACACACAAAATCATCTGCCCTCGCAGCCTCGATCGGCCTGGTGGAGATCCATTGATGTTCAATACCACACAATAAAACAGGTAGCTTACTTACAGTAGAATTTCAGATATTAGGTGTGTGAGGGATTATATGTACAGTACACAGTACATTCTAACTGTGTATTATCCATACAAAGAGTGGTGTTGCTAAAAAATAAAATACAAACATGGTGATCACGTACCTTGTTTATGGTGATAATTTACTATGTGGTTTTGAATAGTTTTCTTGGTTTTATGCCATTTGAATTTAAAGGTGAAGTCAGGTAGTGTTCCTTTGCTAAGGACAGCTAAGGACAATTGGTTTCTCCCAACAGGGAAAGGCCCAGACTAGGTTATTTCATTCATTCTAAGAGGGGGGCACCAGGGACGTGCTGGTCCCATAATTCCTTTTGTTTTACACAAAAGGGATTTTTTTAGTAGCTCAGGAAACAAAGTCCAGAAATTCTAGCTTGATCAAACCAAGTGATGAGAAATTATTAAAAAAAAGAAAACGGCTGGCCCAGCCCCAGACCGGCCTGGACTGGACCGGCCGTTCGGGAGTTGTCCCGAATTTCCCAATGGCCACCCAATGGAGCTCTCTGTATCTGCCAGTCTGCCTGTGTCTGAAGAGTCCAAACTGACTGTGAAAAGTGGACTGGTTAAGTAATCAATTTGCAGGTGTGTGGTTGCCATGGCAATCAATTGGCTGAGGCAGAGGCTGGAAATTGCTCATTAGGCCCACTGGCAGAGCCTGACCAGAGCCTTTTGTGGTGGTTCTGGAGAACCGTGGGTCCGACCAACTCGATACTGGGCACTGCACTCCCTGCGGGGGTGTGGAACGCATGTGTCGAATTTGAAGTCGGTGGGGCAAACGGTTCTCGAGTTACGTGCATTACAACCGTACACACGTGTACGCAGACAGACACACACACAGAGACAGACACACACACACACACACACACACACACACACACACACACACACACACACACACACACACACACACACACACACACACACACACACACACACACACACACACACACACACACACACACACACACAGACGTGGCGCATTTATTGTAGGATTACATGTTTTGAAAGACTTTTTATTTTGGAACATGATTGACATTCCTTGCAAGACAAATCATTTGCATAATTGCAAATCTTTGGTTTGTCTATTCTGTGTGCTCCCGCATGCACGCAACCACCCACCCACCCACCCACGCACGCTCGCACGCGTTTGCATTTGCACGTGATGTATGAACTTCATAGATCGAGTTGGTTGATGGATCAGTGTTGAAGTCCACACTTCCCACACAAGCTCCCCTAGCGCTCACTTCTCCTCCATCCTCACCCCTCCTCGGGGCAGATCTGACATGGGAGCCTCCTGTCCTGTGCTGTGGGGCCCGGCTGGCTGACAGGAGACTGTATCTCCCTCCCCATCTGGGCCTGCACGAGGCCTGGGCCCCTCATCACAGAGCTGGCTGGCTGACAGCTCATCCATTCAGGCTGGCCCCACTAGGCCTTGCCCCAATGCTCGCAGCAGTAACTGGGGCTCTATAACAAACGCCTGTGCCACGGAAACTGTGGCATCGTGAACAATCGCACAGGGCTCAGAGCGGAGGCTTCCTCGCCAAGGAGCTATACCCGCTCTTGTGTTGTGGCCATGGGGGTTCCAAGGAGGGTGGGGGATGGAGAGAAAGGCGTAGCAGAATGAAAACAGAGGCAGGAATTACAGTAGAGAGGTGCTATATTCAAGAGAACCGATATACAGTGGTTGTGGGCAGAGTAGGAACTCCTCTTTTCTGTCCCTTGAGGTTGCCTCAGCCAGGCATTTTTCAAGTAAAAAGAAGGATTTGGGTTAGATGAGGAAAGCCCATGAGAGACACTGTGGCATTTGCAGAATGCTCTGGATACCTGCTGCAAAACAGCCACAGAAACACGGAACGAAGAATATTGTTTCTTGTCCTCTCTCTCTCTCTCTCTCTCTCTCTCTCCAGTAATTCATTCAACTCAGTTGGTTTGACAATGTTGATAAACACAGACTTAAAGAGACAGGGTGCATGATATTTGTTAAAAACTGACTGCTATGTATGAAAATAACTGCGGACCATGGGGAAAGCTCATTGGTCATCTCATTGGTTCCTCCTGTCTTCCCCCATCTCTCTCCCGTTTCCTGTCAGCCTACTGTCTGTCCCTTCAAAAACCAATAAAAGGCGTAAGCCGCAAAAAAATATCTTAAAAAAAAAGAAAAAGAAAGTGACATCAAATGACATAAATTCAGTTTTGTATCGGCACCTTGGCGGTCATCAACAAGTGCGCAGAAAAAAGAATCCTCATTTGAAAGCAATTCTAATCTGATTCCAACCCCGACTTCTGTCACACACACACATTACAAACGCAGACAGATTGATAGCTTAAAACGAGACACGGGTGAGATGATTATCAAGCACGGCTCTATGGAAGCACCTCCATTAAGAAGTATTGTGGGTATAAAGACGTCATTTTAATCACCTAGACCTACATACTGAGGAGCTCAACCGAAATAGCTCTCCATTCCCGCCCCTCTTATTCCCTCATGTCTGAGTGGGGCACCATCGTTCAATAACCTTCTCTGATGGTGGGCTGATCCTACAAGAGACAGAGGGAAACGAGGAGGGCTGCATGGGAAAAAAGAAATAGATATAGGGCGATCTAGGCCTGAAGCAAATAAAACAAGAAGTGGGAATCAATTTTATCATCCAATTATCGTTTTGTCCTGACCCCTGTGCACTCAATATGACTAAGTTTCAATAATAGTTCTAAAAGTTCTTTTCTAACAAACCGATTAGGATTACTACAAGGTAAGAGAGATGTTTTTATTTTTTTACAGCATGGCCTTAAATCACACCACTGTGTGTGCGCGTGCGTGTGCGTGCATGTGCGTGCATGGGCGTGCGCGTAGTGTGTGTTTCTAGCAGCTTCTAGCAGCAGCTTCTAGCTTCTAGCTGCTGCTGATTGGCCAGGCCGTTTTGTGGCCGGGCATCAAGTCTGCCTGAGAGTTCCCAGATGGGAGCAGGAGGGGGGAACCCAGTGTACTCTCTGCTGCCCCATGTGGCGGAGTCAGGTTAATGTAACCTGGCTTTAGGTTCAAAATCGTCAAGGTTTCCCATTAACACAATCAGTACCGGGATTCCTTCAAAATAGAAGCTCTGGGGTGTCGGAAAGACATGGCAGCTTTTACTCTGTACCCCCCCACCCCCACCCCCCCCCCCCCCCCCCGGAAACAATCCCGAAAAAAAACTGATAAATATTTTGCTAGCTTACTTTGCAGATTTCATTTATACGATACATGATCCAAAAAGCGTTCATATTTTGAACGAGAGGCATATTGAAGTCAGAAATGAAGCGCTTAGTATATCCATCAGATCAAAACCACGGAGAGCGCCCTGGAATAGGAGAGACGAGGCATTCTTTCTGCCACACTAACAGCTAAGTGAACGGTAAGCTAATATGACTGAAAAATAACACGTCCAATGCATGCGTCGGTTGGATTCCCTAGGACGTGTGGCTAAGTCCTACCGACGGAAACGGTTAATCTCTCACCACTGTCCTAAACATGTAGTGATGTTGTTAGTAGTTAGGATACAAGGATAGTAGGAATAAGCCACGCCCTCAGAATGGCTGGGCAACGTTGAAGCCGACTCCCATACTGGTCAAAACCTGGTACTGCAGGCGGGCTGGGCCCCGGTTAAATTTAAGAATGAATTTGTGACGTAGACGTGACAAAGACAAAGTGACAAAGACGTGTGGTACTACCCAGAAGACTTTGTCGTTCTTCTATGGTGTACCCCCATATACTCTGTGTATGGTGGTTGAGCCCCAGAGCAGCTGTCAACGTTGATCCGGTTGCTATGCAACGCCTCTGTCACCACCAGCTATGGTGTTAGAACTTTTCTCCATTTACCTCGAGTTCAAAGCAGGATTTTCAAACTTCCATAAGTCGGATTCTAGGATCGCTGTCCTTGGTGATCTTCTGCCATCCAACGTTCAGATGTCATTTGTGACTTTGTACCGCATCGCTCCCGACATGTCAACGTTTCTGGCGAGAACAGTGTGCGCTAATGCTAACGATAGCATTATGGTTGCAGTGAGTGTGTGCAGGGGGCTAGAAAGGGGGAGAAAACTGACCCTGTTAAAGTTAACTACATTTATGCTAATAGCTAGCAGCAAAAAAAGAGTTAAAATGGACACCCTCTTGATGTAAACCACGTGAAATGTGGATGCATACAGTATGCATATGTCAGAAGACACCACAACCTTGATAAAGTCTCACGTCAAAATCAAGCACCAATCGTCCATATCCATATATGGAGTTTGTGCATTGACCTGATGTCAGCACTAGATGTCTCTGTCGTCTCCATATGGAACTCTAGGCCTTCATTACACAGAGCTTTATGGGAAATGTGCCTGTAAGGTGAACCCATTCAGCGCTAGCTATTTATTGAAAAATTAGGATCTAATTCACGCCAGCATTTTTTTAATTTGAGCTCTTATTTTGAAAAGCCGCCATTTCCGCTCCACTAGCAGTAGTCATAAGTTAGGAATTTACACGGAGCTGGGCAGGCCTTGTTTACATTGTGAATCCAGACCGGAGCTCTGGAGAGCTCCAGACTGTCAGCTCTGTGCCGTCAAAGAAACGCTGTTTTGACCAAAAATGCCATCTGGGACAAGGAATAGGAGATACAGGCGATTGAAAGAAAGGGATAGAATGGATTCTTATGGTGCCGATGATCTAAGATGGGCGACGGAGTCTTGTGACAACAACAGCTAGCTACCCGATGCTGACGTAAGTAGCATTATAGCTCGACCGAATTAATGCACTATAAAAGCGCAATTGACAAAGGTCTTTGGCAATGGCGTTAAGCGTCAGTATCAAAATTAGGCTTTTATTGACAAAGGACTTCGGCAATGGCGCGGAGGGAGTTAATATAAATGTCTGCTCATTGGCTCTCTTTCAAAGCAAAGCAGAAGCATTGCGGTGTAACAGGATTGGGCCAATTCCACCTCCCAGATGGCTCACCAGTAAACTCAGGCACTTCAGGAGTTCCCCTCATTTACACCTACTGTTGCCCATGGCTATAATCATAGTGATGCCAGCATTACAAAAAACATGTATAGGCTACTTATATATTATTTAAACCGATAACTTCAGAAGTGATACTTAACCACTTGACTGACACCATTATACAACGAAAATAGCTATCTACAAACTTATAGATTTGCTATAGGTTTGCTGCACAACACCGGTACAAATTGTATATTTAAAGGTTGTATTAATTAAGCATATAGGCATAGGATATTTTTGAGAATTTTCTTCAATGACAACATTAAGCAGCCTTTATTATGACCTGATACTTGCCCAGTGGCTATAGGGCTCCAGACTAAGGGGGTCCCTACAACTATACAATATCTACTTGGGTTTTATATTAATCTCAGCCGGGACGCTTTCGGGACTAGAGGAGTTTTTGCACTGAAAATGTGCATGTCGTGTCTTGCACACCTACGGGCAGCATGAGGCAAGCAGCGCTGCGTAATGTTGCAGCAGCACCGGCAACACTTCAGCCACAAACTATTACTGCAGAAAGAAACAGTCTGTGCCCTCATGTAGCAGTCAGAAAAATGCTGCGTAATTTGAAGAGGAACAATTATAAAAAATAAAAATAGAACGAGGGAGAAGAACAGACAGAGACAGACCATTCACGCAGGCCCAGTGCTCCCTGCAGCACAAAGTTAATTGCGAACACAGGTTGCATTTACTATGAAAACGTCTACTATGACATCTCCCGTCAGTCAGTCACTTATTATCGATGGTCTCGTGACATCACGTGATATCATCAGGGATGCTGGACATCCCTCACATTAGTGGTTAGAATGACAATGACATAAAAATCATTAAAAACATCTGTAGGCCTACTGTATACATTCACTTTGGGACGGTTCCGGGACGTTACTGTATGTATCCTAATCAGCCGACAGCTGTCCTGACATGGCCTATATGGATCAGTTCAGACCACATGATATTACAGTTGAGGCCAACATGTTTGTAATGGCCTGTTCAACACTGTACACACATTGTGAAGCTCAAGCAATTGCTGTCCCCTCTGATACTACAAGAACCAACATTGAACGGCCCTTGGACTCAAATTGGGTTCAGCAAGCATGTATCCGCAATTTATGTTGCAAAATATTAAATTGTGTGAATGGTTTATGTTAAATACTATAATGATGTGAGATAGCATTAGCGAGGACATCTGAAATAAGAGATGGAATCCCATGGAATCACATGCTATTACTTCTCCATTGCCTGTCTATGCCACCTGACATAAAACCCACTAATCCTTGAATTTCCTAAATTAGGATGTTGCCATAAATCCCACAGAAGAAGCTATTGACAGCTTTTATACAGTAGGCTGACATCGGACTCTTTCTACAAGGCCTAATTTTTAAATGCTATACTTCAAAGTACGACAGTGCCACTTGCCAAATTAACTGATCTTCTAGCTAACATGTCACATATGTTCATGTTGGCAGGGAACAGGAGTATAAACTAAGTTTTAAGGCTGCTAAGTTTAGTGTATCTGATATCCATTTCAAATACTATTTGAAGGGAATGACACATTATTGATCTACTTTTTATAGTAAAAATGATTAAAATTGCAATGCTTTCTGAGTTTTGGAACACAGTATTCTATCATTCCGTCTCTATTCATAATTCTTGCTCAAAATGTTCTAATGTCAATGTTCTTTCTTGGTGGAGTGTTACTGGTGGAATTGAAATCTTCTTTATTCTGGATGTTGTTAGAACCAGCTCTAGGTATTGAGATGTTGTGAATATTCAAAGGGGCTTTTCTCAGCTTTGGGTAAAACGGTACAATCATTTTAAAATGGTCATATCTCCTTCAAATATTTTCCAATTTCATTGAATGATACATCACGTGAAAGCTTACATTCTGTACTTTAATAATCTGTAAAACTGAAAGATTACTCTGGTCGAGATGAGGGCCTTTCTGCCAGATGCGGTCACAAATTAGTTTCTCCAATATTTTAGCATGAACTCTGTCTTAATCTGTCTTAATCTGAGAAAAAGTTGTTTAACTATACCACAATAGAGCGTCGCAGTCCCGCCCCCTACCATGGACGAGGAAATGATTCTCCGTTCATTTTCCTCATAGACATTTCAGAAAGTATTTATTTAAAGACGTTTACGCCGCGGACAAAGCCAACTCGAGTCGTGACAAATCATGACAACAAACACAATTTTTTGGGCCGAACAAATAATTAGAAAGAAGAAAAAATCGGCAGGTTACAACACTTTTTTTGTTGTTTTTCTTCTTTGTAATTATTTGTTTGGTCCAAAATATTGTTTGTGTTGTCATGAGTTGTCACGACTCGAGTTGGCTTTGTCCGCGGGGTAACCGTCTTTAAATAAATACTTTTTGAAATGTCTATGGGAAAAATGCATTGGGATTCATTTCCTGGTCCATGGTAGGGGGCGGGACTGCGACGCTCTATTGGAGTTACCTCCCACCCCAACACATTTGCACCCTGCGTTATAGGACGGTGCCCATTGCCTCTTCAAATGAATCCTCTTCCCTTCTTCGTCCCGTTTGCATTCGCTGGTACCCTTGTCGACGATATGGCACCAACGTCACATTGGTCAGTGGCAGTGCAGAAAGGAAGGCCCACCATACTGCCCCATAACCTGACTCCGCCAGAAGGGGCAGCAGAGAGTACACTGGGTTCCCCCCTCCTGCTCCCATCTGGGAACTCTCAGGCAGACTTGATGCCCGGGCCAATAAGCGGCAGCTAGAGGCGGGATCAATGCAGCACTGTGAATGCCTTGATCCCGCCTCTAGCTGCTGCTGATTGGCCAGGCCGTTTTGTGGCCGGAGCATCAAGTCTGCCTGAGAGTTCCCAGATGGGAGCAGGAGGGGGAACCCAGTGTACTCTCTGCTGCCCCATCTGGCGGAGTCAGGTTAACTACCCCAGGCTCGGTACAGGAATTATAAGGACCAGCACATTTTGATAGATGAGCCCATAGAAGGGATATGATGAATGGCCATTAAACTATGTCTAATACTAAATGCAATTTTGATGACTTGATGAAGAAAAGGCTCAAATATTAAGCCTTGCTATCCAGTCAATTAAGATTAAATTACACCAGAATATAACTCAACCGAGAATTAATATGAAATATTAAAGTTCCCAGGGCTAGTTTTCTAGAGACAGGCATAGCCTACTAGTTTGTGCTGCAGAACTCATGGAACCCTCGATGAAAATGCAACATACAGTAGGAAAAATCACACCCGTTTGAACTGATAGTAAGGGCATTTTATCAGGTATTTGACCAATCTGGGAACTAAATCGTTACCAAGACATTTCTTCACCAATGTGTTTCTAAAGGTGTCTAATAACATATACTAAAAGTTTGAAATTCAACTCCCGTGGGAAATTGAGTTATTAGCATAATATGTGACCATACCCTTAACATCCTATATAAGGCAAAAAAGTCAAAATTTCATCCTTCTTTAAGTAGCATGTGACATATGTAACTAGGGGGTTTTCATGATTCTGAATCCATTCCAAGCATTAGTTTTGCACAAAAAACTCTCCTTGGGCTAAATTAGGCCATATCCACTTGACCAAATGTGCTGACCTCATCACGTTTGTGAGGCCGTTTTCCCCCCAAGGAGTGTTTTTTGTGCAAAACTAATGCTTGGAATGGATTCAGAATCATGAAAACCCCCTAGTTTCATATGTCACATGCTACTTAAAGAATGATGAAATTTTGACTCTTTTGCCTTATATAGGATGTTATGGGTATGGTCACATATTATGCTAATAACTCAATTTCCCACGGGAGTTGAATTTCAAACTTTTAGTACATGTTATTAGACACCTTTAGAAACACATTGGTGAAGACATTTCTTGGTAACGATTTAGTTCCCAGATTTTCATAGATTTCTCTTACTATGAGTGGTGCAATGTCTGATCAGCTGTGGTCTGACATAAAGTCAGTGACCATAGTAACCATGCTCATTTTTTTTAAATCACACCCGTGTGAACTGAGTGACCATAGTAACCATGCTCATTTTTTTGGTACGAACACGGGTACACGGGCCAGTTGTTGGAGTGGTTTGCACCACTCAAAAATCACACATGTGTGAATTGAGGGGTGCTTGTCATCGTACAACAATTTATGTTAGCGGACATTTGACATTGCTAGATAAGGTACATAAGGTGGTCCCTTATTGGCCAAGCACTCCCACCAACATGTGATTGGTTAGCTTATTTGCTCGTTTACATATGACGTACATTTTCCCTTCAATGTCAATGGCGTTTAATGTTTTGTATATATATATATATGTTTATATATGTTTATGTTTATTATCATATTTAGCGGAATTCTGACGTCATGGCAAATATTGAGACGTGTGGGGACAAGATTTAGCGGACATTTGACCTGACCTTGAGACGTGTGGGGACAAAAGCTGTATAGACATTAAAGCTGTATCCCTCAAAAATAGCTGATCTACACATTTTCAAAGACAATTTGCCCAAAATAAGGATTAATGTGGTTAAAATGCATAACAACTCAACAATAATGTATATACCATTGACAAAAAGCCAATCAGTGAATTTAGTTCAGCACTTATCTCAAGCAAGTTTTAAGTAAATTATAGAAGGAATCCTATGGCTTCCTCAAAAACTAAAACAGTGGTTCTTTACAGTTAGAGCCAACTCTACTGTACTGTATGTCTGACAAAATATTTCCTGAAATGTGAATATTTGTGTCGAGAATCCAAATTAATTCAGCTTGGATATAATATGATGTATTGAGGAACACTCACCCACCACACGTAGATTCCTATCCAAACCCATTACAGTGGATTATAGTTAATTGAATATAGCATTTGGGATGTCCTTCTCTAATGGCAAAAATGTATTTCTTCTTATCTTTGGATTATGACCCAAGATAAGACCAGTATAGTTAGTATTTTATTTGATAATGTCATTCTGCAGAGCACTTCAATTTAGGATGTATAACTAAGATGAGATTGTATTGACATATAATTGCATTGGCTTGAGCTTTTCATTATTCCAGTTCAGAAATGTACCAATATTATTCCTACCGTAGCAATCGGTCATATACACCAGGGCTGGGCAACTGGCGGCCCGGGGGCCACATGCGGCCCCCACCTTCACTTAATGCGGCCCTCAGGTTAATGTCAGAATACTGATATAATATTGGTTTCAGCTGTTTACAATTCCACAACATGCAAGCATGACCCGCTTTAATTACTTCAGTCTAAATTAGTAGCTCATTGCTCAACACAAGTATAATTAAAAGGCATTTGAAATTACATAAAAATGTTAATTTTCAGGATTCCAATTCAAAAATAGTAAAAAATAACATTTCAATTCGAATATAGCAAAAATAGCCGATCTACAAGCTCAAAACGCGTCGCAGCGCGACGCGTTTTGAGCTTGTAGATCGGCTATTTTTGCGACGACAGTAATATATGGCCCTAGGGAGTGAGTGTGGAAATATAGTGGCCCTCTCCATCGTCAAAGTTGCCCACCCCTGATATACACAATGTAATCTTTCATCTTTATAATTCCATTCTCATGGAAGCTCTATGTTGTTGTTCTTTCATCCCAAAGAAAAAAATCGGCACACCAATCATTTTAACGGGAACTACTTTTGGATCCAATTTTGTTTGGGGGTGTGTATGTCTTTTTTATTGTTTCATCCAAAAAATAGTTTCATATTTGTACAATGAGGATTTCACAGTGTAACAAAATGTCACTACAATGTAATGTCATGCAGTGTGCAGAGGCAGGAGTACTTGCATAACCCATTTTGACCTGAGATCAGATTCTAAAAATGTCAGTCGTTCTTCGATTTTTCAAAAATAGCAGACCTACAAGCTCGTAGCGCGCCACTCGGTGGCGTGCTATGAGCTTGTAGATCTGCTATTTTTCAATAGCTAAAGCATAACATAATGCTAACACCAAAAGGGGTTCCCGCCCAAAATGGGATAAGCCATTGCTCACTCGCCCACTTGAACCCTTGTTGTGAGTCACTGCATATCCCTCTGTCACCCCTGGACACTAGTGGCACAAGTGACAGGAGGCATCATCCTTTGCCAATGTGTCACATATCATAGCAGTACTCGGGATTGAATAAAGAAATACAAAATGATTAACACATTATTCCTCCCACATCTCTGTCACTACATCTCCCCATGCCTCTTCCTCTCCCTCTCTCGCTCATGCGCGCGCGCGCGTGTGTGTGTGTGTGTGTGTGTGCGTGCGTGCGTGTGTGTGTGTGTGTGTGTGTGTGTCTGTGTGTCTGTGCATGCACACGCGCGCGCATGAGCGAGAGAGGGAGAGGAAGACGCACGCACGCACGCACGCACGCACGCACGCACGCACGCACGCACGCACGCACGCACGCACGCACGCACACACACACACACACACACACACACACACACACACACACACACACACACACACACACACACACACACACACACACACACACACACACACACACACACACAATAAAGCAAACAACAAACACGGGCAGGCTACAACAGAGGTAAAATAATGTTCCAGCCTCAAATCTATTTTGTCAAGCCTAGTCATAGACAGGGGGGGGGGGGGGGGGTAGTGGTGGGCGGGTGCATGTTGATTCAATACGTTTAAGCATCCTTTGTGCACCGAAGGGTGAACTCAATTCCCAATGCATGTAATAGCCTACTCCTATACCTTTCAGTCTCTGAGGCATGCAACACAAAACATGCTTAACGTGCTGCTACATCAGCAACATGACCAATTGACATTTCTTCTCAGTTAGACATCAATATTACATCAACCGCTTTATTAAGGAGAAAGACAGCAGCTCACCATGAGCAGGTCTTTACGTTCCCTGTATAGCGCAACATACATTTCTAATGCCTCCAAAATATTCTGAAACGCCAAATATTCCTCCACAAACTTTCAGAGTAGACCATCATTCGGTCTTTCAGATTGTATTTATTATACAAGTTGGTAACTTGGGTTGAAGCTTTATAACCTGCTTTAATACAGTACTTAAATGGGCTTGGTGTGGGCCAACTCTGAAGGCTCTCTGACGGCTCTAATCAACCAGTAAAATTGTAATTATTCGTAAGTGTTCCAGGGAACATAATTTGAACAGATTTGGGCCAGCATTGTGTTGGGAATAAAACTCAAAATATGTCATGTATAGGCCTAATGCCTGATTCATACTTGATTGCGTTTTGTGTTGCCAACTAAATTAGGTTATCCACAATCTCACAACTCCACGGTGCAATGCTTTGTGAGCTTGTAGATTGGCTATAGTCACAGCTTTGCGCCACAGCACCGGCAGGCATTTAAGTATAATCACCCACTACAGAAAATCTTTGGTGGAATTCTTGCTGCCAAATTGCTGAGAAAAAAGTTTCTGACATGCAGCCCGCAAAGTTTTATTTAGTTGGACCTCTGCCACAAAAGAAGTAAAAGAAGTAAGTATTAAAAGAATATACATCCTATCCTACAGCCTATCCTGTAGCATGTCAGTTTTTACACTCAGAATTAAATTAAAACATTTTTATATGCAGAAAGAAACTGAACTTGGGTCAGAATGTACAATACTATATATCATTTATATGATATGAACTTCAATGGCATTAATACAAATGACTTTATAAGTCGTTAACAGCCCTCATGATGCTTACACCATGAATGAAGATGAGCAGTGATTTTCCTGTTTTCTCAGTCTTTTTTTTTTTTTTTTTAAGATATTTTTTTGCGGCTTACGCCTTTTATTGGTTTTTGAAGGGACAGACAGTAGGCTGACAGGAAACGGGAGAGAGATGGGGGAAGACATGCAGTAAAGGCCGTGTCGGGCTCGGGAGTCGAACCCGCGGCACACTGCGACTGGATTACCAGTCGGGTGCCCAGACGGTTACGCCACCGCCTGGGTGTTTTCTCAGTCTTGTCTTCACTGAGGACAGTGAGGAGTCTGCATACATGTGCTATATTTTGACAAACTGTGCTCCACATGTTGGCCAAGTACGTTATGATGCTGTTAAATGATAAGTGACATTGTGACTATATAGAGCTAATCTGCAGTGGTTTTATTTTGACCATGTATCATATGATGTTGTTGAGAAATAAAAACATTGATATTTGTCTGTGATTTTGTAACCCCAAGGCCATTTCTCACTTACTTGATCTGAGGAAGTCTACACACGCGTTAGTCAGAATAAAAAGACGTTGCTTCTGAGCCTGTACCTTTTGCAGGTTTCATTTCCGGAGTGCTTCTGTTTTACACTTTTGGGTAGTTCGTTTTTAATGAGTTGTTTCTGCAGCCGACCACCCACCGCTCAACAAGCTTTTAGAGGACGCCCACCTGCTCTGTATCGAGATAATAACAAAAGGTAGCGTCTAGCCGTCTACTGATCCTCTAAATCCTTT
Organism: Electrona antarctica; assembly: GCF_951216825.1. Lineage (NCBI taxonomy): Eukaryota > Metazoa > Chordata > Actinopteri > Myctophiformes > Myctophidae > Electrona > Electrona antarctica. The sequence goes on along the minus strand of NC_136808.1, from coordinate 45,465,096 downwards.
TTTTTTAGCCAATTTAAAATGCTTTTTGTGACTAATCAAAGATTATTACAAGACAACTGATTAACAAATAATTCATCCCACGTCTCTCTCTCTCTCTCTCTCTCTCTCTCTCTCTCTCTCTCTCTCTCTCTCTAATGGAAACAAAGCCAAGTCAATGGGAAAATAGTTAACAGAAATGTTTCTGAAATATTCTTGACTTTTTTAATATTTTGTTTATATATTGTTTCAATTAGACGGATGATAGGTTAGTTTAGTTATGATCTTATTTTATGTATTACCTTGTGTTGTTCTTGCTTATTGTAAATCGCTCGGGATTAAGAATGTCTGCTAAATGCCTAAATTGAAAATTGCAATTAAATTATTGAACAACAACAACAACAACAACAACAACAGTACCTGCTTATTTGTATCTAAAATGTGTAAGTGAGTTCAGTAGACTTATTCTCCAAACACGTGTACATTTATTTGCTATAGGTGTCCCTCCCCAGAGAGTGATGCATTATTGTCCCTTTACAAATGGTGTTTTAATGATTTGGCTGGCCAGTGCAACCAGTAAAATAAATCATGCACAACCTTTTTGCTGCTTTTTGTCCCCTGTTGCCTTGTTGGTAGTAAATACAAATGTAGAAATTTTGGAAGTCGCTAAAAGTTGCTCAGAGCAGAATAGATAAGATGGTGACATAATGATGAAAGATGTTTGTATATAAAATAGGGCAAACAACACTCCTCGCCTCCCTCATTCGCACCCAGTCTAATACCAGGGAAGAATTAGCCTAAAGAAAGGAGTCACAATTACACGCACGCACGCACGCACGCACACACGCACACACGCACACACACACACACACACACACACACACACACACACACACACACACACACACACACACGTATACAAACATAGACATGTCTAAAAGCCCAATTTAAGACAAAAAGTAGATGATACAATGTGATCTATTATGTTATGAGCTTGAAGATTGCCCATTTTTGGTGCACAACACTGTTGTATGGCAGAGCGTAAATTAGGCATAATTCTGCTCAAAAACAGCATGCTTTTTAAATCATCATTCACACATTAGCTCTACTATAGTGTGTGTGCGTGCATACGTGTGTGGGTGGGGGTGTGCACGCATGTGCGTGCGTCTGTCTGCATGTCTGTCCCGTCATGCCAACCCACTCTCCTGGCAGTCATCCAACAGAACACATCTGGTACATGAAAGACACAGGCCACAGAAGGTGATCATCTTGGCGTTGAGACAAAGCCAAGTGGGAGAAAGAGACTGAGTAAGACAGAGAGCAAAGTGAGACAGAAACAATAACAAAGAACTGTTCTCACACTTGTTCACACGGTTTGCAGTGCAAGGTGCAGTGAATATGATATACCGGTACCCATCCTGAATTCAAATAACCCACAACCTTTATGATGACTGAAATATGTAGCGTGCGTGCGTGCGTGCGTGCGTGCGTGCGTGCGTGCGTGCGTGCGTGCGTGCGTGCGTGCGTGCGTTTGTGTGTATTTAGGACGACCGTTGAGCCGATTCTACTCTATGGCTCCGAGACATGGACACTTTCAAAGAAACGGTTGGATGGCACACCTGCCTTCTAATGAGAGCGCAAAATCTGTCTTGGAAGAGCCACCCATCGACTAATCTAATATACGGCAACCTTCCCCGTGTTTCTTCACTAGTCTGATCCAGAAGAACACAGTTTGCCGGCCACTGCTACAGAGCTGACAATGAGGTTATATCTTCCCTTCTTCTCTGGAGTCCTGCCTCAAAGCAGACCAGAGGTAGAAAACTGTCGTTCCCTGATGTCATCGCTAGGGACACATGCATCAGTAAGCAGGAACTGGGGGTGGCAATGAAGGACCGGGAAGTCTGGCATGGCATTGTGAAATCCATGATCTCGACCGCGGTCGAAAAATGATGATGATGATGTGTGTTTGTGTGTGTGTGTATGCGCGTGCGTGCATGTGTGGCAGCCATGCGGGTAGGTGGGGATTTTGTTGCCCAATATATCTGTACACTTTAGTTGTTGGGATATCTGCCAAGTGCATTTATACCTACAGTACCTGAAATGTGTCCTCTGCCTTTAACTCCAGTGGGCAACTGTAGCACCTGGGCTTCAGCATTGTCGCAGAGCGCACCATTGTGCTTATGAAGGGCAGATGCCGTTGCCTTGATTTCACAACTGGAAAACCTTTCTACAAGCCTGAAAAGGTTGACGAAATTGTGATGGCGTTTTGCTTTGCTTGCTACAAAATGTGGCACAGCTAAAGATTGTGTGGCTTTTTACCCACTAACATGTTTGGGTGTGTTGGCCCCTATCGCCAGCCATCTCAGCCAAACACTGCTGCCTTGTGCCAAATAGCATGTGAATGAAATGTGTCACTTGTAAAACCACAATATAAGGAAGAAAACAATATATATATTAAATAGATAGTTCAGTGTGCATTTTGTCACATAGTATACAAGTCTTATTTATCTTAATCCCTTGGCAACCAGTGCAAAACTTACATTTTAATCTGGGTACATTTATTTTGTCTTCAAGCATGTATGGAATAGAGTATTAATTTGGGGTTTCACAAACTATTCATAGCCAACTATCAGCATAATTGTTTTTGTTGGGTGTTTATAAGGTGATTTGTAACCTGCAGCACAGGTCAGACTAACGAGAGGTCTGACTTAACACAACCTTTTGACATGAATCCTCCACAAAGTTCTGTATTAGGTTCCAGCACATGACACTCAAAAGACAACATAATACCACTAAATGTACGTTAATATCACTCAATGTACGTTACGCACAATAATGTACATTGAGTGTAGTACTGTATGGATAACGCAACAGCATAGACAACACTTTTTTAAACAAAAATATCGGCAATTGCTATGTGCTAATAAACAAATAATCACAGCCGTTGATATTGTAAAATGTAGACTTGCCTGGAAAGCCTCGTATGGGTAGAGGAGAATGCGGAAATCTGAGATGGGAGCTTGGACCTCAAGAGGCAGCGGTTTGTGGCTATAGCAGAGAAACAGACTCAGTACTACTGTAAAGG
>NC_136808.1:45077035-45457035 GCF_951216825.1 Electrona antarctica | reverse complement strand
AAAATGCCTCAAATCATCCAATTGCCATCAATGGTGTGAGAACAAATGGCACCCTTTTCACATTGGCCTATTCTAGCGCCACCAGGAGGCCACAACCTTGACCTGGCCTGGTGGAGACCTGTGCCCCTCGGGCACTTTTTCTAGTTATTATTGCGAATGTAGGTCGCAGATTACTATGAAACCTATCCGTCGCTCCGTCACACCACCATATATAGCCGTCAGTCCATCACGCCTCGTTGCATAATGCCTTGTGACACGTCACGCCTCGTGACACGTCACGTCACCATATATGGCCGTCAGTCCATCACGCCCGTGTGACACGCTCCATATATGGCGGTCTCCATATATGGCGGTCTCCATATATGGCGGTCTCCATATATGAAGATCACGACATTGACCTCATCAAACCCTGGATTGCCATACATGGAGAAGACTGGATCATCACCTACAGGCCCGAAAATTAAGGCCCGGCCCTACCTAGGCCATCATCAAACCCTGTACACTCAAGACACTGCCCCCACTGCCACCCTTAGATCTCCATATATGGAGCTGACCTGTTCTGACATTCCATATGTTGATCTGACCTCATCAAACCCTGTACACTCATGACACGCTCCATATATGGCCAGTACAGAATTAATTCCATATGTTGATTTGACCCCCCCATGCCAAAGCGCCTAGGTCACAAATTATTTTGCACTTTGCACTCTGAATAGGTTCATATACCATTTACTCTGATCTTGCACTTTGTATGTCACTCTAGTGTAGAGCAGGGGTTCTCAACGTTTTTGGCAGTGGGGCCCCCGGAAAAGCTTTGGCCAACATTTTCTGTCAACATTTTCCTCGTGGTGGTACTATAACAGTCTGCTCCACATTTTGGCCTATAACTCTTGAACTGTACTGTAGATACATTTTCTTCAAAACTCACCTTTTGCTACTGTATTCTCCAAAAAAAAGAAAAGGATGGCAGCTTGACCACACACGCAATTCAGACATGTTCTGAGCACAAAATCAACCAGTCATATATATCTGTACTGTAGGCTACCCCAAAGTCATAAACTGTCCTCTCTTTTCCACCTAAAACCCTCCACCGAGAGAAAAATATCTGTTTCTTCTTGGTCTATTCCAAGCATTGACAGGAGATCAATAAGACATGCTGTTCACCTCTCATGGTGTCTGGAGAGCTTGTCAGACTGGAGTGATGGATAGCGCAGCAACTGACCCGGCATTAGAGAAATGCTCAGAACAGGGAACTGGGGGTCACCCAGGTTAATGGTGTTGGCCGTGATTATTTGCAGGTGTGAATGATCTAAGATTAATCATCTAGGTGCAACTTTTGAATGGCAGGAGATGAGAAGCCACAACACGATCGAACTGGTGGAAATGTACTTAACAACAAGCAATGCAAAGCCTTTGAGCTAAAGCATACATGGGCAACTGGCAGCCCGGGGGCCACATGCGGCCCTCACCTTTATTTAATGCGGCCCTCAGGTTAATACCAGAATACTGATAAGTAGATTAGCAGTTTAATGAGTATTATTAAAATGTTATCGTGTTTTTTATGTCCAATGTACCGGTATTTGTATTTAGTTCATAAAGTTAAACATAACTATAATTAAAGGCATTTGAAATTAAATACAAGTTTTACTTTTCAGGATTTCAATTCAAAAATAGCAAAAATAGCTGATCTACAAGCTCAAAACGCGTCACACTGCGACACGTTTTGAGCTTGTAGATCGGCTGTTTTTGCTACGACAGTAATATGCATTGTGGCCCTCTGGAGTGAGTGTGGATATATAGTGGCCCTCGCCATCGCCAAAGTTGCCCACCCCTGCTAAAGTCAGTGGTTAGCCTATGTGTATGGGGGGGTACAATGAGACAAGGGAAAGCAATGCGATACATTGTGAGCATAGATCGTCTTGTTTTGTGCGATCCGTCCTACCTATGACAGAGTAAATGAAACATTAAGTGGAAAATGATGTTGGCGCCCACACCGTGTGGATACCCTTACCCCTCAGATAGATGGGATTTGAACCATGTGTGCTCTCAGATATTGACCAAAACCCAGTCATTAGAGCTGTCCAAATCATCGTTACATTGTCATGTGATGTGTTTCTGGCACACAGGCACAAGCACGCACGCACGCACGCACGCACGCACGCACGCACGCACGCACACACGCACGCACGCTATAGCTATAGCTATTTAACACATACTCACTTATCCATACCTTTAAGAAAGAAAGATTGCCACCCAGCTCAGAGTAGGAAAGCTTCTTTCACAAGAAGCTGGCTGCTATGTCTGTATTATGAATATCAACCTAATTAGATCTCATTGCATAGCCTTTAAAGTAATTGCAGGCCACCCGCATATTATATTTGGTCACTTAATTATAAAATCATGGCGTACACCAGTAAGCAGCATCCACACTCCATCAATGCGATTATGCGACTATACTCAGCACAATCCTAGGTCCTGTTTTTACTCAGTGGAATATGAGAAAGGCTCCCATAGTCTGATGATGACAAGGCCCATTTGTACGAGGCACACGTTTAATCGGTTATACACCGCCAACAATGTTCTGCCAGTAGCCTGTCGCACATGGAGTTTATAGAAAAAGTGCACAGCATGAATCTTAGGCTGATCAATGGTATACTTACAGTGACCTTCTCCCAAGGAGGCTGTTCATGCCTCATACATCTGATGGATAATCAATCGATGAAAAGGGGAATTATAAAACTGGACCAATTAGTTTCCTTCCATCGCAATGTTTTACAGAGACTAGCCAGCAATTAGTGTGTGTGAGATGCCTCACAAGCAGCATGTGGAAAACTGATGGATTGGAAAGTGAAGCAGGGATCTATGTATGTGAAGGCCCTCTCTGGTATATCGGACCCAGCAAAGCAGGACTCCCCACAGATGTTTACAAGCAGGAGCCTGAGGAAGGCATTGGGTGTGTATGCAGTATGCACAGTTAAATCCTGAGTGTAATTTAACGAAAGCAGAAATTAACACTACATTTCCAAGGGCAGTATTATGCGTGTCTTAAGTACCAGGTCTTATTACTTAACTTAAGACATGGAGGCGTGATCAATGCCATTCGGCTATTCTGAGTGGCCAAACAGCATTGACCACGCCTCCAGGTCTTAAGTTAGGTCATAAGACCTGGTACTTAAGACACGCATAATACTGCCCATAGACTCTCACTGTGCATTAACAACCAGGGACAGTAATCCAGTAATACTTTGTTACTATGTTTGTTGAGTCACTTGTATATATATACGTACCCCAACGTATACTCTGTCTAAATAATGGTTGAGGCCTACGGAAGCTTTTAACATTGGTCCGGTTCCTATAGCAACGCCCCACCGTTCCACTGGGAACTGGGGTTTATGCTAACAGCTTTTCCAATTTATTCAAATGCACTAATGACACTAATACAACTTCATGAATCATGATTACGAGCAGTATATGCTCCTCAACATATTGTTAAATATAAGCCACTGCATGTATTGCAAATGTAAAAACAACAACAACAACAATACAATGTGAATATTGTTCCAGTCAGTAGGCTATACTCTCTAGGCTGTCTAGACAGAACGAGTCATTTACTGGAGTGGGCTTGATGTTGACTGCAGTGTAGAGTCAAAGGTAGATTCCCTAATTTCATTATAAATGAATGATTGTCTGGAAAAAGGGCATCCTTTAGAGAATCCCAGACATCTGACAAATTGAATTCCGACAGGTCAAGAAGCTGTACATCTCAAGTGGGTAAGATTGCTGGTTTGAGTGCACCGGACATCGAAGCGTAAAATAACACCAAGTCTGAACTGTCAAGTGGTTGGGAGGGAGAGGTTGAGAGAGTGAAAGAAAAGACACTTTTGTGGTGAAGTGCATGTCTGTGTGGCAAGCATTAGTGTAAAACAAAGGTGCAGCATCAAAGTGCTTGGCACCACCTTGGCTACTGTTTGGGACACTGAAAAGTAAAATGTGACACAAAAAGCAGTAAAACGACCAACGAACTGAAAGTTTTAGACCTCAACCAAAATGATTCAATTAAGCCCAGTGGTAACAGTAGCATCAGAAACAACTATTTTTTCTATTGCTAAAAGTAGGCAAGGGAGTGGAGTTAAGGTTAATGCTTCATTATGCTCCAATGACTATAATCAAATCAGACAGAAATTCTGGTTCAAATGGAACTTAAGAACCTTAACCTTAATTTGGAACAAAACAAATAGAGTATGGTACAACGATTGCAGATACAATCGGTTCAAATAGCAGATACAATCTTGTGACGGCATTGATTTACAAAAACGCTGTCTTTCAGAAGCAGGATGGAACACAATCCTATCACCCCAATCTTGTGTGACCACAGTCCCTGAACCTTTATGTTAATGGTTCTGATGCTGTTCGTTCCTCCTAATACCTTTTTTACTGAATTCAGAAATAGGATATTGGTCATGTATTATACTTCGACGAGTCCTCCAAGATAGGGTCAATGCCTTATTCTGCAGGCTTTCTAGCCAAATGAGAAGTTAATTACATTTACCTAGAGTGTCGGATTCCTGGCTATATACAGCTAGAAATAGAAAGACACCAGGTGAAGGCGATTCAATTCAAAATAATATAGAAAACCTGTAGTACGAATGTTTCCCAAGGAGGACAATTTATTGTTGAGCCAGTGCTCAAAGGTTTAATTTACACCTGGTATTAACATGTGAGCATAACACAAGCGCTGTAGTCAGTTGTTCATTATGAACGAGGAATAAGTGGTGACATATGTCGAAATACGTCCATGGCAGTGTGAGCTATATATAGACGTTTAAACAACCGCTAATCAACGTCTAATCTAAGAATAGACGTCTAAAAAACTTTCATTTTTAGCCGATTTTTATCGCATTTTTTAGACGGCCCTTTAGACGAATATTAGACATCTATTAGACCAAGAAATGCTCAGTGGGTCCGATCTTGTGGTGTTGCTTTTTCTTGGCCATTGTTATCTGGAGCAGAAACTTGCCTTGCATTTGTGCTTGTTCTACTACCACCATCGTCCAAATCTGAGACAAGACATCGTGACTACACAGCGGAGACTATATGCATTCGGGCTGTCGGGTAGGATTCCTTTGTGGATTAGGGTAAGGAAAGCTCTCATGTTTATAGGGACACATCACCAGTGTTGTTTTTGGCAGCAAATTTCTATTTTAGTTTTAGTCATGGTCTCTTGAATAGTTTTAATTTAGTTTTAGTCACATTTTAGTCACCTGGAATGTTTTATTGTTAGTCTAGTTTTGATATCATACGATTTTAGTCGACTAAATCTACAGTTGATTTAGTCGAAACAAAATGTATTTTGGCGGGCCTTGATGCCATTGTAATTTTTTCACTTGCAGAAAATAGACAATCTACAAGCTTGTAGATCGTCTATTTTCAGCATGCTAATTGTAAAATGACTTATACTGGATCTCTTGTCCACTATACATGTAGTCCCTTCCTAACATTTTACTCTAGTTTTTATTTGTTGACGAAATTGTCGGTATATTTAGTCTTAGTTTTAGTCATCATAGCTTAGTTTTCAATTAGTTTTCTTCTGTGGAAAAAGGTAGTCGACGAACATTTTTCATCTTAGTTTTAGTCGACAAAAACAACACTGCCCAGCACCTGGTGTCGTTCAGCTCCCAGTTCAGATACAGCCCTTTAATTTGACCTTTCCGACCTAGTCTGTGCTCTGCTTGCGGAGTGAATATGGAACGGCAGATCCCACTGTGCTGTCCTGAAGACAATGATGTCAATACCTGCTACATTTCTAAATAGATTTAGCTGATTCCCACCCTATTGGTATGCAACTCAGAGGGTGCACTTGGCGATGGGTGAGGCCATTGGCTGCTCAGCCTGGGCACTCGCTCACCTCACACGCCTCAAGGCCTTGCTGTCAGCATGCCTGCCTTGTTGTTCAGAGGCGTGCAATGCCTGCTAAACCACACCCAGCTAAGTGAAGCACCTAGTTTTTAGTGTGCCGTTAATACCAAACATGAATGGCGCCCTAAATTGGAACCATGCCATATGTGCATTTGCGTGTAAAGTGCTTGCCATTATTCAATGCATTAACAAAGACCTGTCTCTATTAGGGCATCAACAAATGCCTTAATACTAAACAAAATACAAATGATTAATTTAAAGTTCCCTCATCCAGGGGATTTCAGTGTGCAATTCTGAGAGTGAAAACAAGTTGAGGACTACAGTTGATTAGAGATGAAGCAGTTCTAGAGAACTCCATAAGTCCGGGCGGGCAACTATCCCACAAAATTGCACATTAGTATTCTGAAAGCAAACTGGAAAAGAGAGGCGTTCAGAATATAAATGAGATGTTTATGCAACTGGAATGGTAAAACAATGGTGTTTATCCCAGCTGCAGTGAATGTTTTTAGGTTAATAAACCCAGGCTGATTCTACTACTGTATGTCACTTAAAGAATGACATAATTAGATACATTAAAGGTCTGGTGACCTGTTTTTGTAATTGTTCTTATTTTCTTGAGGTTTTCTGAGCTCAATTGCACCCAAAAAACCTGAACTTTTAACATTCAGTAGATTTTCCGTGCTCATCCGTGTTTTGATTTGCCTGTGGTCTGTGTCGTAACAGTCCACAAATCCCATATACGACATAACAATTTGCCAGCAGATGTCACTGTTAAGGGACTTTGCCTGTTTTCATTTCAGCTCAAAAGGCTTCACAACACACATAGAAAACCCCACACCACAGAAAATCCACTGAATGTTGTGTGAGTTCAGGTTGTGTGTGTTTACGCAAAATAAATGAAAATGCACGTCATGAAACCTTTAAGACAGTTTATCCTTAAAAATGCAATCGTTTTCCTCCCATCACTGTTATGGCTGCGGACGAGATTAACAAACCGCTAGTTTCAGCACCTGGCAAATTAGTAAACATAGATGTTGAATGTGTTGAGCTGAAATTGACTCTGGGTCTGAGTTATGGCTTTTGCAACACAGTCCTGCTCTATAATCGTCAATCAAAATGCTGCTATAAAAATGCAACAACCTGCAAAACTTTTTACTCTCACAGATGATACATCTCTTTGACAAAGCAGACTCTAAGCTTCTGACAGAGAGCGAGAACTCGTTAATCATATGAGGATAAGATCATAAAATCTGCTCAAACATTAGTATTATTTTACAGCCCCAAAAGTACTCTTTTCCATCATGTTTCTCTTTAATGGCTTTGAAATTAGTGTAAAACTCTTAGACCTGCTTTCTGTTTTTGTGAATAATTTTGACACAATATACCGGAACACATGTCTTCACAGATCCATAGCCATTTCAAATGAAAACCCTATCACTACAGACTACATATACTGTATGGTATTTGCTGCCGATGCAGCGAGGCTCTGTTTGAGTGTTTAACAGGGAGGGATGTTGCAAGGGCATGTTACAAATGAATGCAAAAAATAAAATAAAAAAATCACTATCACGATTGATGCCAAAAGTATGATTGGTGAACCGCTGCACCAATTCATGAAAGCATGGATTCCAATGAAGCATATTGTGCGTGCGTGCGTGCGAGCGTGCGTGTGTGCGTGCGTGTGTGTTTTTTGTACCTCACTCACGGACGGACGACAACAACAGTATAAAACATTGTAATGCGTTTCACTACCAAGTGCCAGGGATGCAGACTCTTCTCTCATCTTCCACTCTAACTAATGAGAAGCCATATAAATGAGGAGGGATGGGCAGTGTTTGTCTGAGTGGCTCCGAGGAGGGCAAGGTGCCCTCTCACATGCACAGCAGTGGCACTGCTGGGTGTAAAGCTTCACACATCAGCTGCCTCTCACATATGGCCCACCGTGCCTGGCCCTGGCGCCTGCCCCATCTGCCTTCCCCGCCCGGCCGCTTCGGTCCCCATAGTTTGTTTATCCTCTCCCAGTCCTTATTCTGCTATGGCAATGTCAACCCGAGACCAGCTTTTTTAGTATTCTGCCTGCTTTGTTTCTCTACAAACGCCCCTCACCTCTCTATACCTCTTCCTTGGTGATTCACTCTCTTCGTCTCATAACCTTTTCGCTCTCCCCTCCTCCCCCTGGATCAATGCCCTCCTCCTGCCACGCTTGGCGCAAAGTCACATCTGGAGTCGTGACTCATCAGCCCTCCATCCCCTCCTCACTCAATCACATGGCCTCCCCTTTCCTTTCTCTACCCGCAGATGGCCAGTTGATTTGGAGCTTGCAGACTGTACAGTGAATGTGAGGGGCTAGCTGGCATGACGAGAGTTGGATGATGAGGGTGTGGGCGTTGAGGGTTGTAAAGCCTAAATTCCCTTTTTTGAAGAACAGATGCATGGATTAATACAGAGCACTTCACCATTGATAACTGAAGCTATATGGCAATGCTTGGTCTGTAAGGGGGGGGGGGGGGGGGGGGGTATTAAAAAATAATAATGTATTTAGTACATCTGTAGTAGTTGTATATATTTAATCCTGTAGATTTTATATCAGTGGAATTCATAATTATGAATTAATTATTCAAAAATCTGAATTATAAGTTTTCAAAATTAAGAGTCAAATCAATCTGAATTTTAGAAGGGGCACCAGTGAAATGAGCTTAGGAATAAGATTAATTTGTATTTAACCCTTAAGTTTAAACCACTAATAAAATAATTAAAAAGATTATAAAATAATCAATTATTATTTTATCTCAATAAATCTATGGAATCTGAAGGTAAGAGATATTTTTCCATTACATAGCCTTTTTACTTTGCATGTGTCAAAAACCAGTAAGTTCAACTCTTGAGCAAATAATAGACTTATTATAATAGGTATGGAAATATGAATCAATTTATTTCCATACCTAAGCTGTATACAAACTTAGTAGAATGGATCACAATAATCAAACGAATTCTTAAACAAGGGTTAATGCAGGTTCAAATAGAATTTAAGAAACAAATCAAATGATAATGAAATTATCTGATATAGATAATGTTCTTTGCCATGAACTAAGGAACTTGATGTAAATGCATCACTTTCCTGAGTGTTGGTTTGTTGAGAGCTTTGAGAGAGAGGCAGACTGGGGTCGTCTGTCTTCTGAGGGAGAGAGGTTGTGTGGCAGGCGGCAGGGGTTTGGATCGTCTGGGTAAATAACCCCTGAGCCTCTCGTTGTAGTGCCTTGGATTGCCTGGGATCGTCTGGGATGCTCAGGTCAGAGCGTCGGGGTTGGTCTGTGTAGCGATGTGGCCAAGACCCTCTCATCAGACATCCTTCTTTCTGGTTCCTTCTGGTTCCTCTCCTCTCCCTCCATCAGGGTCCTGGATCCTCTGAATCCCTCCGGATCCTAACCTGAGTGGGCTTCATCTGCCTCCTCATTATATACTGTAGCTCTCTTTGTTGTGCAATGCATGGCTCAGTTACCATATGTCACTCTCATTGCAAGATGGAGACATTGAGATGTCTTGTGACGCAAAGTCCTTTCAAGTTGTCAACATGTTGTTGTGAGGCAAAGTCTTTTTGAAGTTCATTTTGGGAAAAGGTGTACGCATGCACTTATCATGGCTTTAGATTTCACATAACACACAATCTGCAATAATTACATTTATTGTACAGTGAATGTCATATTTCCAATCAATGATCAAGGAATTGTGAATGAATGCTTTTATGACTGGAACGAGTGAGTGGAACATTCAAACATTATGACATATCCAAAGTCAGGGTGTGATCTGTGGCGATGACACTTCATCCAACTGAATGGAATCAAGTCTTTATGGTACAAGGGTATCCCATGGGACTGAGTCTCTGAGTCTGTAGGGAAACAAGTCAATAGAATGTATATTTCCTATGAAGGCCAATCCTCTGGAATTGGACAGTTCTCAGGAAGAGTGTGTACATTTGTGCACACAATTCTGCTACCATGGGCAGTTTTTGATCAGACAGTCAGTCTGATCTGGTCAGTATAGCATGCTGACCATTCTTGAGGGTCAATAGGTCAGAAGACTCCTCTGCAGGCTATAACGTCCGGCTCCTCCACTTACATGCACTGGGTGCATGTGACGTCAGTATGGGAGAGAGAGATTACTTCATGTTCATTAGATCATCCAATGCTGTATGTGTTATAGCTGGATATGATAGCTCAATTTGTGCTTTTATACCCCTCGTCTACTACACATCCATCCATCTTCAACCGCTAGTGGGACATGCATCGAGGACCTCCCTAGGGAGACGCTCGAGAGGCATCCTAACCAGATGCCCGAACCACCTAAGCTGGCTCCTTTCCAGGCGAAGAAGCAGCGGCTCTACTCCGAGTCTCCCTCTTGTGACTGAACTTCTCACCCTATCTCTAAGGGAGATACCAGCCACCCGTCAGAGAAAACTCATTTCGGCCGCTTGTATCCGCAACCTTATTCTTTCGGTCATGACCCACACTTCATGACCATAGGTGAGAGTAGCAACGAAGATTGCTCAAATAATTTATTTAGTGTTTAAATAAATTAAATAAGAAGGAGGTGATTTGAAGCAAGGTTATTATGTGGACTTTCCCAAGCACGTTTAGTCCAAATAACTTTCAAATAACACATTCAAAGCAATATACAGTAATCCAGCAGGTTTACTCAGTGCTGTTGTATTGCTACGGTCCAGATGCTCTTCCCATATTTGCAAATCCCATTTAACCATTCATAATTGTATCATATACATGAGCTTATGGGAAAAGTTGACCGGTGAATTAATAAAACTAAAACACGATTTAATCAAAGTTAATCGATTCAGCCATATTACAGTATAGTGAGAATTTTTCAACAACAATATACATTTCAAAGATGGCCAAATTAAAAAATGCTAATTTAATTAAAATGGTCTTCTTTTTCAGGCAATTACAATTTTACCAAAATCAGTAAAGTTGACTAGCCTGTTAACCAGTCCCCCCTTGAAATCTTTCATTCATTTCTGGGAATGCAAACTTTGAACGCACATAGCTCATGAACCGCTTGACCGTCGGCAATGAAACTTCGACACATATGCGTCTCCTCATGCCGAACAAGTTGCATGCTCTTACTTTTGACCTCTGACCTCTAGATCACCCGCCATTTTGAATTATATGAAAATCAGTGAAAATGCATCTCCTCCACGGATCTTTGATCAAAATGCACGGAAAGTTCTATACAGTACGTGAGCTTTGGACTTACAGTATACGGACAAGGGAATCTATAGTACTTTTTTTTAAGTGGAAAAATGGAGGTTTTATGAGCCAATGAAAATGGCTGTTTTGTGAAAATTCTTCTTTTGCCCATAATACATACATGCAGCGTCATATGCTTATGAAAATGTACAGTATGGTAGAGGGTCATGCTGAAACCAGCCTTACTCCAATTGTCCAAAGGGGGGCACTATAGCAATTTTTTTAAACTGAAACCTTTGAACAGGCATAACTCATGCCTCGTTTGGCCAAAAGTCATGGCACTTGTTTCCACATGTTCTTTGACTAATGGGGAACACATCTGTCACTTTGACCAGTAAGCTCCGCCCTCAGATATTCCACCATTTTGAGAAGTTTGAAAAATGCTTATACCTGATTTTCTGCCTGGATCTTTGAGCGATTTGCGTGAAACGTTCTACACACAATCTATGGACCATTATCTGAAATCCCAGTTGATGAACAGCGAACACACTGTAGTAATGAATAATGGACCAGGACACACATAATTGTCATCAGAAACACTGAATGATTCTGCTGTTAACAATAGAACAACTGATTGTGTCTGGATAGCACAGTAGGTAGAGCTACCGCCTTTAGTCATGGGTTCAAATCTTGGCACTGCCAACTCAGTGTATGACGATTAGCTTGGTTTGGTGCTGCAAGTTTGCTGGAAGTCCTGGGAACTGACTGGTAGGTGTGGTGTTAATTTATTATACCCCACTACAATTATAGCATTTGATAGCTTTAGTAATCGTTTATGCATATTTTATTGTTAATACAAAAATGGTTACAAAGCTGATCTGTGATGTGACGTGTTATGAGCATGTAGATCTGTTTGAGTACTTGTGCGTTGGTACTCAAAGTATATCTGCTTATTGCCTTCTTGAATAAATGCTTAAAACAGAGTATTATTAATAGGCGACTTACTGAGACACTAGGGCACTAGGCCTACTGATTGGCACTGGGTTGTTTGCGTTGTGGGCAGGCCTACCAGTGCTAATTTCACAACAAGTCTTTCATGATGAGGTTGAGCTTGAGGTTTCATTATGCAATTGTGTGCGTGTGCACGCACGCATGTGTGCTCGTTACAATGGTCTGCAATGGGAATGAGATCATCATTAATTATAAAAAATAAAGAGAAAGAATACAAGCTTTGAAAGAAACAAAACATTTGAAACACGGTAGATGGTGTCATCTTGGGTTGTTTTCTTTCTTTTTTTTGGGTGCAATTGTTGTTAGTGTTTGGCTATAAATATCTAGAGGGATGGCCTTGATGACAGGTGCAGCCTGACGCCATATGCTCCTTTAGCTGTCTGTGGCGGCCAAAGGCCCATTACTTCAAACTGGTTACAGCTGTTCTTGTTTAGGAGGTTGGCAACACTTCCCCTGTCGACATAAACACTCTACTAAAGCCAGACAAGTGAAAGCAAAACAAAAACAATAGTATTTCTACCAGATGCTCATCTACTCAACACCTAGCTGTGTGTGTGCGTGCGTGCGTGCGTGCATAGGAGGCCAGTTCACCAGTTTCAATTGAAACAGGCCTCCACCCTCAGGGGGGCCTCCGAGCTACGACTGACCGCCAGACGTCATTCAACCCCCCCACCACCCTTGGCCCCCTCTCTCTCTCTCTCTCTCTCTCTCTCTCACTCACTCGCTGCCTTGCTCTCTCCCACGCTGTTAAGTTACACCTATTTCCTGTTAATTACCTGGGTAAAATGTGCGGCATTGGGAGGTAAAGGGGAGACACTTTATTGTGAAGGGACGACAGGATGAGGACGTGTTGTTGTTGCGTAATTGTCGATAGTAATGGCTGCAAGCGAAATTGAACAGTCAAAACTATGTGACAATATTCCTGTATCAACAGAATAATTATGTCATAGGTATATATGGGGGCCTCATTTGGTCATGAAACGGGCCTCCAGATTCCTAAGGCCGCCCCTGCGTGCGTGCATGTGTGTGTTATGTATACACATAACACACCCCAAAACCAGAGCAGAACTCCCACCACGGGACTCGGGCAATCAATGAATACAGTTGCAACCACTATATTAATGTTAAGTATTTCATACAACGTAAAGTAAAACAATTCTGAACTATCCCTTTAAGTGAGCAATTTTACCTGCTGTGCAGTGTGCACACGGCACTCTAAAACGTTGGATTTTAGTATGATGGTGTGGCACCGAAGGAGCCAGCCGTCTAGAACCATAGGGCAGTATTATGTGTCTTAAGTACCAGGTCTTATGACTTAACTTAAGACCTGGAGGCGTGGTCAATGCCATTTGGCTATTCTGAGTGGCCAAATGGCATTGATCACGCCTCCAGGTCTTAAGTTAAGTAATAAGACCTGGTACTTAAGACACGCATAATACTGCCCTATAGTCTAGAACTGTGCATGCGTGCGTGCACAGTTTATTTTGTATTCAAACCAACAAAATGTGGACGCAACTTCAAACACATTGCTTTTATTAGCTTTATAATTTAGTACAAAGTAGGTAAGGTTTTACCCACTCAAATGGTACCGATATTTGGTCTGGCCCATGGGCAAAACATATCAGTTACATTAAAGTGATCACTTTATTACTTGATCTAACATTGCTTGGCTAGGCCTATTGATTGATTGATTGATTATTTGAATACTTTATTAGTTTGCAAAAAAAAGCACAAAAAGTACAGTTCCATAGCCCTACAAAAGGATGCTAAAACGATTAAACCCAAGGAAGCACTATGTGAACCCATCAGCCAGGTTTATTATTTTGGACCCAAAGAGAATGGATTCAGTTTTACCCAGGTGTATTGTTGTTATCAGCGAGCCAGGTGCAGATTTTATCGAGTTCAGCGCTAACAGGTTTTTCAATCTGCAATTTGTCCTTGTCCTGTCCGAGACCATAATGTGACCGTTTCTGACCGAGGCTAAGTCATTGAATTGTTTTATTTTTTATTTTTTCATGTCATATGGAAGCAGCCAAGCAGGGAATCATAGCTTCAAATTGACATATTGGTTGTTCAGTTTGACCCACCAGTTTTGGAGATATGGCTTATAGAGAACAGCGAGTTGAGAAAACAGGCTTGACAGGTTCACTTCTGTGGACTCACATTACACCTAGCTACGTGTTTAAGCATTTATTTCATGTCGATTTCAGTCGATTTCAGCTCTGACATTTATTTCAAACATGCTCTAGTATGTGAAGAGTCTGCCTGTGCTATTAACTCATTTTGGATAATATAAAATATGTTTTTATCCTCTCCTGAACAGTTAGTCTTGCCGCCATGACTGTCTCTGTAGGCTATCAAAAAGAGTCACATATTTCTGAAGGCTTGCCACCCACTGAGCCTAATAACAAATCTGTTTGTACAAAATAAAATATCCCTTCCATGAGGCTGTTTTTCTGAGCAGATAGATATACCACAGGTTCTGAACATTGCATTTCATATTCACCATTTGATGAGATTTTGCCTCGCATGCAGATCCAAAACAAAATAATATGTTATCGTTGGATAAGATTTTGGCCACATGCTGTATTGATGTGGTACCATAGCCCAGCAAGCCAAATGACATCATGATGACGTTATGACAACGTCGTCCGGTGACGTTCAGGGCGTTCAGGACTAGGCCAGATCACAGCCTATATGGCGATGATCCTTACGTCATTTCCAGGACGTCTTTACCAGTTGAAATAATATAGCTTATTCTGGGCCAGATCTGACTAGTTATGATATGAAACTATGATATGCGTTCAGACCTGAAAATATATATTCGCCTCGGTTCATTCCGTTTGTGCCGCGCCAGGTCGTGCCGCTCCCGTTTGCGCAACTTCTCGTCTTTGCATTGACTTTGTATGTAATCGCGCCGCTCTAACCATCCAAGTCTGAATGCAGCTTTAGGTTGATCTGGACTCGATCGGACTCTCTCTGATTTATCCAGGGACGTCCGGCTTAATGGGCAGAATTTATGTTGGTTGAAATCAGGTGATATTCTGGGCCGTCTTGGTTTGATCTGGCCCCAATAGAGACGTCACTAATTCGTTCAGGTCCTGACCGTGCTTGCTGGGTAGGAGAGATAACAGACACACGTTGATCAAACTAAGACATATTTTACATGCTCTAATAATTGTTTAGACTTCTTGTACATTAAGTAGACTAATTAAAACCCTCTTATTGCTATACCTAATTAACAGTGGATTGATTCTTCAGCCAGCATTTTTCATATGTTTAATTTGTCATTTTAATGCCAATAGAAAAATCCGCGATATACACACTATATCTCATTCTGACAGGGCAAGACTATAGTATTGGGACAATCAGTCCTGATGGTGGCGGTAACGTCACCATTTTGCCGATTCTGACCAAAAGGAGCGAGTGAACGATGACCACATCCGGTTAGGATCAAAATATCCGGCAGTAGCTTTGCTAGTGTGCCACAATGAAAGATGTCCGGAATGCTAAGCTATCATCGTATTTTTCATAACTAAGTCAAATTAAGCTCTAATCAAGCCCAAAACATCGCATTTTACGCAGCGATGCATGCGCGATCACGCGCGTGCGCGATCGACCGTGCACGCGCGGATTTTCGGCCGGTTTTAGGAAGATTACATCGGCCGTTAGCAAAATTAGCTAAAAAATGCTAAATTTTGCGACAATAAGCTCCCGATTATTGGGAATCAATCGATTACGTCAATTACGTCAGTGGCCATAAGGGATTTATTGATTTCATTACGTCAATTACGTCAATGGCCATAAACCAGTTAAGGCAGATGTTTAACAATAATTTAACTCTTGAGAGATGATTGTACACTCTCAGGAGTTAAAGATATACAGTATAAGGGTCCATAACTCCATATGGTTACCAACCGAGAGAGAGAGAGAGAGAGAGAGAGAGAGAGAGAGAGAGAGAGAGAGAGAGAGAGAGAGAGAGAGAGTACTGTTGCCACTGTTCTGTTAAGCCAGATACAATCAGCTTAAGCACTCCGATGGCTAGGCAGTTCCTGTCTGATATAACCATTGTCTCCAAATGCAAGACTTTCAGTTCAGTCTGTTTGGCATTACTCACAAATGTGTAACCATGAATGCAAAATAGCCAATATACAAAACTCAGAGCATATTCTTGGTTCATTATGGGCATGGCCCCACATGGTGCTGAGGGACAGTCATGACCCCACGGTCATGTTCGTCCATGTTCACTGCACTGCTTATGTCAAAGGGTACGGTATGTCAAAATTGCTTCTTGCATCTTACATATCGTCTTATCCTTGTTTCAAATACTCATTTGGAGTGAGATTTCCAGATGAGGTATGGTACTGCTGTGAGCTGAATTTACTGTCATGTTTGATCATTCCTGGTCCATATTAAGATTATAGCATGGATATCACACTGCTAAAATAAGATGGATACACAGCCGCCATTGTGAGCAGGCGGCCTCTTCTCCCCTGACAGCGGGGAGTTTCCCTGGTAGGACGTAGCGCGTCTTTCCCCTCCATCAGGCACCCCGACACCCCAATGTCCCATTCTTAATAGCTCCGTTTGGGACCTCATATCTATGCTTTAGCTCCGAGAAGAGGTTACGTGTCAGGATATCCCTGCACGGGTAGAACTTTTAAGACAGAGGTGAAACAACTGCTTAAATCAGGCTTAAATAAAACATGTGTCCAGTCAACCCCCATCCGCATGCCTGCGTAAGTAGTAGCCTATGAGGTAAATCTATATGAGTAGATATGAGGTTCCAAATGGAGCTACATCATTAAGGTGTTAGCACACTAGTGCGTTAATTCTCTCTCTCTCTCTCTCTTTTTTTTTTTAGGACGTAAAAAACATCAACCTCACTTTGTCAATCATGTTTGCACACTGCCGCCGAATAGTTCGTCCATATAAAGTTTAGAAAATCTAACAAAGTAATAACTAGAAAAAGTGCCCTTCCGGGCACAGGTCTCCACCAGGAGGATAGGACTGTGTGAGATGTTTGGCAAAATGTTTAGGAGTAATATAAACATGTTTGTTTGTTTGTTTGTTTGTTTTTTGCAACAATGTTCTTTTGTTGAGGAAATGCAGAGCCAGATCACTCATAGCATCTCTGAGGATAGAATTCTGGATGAGCAGGACATGTGCAGCATTTTGAACAAAACGGGCCACTCCTGAAAACTTTGGAAGGCAATGTTAGCCAATCAGTGTAGAATCTGAGAAATCCAACAGACTGTCTTGTTCACATGACTACAGAGATCATGTGTACCGATTTGCGTGAGATTTGGATGAAATCTGTGCGACTAACATAAGCAATGTGTTTTGCAGAAATCGGCCTCATGGTGGCGCTATAACCGGTAGATGTGGAGGGATGCAGAGACAATGTTTTTCCATGGCCTCTAGGGAGTGCGCATACATAAGTTGTATACAGATCGATGCAGTTATAGCTAAAAACAGGAATTGGCCTGTTATAGCGCCACCATGAGGCTGATTTGGAAAATAATGAGTGGCATGTCGTCCTCGGCCTAGTGGAAATGTGCGTGTATAATTTCACGGAAATTGCACACTGTGTTTGTGATTTGGAAGCCAATCTTAGCCAATCAGGATGGAAGATGGGAAATGGTGCAGATCCGTGTTGATCACATGACTATGAAGATAGTGTATACCGAATTGTGTGATGTATGGATAAAATGTGTACGAGTAATGTACAGAAATGTGTTTTGCCTAAATCGGCCTCATGGTGGCGCTATAACAGGCCATTGAAGAATATTTGGGGCAGAGGTTCGTTGTTGGCATCCAGGGAGTGTGTGTGCAAAGTTTGGCATGGATCGGGCCAACGGTGCCGGAGATTAGCTGATCACGGACGGACGGAAGGACGGAAGGAAGGAAGGACGGACACACACACACACACACACGGACGGAGTGCAAAACATACTCTCTCCCCATGCCTTCGGCCTGGTGGAGACTGAAGAAATACACTCCTCAATGTCAAATAGTTTCTTTAATGACAAAGATGAAGAAGCCCTGCAGTACAAACAAACAATCATAATAAAACATTAACTAAAATAAGCAGGCTAATTATCACATGAAAATGTATAGAAGCAAACATTTACTCACATAAGAGTGTAAACAAAATAAAGAGGCAAAAACTACACCATAGTTCCATACATAAGTATAACATAAACAAACTTACAGTTATTAAGTGAAGAACGTCCAACGAACACAACATACATCTCTCAATGTGAACATGAAACTGACAACAAACAAAATGGCTCTCTTCTTCACTCTACAGAACAGGTAAGCTAAAGACACACTGCCCCCAGTGGATGGCAGAGAACCCTTCATCCCCCCCAGTCCGGAAAGCTATGAACCAAAATAGGTTAAAGGACTCAGTAAAGCGTCCAACGGCCAGTCTCCGGCACGTAGTGCCTAGGTGGCTTCCTAGCGCGGCACGGCCGCACAGACAGGGGCGGAGACGGCGACCGTGACACCCGAAGAGACGTGCCCGGGATTATGCCAGAGGGAACGGTGTCGCCCTGGGACCCAAGGGCAGAGGGAACGGGGTCGCCCTGGGACCCAAGGTCAGAGGCTGCCTCATCAGACGGTGCCGGAAGGGAGGAGCCCAAACCCACGTCACAGGGTCCATCCCCTGACTGCTGAACGACCCCCTGCGGCGTCACCGGGACCGGGCGGACAGGCAGATGCTGGCGATCCAGGGCCACGGGCGGCGGCAACTGCGCCGCAGGCTGCTGTAGGGCACAAGGGGTGGCTGGGGTGTAGCCACGGAGGAAGCGCCGGTTGCGCAAAGTCAACCGCCCTGATCCATCCACCTTAACCCGATACTGATCGTGCCCAAGCAACTCCACCACCACCCCCGACCTGTCCCACTTGTTAGGGCTCGGGCCTTGCTGATTCTGAAGGAACACCCTCTCACCAAGCGCCAGCGGGCGGAGTGATCTCGAGTGAGTCCTCAGAGACTCAGTGGTACGGGACATCCGGGTCCGAAGGGCATCCTCCTTCGCTGCCCACGCCTGGCGCCAGAGTGGCCGGATACGAGGGTCCGAGAACTTCTCAAGCCTGTTGACGAAGGCAAGCGAGCCACGAAGGGGGTGACCATAAACAATCTGCGCCGGCGAGAGGTTGCAGTCCGGGTCAGGCGCGTTGCGCAGCTGTATCATGGCGCGCAGAAAGCGGTCATGATCGAGACTGCCAGTTGGGCCAGTGTTGGACATCAGGAGGCGCTTCGCAGTCTTCACCGCGACTTCCGCTCTCCCGTTCGACTGCGGGAAAGCAACAGAGGACACACGATGGCGGACGTCCCACAAGCGGAGGAATTCCTGTGTCTGGCCAGCCACGAACTCCGGGCCACCATCGCTAGAAAGTTCCACCGGCACACCAAAGGTGCCGAAGAATGCACGGAGGTGGCGAACTAGGCCGGCTGAGCCACCCAAATCAGTGCCTGCTGTAGAGCACAGGACCTCCACCCAGCCTGAAAGTCGATCCCCGACAACCAGATAATGGCGGCCTCCATAGTCAAAAAAGTCAGCAAACACCGCCTCGAATGGGGTGGACGGCGGTGAGGACGGCACAGGGGGCGTGGCTGCTTGCGACGGTGCATTGCGGTTACAGTCCGCACACCCGGACCTGGTAGCACGGATGTCCTCCGACATTCCAGGCCAGTAGACTATGGCACGGGCGTACTGTTCCATCGCCGAGATCCCCTGGTGGGCAGCATGGAGATTCCGAAGGACCCTGTCACGAAGAGACGGAGGGACCACGACGCGGTCACAATATAGTAGGACGCCATCCTGTGCGTAGACAGACTCACAGACCGGTGACAGACTCGCCAGTGCGGGGTCGTCCACGTCGACTCCATCCTCACGCTCGATCAAGTACAGAAGGCGGCCGAGGCACGCATCAGCCGCTGTTTCTCGTGCAAGGAGGGACCAGGAGATGGCCCCGAGCTCTTGTGCATCGTTCCGGATAGAAGCCATATGTGCGGACTCCACGTCGTCAGGCATGCCCGGCAACCCCAGTGAGAGACCGTCTGCTGAGCCCGAAGGGGAAGGATGTCTGGAGGTCGCATCAGCAGCATGGTTGCTCTTGCCTGGCAAGTGCACAATGTCGAAGCGCCACGGAAGGGTACGCTGCTTGAGCCTGAACAGGCGTGAGTTCGTTATCTCATCCAGTGTGCGGTCGCCGAAAATCTTCACCAGGGGCTTATGGTCGGTAACAACAACAAGGTTGTCACATCCCTGCGTAAAGTATCGTGTTTGCTCCAGACCCCAGGCCACGGCCAGGGCCTCTCCCTCAATGGCCGCATAGCGTTGCTCCGCTGGGGACAGGAAGCGTGAACCGGCGAGGGTGATCCTCCATCCTCCAGGGCAACAGTCTGGTACGCCTGAGGCGCAGCTGCAATGCTGTTGGAGCAGGAAGTAACCGACACCACGCCTGGACCAGTCGGGACGGAGGCAGGTGCGCTTCTGCATGTCGTAGATCTCCACACCCTCACGGATTGCCTCAACAATGGCATGTTTGGACGACTGGAATGCTTCCTCCAGTTCGGGCGTCCACGAGAACTTACAACGTGGGCTGAGGAACGGCTTGAATGGAGCCATCGTGTCGCGCAACTGGGCATAGTTACCCACCTGGTTGACAAGGCCGAACCAGCTCCTTATATCCGTCGTAGATTCTGGGGCAGGGAAGTCCCGGATAGCATCCAAGTACTTGGGGAGTGGTTCGATGGTAGCGTCCGACACCCTGAAGCCAGCAAAATCAACGTCCCTCAACGCAAACTGGAACTTATCTGGGTTCAACACAATGCCAGAGCGGCCGACACGTGTCAGAAAGTCAATGGTCCTCCACCAGTGCTGCTCCAGGTCGGTGTCGTAGTGGACAGTGTCATCCACACAACGTTCTTTGCGCTCATAGTCTGAGAGGACAGCATCAAAACGGCGGTTGTAGCCATCCCCTGATGACAGGAAACCCTGTGGCGCCCTCGTGTAGCGCCAGCGGCCAAAGGGCGTGATAAAGGTGGTCAGATGACGATCTGACTCACGCAGGGGCACACTGTGGTAGCCATTCCAGGCGTCTGTGACAGTCTTCCAGGTGCCCTTCGGGATACGACGAGCAAGGTGAAATGGAGACTCGGAGGCGAAAGTCTCACGTAGGCAGAACTTGTTGAGAGGTGAGAGGTCCACGACCCTGCGGGGGGAACCATCGTGCTTCCGAACGACTACCATACGATGGCACCACGTCACAGGTTCGCCGTATGGCACACGTTCAATGACACCAAGGGCCTCGTCACGGAGAAGGTCATCGTGGACTCTCTGCTGCCAGTGCAGAGGCACCACGGCTGCGGTGTGGCATGCTTTCGGCGTGGCCGCAGGGTCCACGTGCATTTCGATGGGTGGCCCCTCCATGCACGGCAATGCTCGATGAGGGCAAGTGTTGAATGTGGACGAGGCGTATGTCTGTAGCAGCCAATCCTTCATCCGGCTGTTGTTCTCCGGTGTGCAAGGGAATGGTAGGGCCGCAGGACGTGTCGGAGGGACCGTACGCTGGGGACATGAGCACCGGGCGCCATGGGGGCCTGCGCAGCCACCGTTGGTGGCCCTTATAGCATAGATGGATAAAGGACGGCTCGGCGTGCAAAGGGTGTCGGGCCCATTCTCGTCTTCGTGTCCCCCGCCGATGTCACCCGACGGGAAGTCCGTAGGCAGGAGGCCGAGGTTGAGCAACGACTCATAGGAGAGGTACATGGCCTGGACTGAGCTGCTCACGTAAACCATGGAACGGCAGGACGACACCCCACCGCTGCCGGAGGCTGTCGAGAGCCTAGCGAAGAATGCGCCCTCGACAGCTATGGGGGAGCGATTGGCAGCCGACATGCTGAGGCGGACAGGACGCAGGTCATCACGCGAGAATCCGCAGGCAAGGAACTCCTCCAAGGACCAAAGGTCCGACTGCGCACCAGTGTCCGCAATGGCAGATACCCTGGCCGTGTTGGCCAAGCCTCGGCCATTAGGGCTGCCACCCAGCCTGACTGGCCTGTCAACAGAGATGGTGATCAGCGCACGGGGATGGTCCCTCGTCCGGGCTCGCCTCCATTCGCCCCTTGAGAAAATGTGGTGCTCGAGCCTGACGGGTTCGTTGACACGGCCCCTGCGACGTCGGCCAGGGCGGGCACTGGACTGAATAGATGCATTCTGGGAGATCGGCTCCAACTCCATGGCGGCCTGTTGACTGCCGGTGGACGGCTGCGGTCGCCTCCTGCGTCGGCGGGTCCTATAACAGTCAATACAAAGTTGGTGAGGCTTGGTATTCCATCCGCGAGGCCCCTCCGTAAAGACATTAAAGGTGCCCCTACACTCCGAGCACGAGGCTACTCTCGCCTTGTCCGCTGGGCCTGGGGTCGGGGCGGGGCTCGCCTGTGGGCCCCTCTTCAAGCGCTGGAATGACGACACAGCCGAGAGGGCCGAGGATGGGAGAGCGTTACGAGCCATCTCTTTGTTCTCGACAAGTGCAACCACGCCGTTAACCGGCGTCTTCAGGATGTCAGGTGCCCCCAGCGCCTCGCGCCGTATGTCTGAGTCATAAATTCCATTTATCAGAACATCGCGGATAATGTGGTCGGTATAGTCCACATGCTCGCCACACACACATACTGTAACGTAGGCACATGTCTCTGCTTTGCCCCGCACCCTGGCAGTGAAGGCACGGAAGGTCTCGTCGCGTGCCTGGCGTAACTGAAGCAGCTCGGTGCGCAGTACACATGTGGCGACTGGAATGACTGCTAGTGAACGCATAGCGGTGATGAGATCTGGCAAAGTCCCTGAAGCAACGTTGGGAATGGCTTTCAACAGGCTGTCACCAAGTTCAGGCCCAGCGCACTGAAAGAGCTGGAACGGGGCCTGGGCAGCTCCTATGCCCGAGCCGGTGCAGAAGACGTCCCAACGACGGATGAATACGTTCCATTCCTCAATAGACACACCAACGTCAACCTTAGGCCGATCCAGTTTCGGGCCCTGAGGGGTTGGGGCATGGGCCGGAGCGGCAGGTGGTGCGTTCTGATGGGCAAGTCCATGATTATTCAACAGAGCGATGGCAAGAGCTTCAGACACGTCGTCAGTCTTGAAAGTGCAGCCAGGGACAGAGCATCCAACGACAACCATGGCTTCTTCATGAAGAAATACACTCCTCAATGTCAAATAGTTTCTTTAATGACAAAGATGAAGAAGCCCTGCAGTACAAACAAACAATCATAATAAAACATTAACTAAAATAAGCAGGCTAATTATCACATGAAAATGTATAGAAGCAAACATTTACTCACATAAGAGTGTAAACAAAATAAAGAGGCAAAAACTACACCATAGTTCCATACATAAGTATAACATAAACAAACTTACAGTTATTAAGTGAAGAACGTCCAACCAACACAACATACATCTCTCAATGTGAACATGAAACTGACAACAAACAAAATGGCTCTCTTCTTCACTCTACAGAACAGGTAAGCTAAAGACACACTGCCCCCAGTGGATGGCAGAGAACCCTTCAGAGACAATGACTGTCAATCACCCCTGATGTGTGAGGTAGTATTAAGCTGTGGCACAGACAGTCACTTACAGGGAAATATGTTACATTGTTGGTTTAGCCTGCTTGCTACTACCTGCTAGTTAATTGTTTTATTGGTTTAAGTACTTTGCAGACAAAGTTAACTTTCTTGTGCCATATGTATTTGATTTATGTTAAACTCAAACCGCCTTTTAGTTAATTGTGTCATTTAACACACAAATGGATGCCTGTTCCCCAGTTCCTTTAAATAACCATCTGGTACAAAGGATTATTATATCAGTAGGCCTAGATCATTTCCATAGTGTACCAACCATTAAGCTAAATGGTGTCGACCCAGACAGTACATAATTACCAAGAGGTTGCCTGTGGTGTGAGTTAAAATGGTAAATGGTAAATGGTGCATTTATACAGCGCCTTTATCCAAGGCGCTTTACATAGATTGTGCATTACATTCACCCATTCACACACACATTCATACACCGATTAGCGGCGGAAACCATGCAAGGCACCAACCAGCACATCAGGAGCAATTGGGGGTTCAGTGTCTTGCTCAAGGACAGTTCGACACTGGCTCTGGGGGAGCCCGGGTTCAAACTGGCAACCTTGCGGTTGCCATCCAGCCACTCTACCCCTGAGCCACCGCCAAGTTTTTAGCTGTAGGCCTACACAGAGGGACGGACGGACACACACAGGTCGACGGACACGGGCTTCAGCCTAGCAGAGAAAATTACATCACATAATTAATCAACATTAAAACATCAGTTAAAACAGATGCAATTAAAATTAACCAGAGTTTATTATGCCAGACTGAAAATGACCTAGAGGAAAAAGAGAGCTGTTCTTGAGGAGACCCTGTAAATTATTACAAGTAGGCCTATGCGGAGCACAAAACTTCACCCGCCGACACACGGGAGGCATACAGTCCTGAGAGCTTGTGTGACTAAAAAGAAAAGGAAATCTCTGGTAGACAAGGAAAACAGACTAAATAACGTAAAGCATATACATTATGTGCTAAATTATGTGCATATAGCATAGTCAGGGGGTCAGGTGGAGTCTGAAGAGGTGACTTTTCAGACTGCGGTAGAAAATGAGAAGTGAGTCTGCAGTCTTCACTTATGGGGAAGGTCATTCCACAGCTTGGGAGCCACGCAGGGGGAAAGGGAATTCTATAGGAAGCTTGGAATGTTGGCCAGGGTTTCGGTGGGAAGGGAGGAACAGACGTCATGTGTTTGTGCAAGTGCGTGGGAAGGGTTGTAATAAGGGTGGATCGTATTATCTTGCAGTGGGGTGCCATGCCCTTGATCGTCTTGTAGGTCATCACCAAGTTCTATTGAATGAGCCGATAAATGACTGTTGTAAAGGGGATTCTACTACATTAAACTTGTATTATTAGTCAGGAAACTCTTTCAGATATACTGCGGCATTTATTCTAACGATGTAACAGATGTTGGCGAAGCAGTTCTGCATGGTTCATAGTTATGCTCCAGTACAAATCTGCACAAGCACAGAAATGTTACTCTGAGCTCACAAGCCCCCTATAGGACAGAGCTTAAAGATACACAGTTATTAAATGAACATTGATTGATTGATTGACTGACTGACTGACTGACTGACTGACTGACTGACTGACTGACTGACTGATTGATTGATTGATTGACTGATTGATTGATTTATATATTTATTGACAATGTTTACAGTACAGAAAAATACACATAGTAATACATCACTATCAAAAGGATAAATGCAAGAAAGCCGACAGCTTATTTCCATTGCAGTCCCTTAGTTGAAAATGAAACACAACAATGAATGCGTATGAGTGTATGAGTGAGCGTGTCCAGGTGAGTGTTTTAGGAATGTGTTATATAATAATTCATTTTTTGTGTGTGTGTTTCTCGTGTGAGTGCGTATGTGTGCTTGATCATACAGTAGACAATGAACCCACATCATTGAACATCCTGAGCCACATTAATGAAGTCTTAAATCCTAATACAGGAGGAGGAGCTGGGGAGGTGGTGGGAGTTTCATTGTTGATGAAACAATGCTGATGATAAAAGAGTGAACACCAATCTGTTTAAAAGGGTCGCTTAGTTAATCAGCTTAAATTGTGGCTGTAAGTTAGTGGATAAGAATATGGACATGTGACCACCTTACATATGTGCCTGCATGAATTACAATGATGCTTCTATTTTTTCCCAGTGGCACAAGATTTGAGCAGACTGTTGATTTACCTGCTATTTGCATTTGAAAGTATAACAGCGATTTGTTATTACAGCTCTGTCAGGCTGATGGAGAATAGATTGATGGGGTCGCTGGCTGTTCCGGGAATGTTCCTCATGCGAATAGAGGTTACGCTCTCTTTCTCATCAACACATATGACATGGTAATGAGCGGAGGCCGGTGGTTTTGAATGACAACTAAAGTAGCAGGGTGCCACAAGCACCATAAGAGGGAGCATGACTCCAATATTGTGAATGCATATCGCAATGCATGAAGGCAGAAAGACATTGTCATAGATTTGTGGAGGGATAAAAATCGAGATTAAAGAACAATTGCAAGAAGGGAGCCAAGAAGAGAGAGGGGGTTTAGTAAATGGTTTGGAATAAAGACGAAAATAATGTAAAGCAGGGCAAAAGGGGGCATCTGGGTGGTGCAGGGGTGAGGTTCTTGCCCACCACCTTGGAAACTGGCATTCAATTCCTCCACAGTGGGTGCATCCGGCTTGGCAGGATGCTCCAACGAATACAACTGGCTGTGTTTGCAGGAAGCCATTTGGGTAGGGTATTCTCTGTCGCTCGCTGCACTAGCGAACCCTACAGTTGGTTAGGTTATCTGTTCAGCGGTCAGAAGAGGATAGCATGTTCCTCTGCATGTATTACGCCCTCCCAGTGAAACTCCTCGCTGACCGTTTGGCTGAAACATGTTGGTGTTAACCTTTTTGTAATAAAGTACCTCAATTTTACGCCGCTCTACTCCATTTTTAGAGTGCTCGGATCGCTCCTCTCTTTATTCCCTTTATATTTGTTGTTGCAGATTTCAACAAGGCAATCCAAAGTACTTATTACAGTGTTACCATGTGGGGGTTCCCGGGGGGTCCCCGGAACATCCAGACCCCCAGGAATGCGCCCAGGGGGCCGGGCCGGTTCCGGCGTGCCGCCCCGCGTCCGAAACAGTTGAGAAATGACAGAGTTACCGTGTGGGGGTCCCTCTACTGTACCCTCTGCGCACAGGTGATGAAAAACAACCACGCTGTTTTCGTGCTCAGACCCAGCCAGCCACTCAGCCAGCCACCCAGCCAGCCACACATACTGTAGCTCCATAAGGGAGTATAAACCCTTTTTTCCCCGTTTTTGTAGGCCTCAAGATCAGCTAGAATGCTAGATTATAGTCACCAATGTACAAAGGTTTTAAGTGTACAAATATTATTTAAAAAATAAAAAAAAACATTTTATTTTATTTAGGGTTAGGGTTGGAAGGGTTAGTTACAAATAGTCAACTATAGTAAAAACTAGAGACAGAAGGACAGAGGGAGCACAACAGTGGTTACTATTAGTAATTTGCTTACATAACTTTCACTAATGTTGGACAAACCTCATTTTCACAGCAGCAGGCAGAAGTCTGGGCAGAGACAAAAAGCAAGATCTGGAGCAGAGAACACTCATCAAACTATATTGTCCTATTCCAGCACAGCTTGACTACCAAATTGGTTTGGAAGTTGTGTACATTTACTGTACAGGGGACGTTGTCTGTCCTACAGACACTATAAATGTGGGACACTTCCATTGCCCACAACACACACAACGCTGATGAAGACTTAACGCTAAAATGACTAGTCCGTGAGTGCTCCTCCTTTTATATGGCTACCAAACTGACCTTGACCAAAAAAAACAGGAGGGACATTTTCAGGTGTGGCAAAGCTTTTATCTGTGAGATTTGAGAAGTTAACACTGGCTAGGAGAAATAAGTGGGGAAAGCAGACTTCAGGGACAAAATAATAGCTTGGTTTGGGATATTTTTACATTATAACACAGCGGGCGACCATGGACAAACATTTCAAGTCTCAAGTCATTAGACACATCTTTAACATTTAAAATAGCTAGGCCTGTGCCCGTTGGTCACCGGCCTACTTGGGAACGATGCAGTTACTTATATTCATTTATAATATATTTGAATTACCCAAATCCACCCTAAACTGCGGTTATCTCAACATTTGGCTCAAGACACGCTAATGAGAACATCCCAATTGTTCTTAATTTACAGAAAACATTGTTCCATACACTCACAAGGTTCCTAGGACCTCGGGCTCTTTCGTGATGACGAGGCACGCGCTCCCGTGAATTATGAAACCTATCTCTCCAATCAGACTGGGGTCTGAGTGGTAGATTGATAAATCCCAGGGGGGCTTGTTTGCCGTCCGAGGACGGGATCAGCCAGGGATCTCTTGTGATAACGAAGGGAGTGTATGAGTCTCACTAGCGTGTCTTGAGCCAAATGTTGACGGTTTAGATAACTGTAGGTTATAACATAACATTTGCGACAGACACGCCGGGTGGCCTTTCTTGCTTGCTTTGAGTAGAAGAAAAGGGTTATCCGGGGTGAGAAGCGGAAGGCGCGGCCGCGTTTTATGTGCTAGCACGGGAGCGCGCACCGCGCCATCACGCAAGAGCCCGAGGTCTTAAAGGAACCTCGTGAGTGTATGGAGAAAAAATTTCTGTAAATTAAGAACAATTGGGATGTTCTCACTAGCGTGTCTATCGCAAATGTTTTGGTTAGATAACCAGGGTTATGTTATAATTAACCTACAGTTAACCGCGGCAACTTCGGCTAAATCCGCCATACGCAGGTCTCTAATGGAGATCTCTATATCTGTCTGTCTGCCTGTGTCTGAAGAGTGAGAGGCTAAAACCCTTTTTTTCCTGCACTATGGTTCCCCTTAGTTTCACTGAAGCCATTGTTATGCTCTCCTTGCTCTGCCCTTTGGTTTTAAAACACTTTATATTGTACATGTTGTATTTTTTTTAATGTATTTTTTTTCCTATCGCATGGTAATTGTTTCAACTGTGTGTTGTCACTGTTGGCATCTTAATATGTTTTACTGTGTTTCCTTGTTATTGTGTTTATTTCTGTGTGGATGCCTTGGAGTGATGTTGCACTATAAATAAAAATAAACTGAAACCGACTGTGAAAAGTGGACTAACCAGTCCACTTTTCCACTAGCTTGACTGAAGAAAAAAGAGACAGAAGTAGCATGTACTTAAATTCATATTTAGAAAATGTTTCAGGTGTCAAACATTTCTGAGATGATGGAATGATGATGGATGATGATAGTCATGGAAGGGGAACCTTCTGAATGCTTCACAGGCAAAGATAATCAACTTCAAAATCTAAAAAACCCAGTCAAAATGACCTCAATTGACTGATCGAGGCAGAGGCTTCTACAGTTGAGGTGACTGCGGGAGAACAACGGCGACTCTGGGCGATACAAATCTCCTAATGGGCGTTCCCTAAAGGAATGAATTAAGAGCTTTTATTGAATTGTTTTTTGTAATTGAACAGTTTGGAATATATAGTACACTACTATATGAAAAGACTGTTTAATACAGAATGTGAAACTTATTACATTGTATGAATTGTGTGTGAATTGATTTCACAAATGAGACCCAGCTGTGATCTGTCGTTTGGCTAGCCTATATATGTCTTATTTTGTGAGACATACTCTAGTTTGAAAGGCTGAGGAGTGCCAAAGCATGTTCATTTCTCTAGGTACACTGCTTCTGTACTCATCTCATTAATAAAGAAACTCATAAGAAACTATACTCAAGAGAGTTAGTCTAGTAGCCAGAATGTGAATGTGTTGAGTACACCAAGGTTTTATGTTAGAAATGTTGAGTATGGGTCCCCAGGATGTAGAAACTGCCGGATGCTAACTTGCATATGTTGAGCAATTTTCATATTGGCAAAATATTAAAAATGTCATCATGCTTTATCTAGCATGTGATGTGTCAAACTAGGGGGTTTTCATGATGCTGAATCCACTCCAAGCATTAGTTTTCACTCATTGGGCTTAAAACGGCCATGCCTACTGGCCCACTTGCCCAATTTGTGATGACGGCATTGGCCGTTTTTAGCCCAATGAGTGTTTTTTTGCAAAACTGATGTTTGAAATGGATTCAGCATCATGCAAACCCCCTAGTTCTAGTAAATTGCTCAACTTATGCAAGTTAGCATCCGGCAGTTTCTACATGCTGGGGTTCACAATGGGGCTCTATGGGCTGGCTACTAGACTAAGTGCGGATATTCATTTTTTTTCCATTTGAACTTCAAGAATCTGCACCCATCAGCCACACTACTAAGACTCCCCCTGAGTAGAGTGCGCCTTCACCAATCATCTATAACGGTTTTGTTGTTCTGCAGTTTGTATTATTACATGAACATTCAGGAAATAATGGTGATTGGAAGAAAGTAACTGACCAAGCTGTCATAGGGGTCTGTGATTAAATTAAATGTTTTGTCCCTTCTCACAAACCAGAAAATAACAACTACTGATGATATATACAGGTATACTATGCACAATTTTGAAACTTTTTCAAAAGTTCACCCAATGTCTATTGAGAGTCTACCATAGTGTGATTACACTCAATGTCACTGTGCTCATCTGTTTTAGCGTCTGTTTGTGTACTAAAAGCCAAAGAGAAAAAGAGGCGTTTGCGCCTGTAATGATGTCTGGTAGTTAAGCTGCCCTCTCTCTCTCCCTCTCATTTTGTTTGCATGCAGTTTGGGATGAGGTGACCTCTGAGCGTTTGGTACAGTCAGAGATAAGCCAGCTAATCAAAGGGAACAGATTGAGGTTATACAGCGAAGACATAATATGGGCAACATGGCCATTCCTATTATTATTTTATTTTTTTCAAGTGCATCGTTCTTCCGCTGTTGCACTCCAGTTATTTCCTTTAATATGACTGCTTGCATCACAGATCCAATTCCCTGCGAACAAATACATTGGCAGTTTATCTAACTCTGTACTAGCCCTCCCTTGTTGCAGCAAACCTCCAGCTGTCACAGTAGACGTCCATCCAGCCACCTCGCTGATCGGAGGAGAGACTGTCCAACAGACCTGCTCTGATTCCTCCCTGACAGGTGGAACCCACACATCATGCCCCCCTACAGGGCCGATGGGAGCTGTTCCTGTGTCCTGCAGCTCACAGCGTGCCAGGCATGCAGGATACTATCTGTGCAAAGAGGTGCAGCCATTGCAGTATGAGACGAATTACGAATGCCTATATATCTATTTGTCTGTCTGTCTGTCTGTCTGTCTGTCTGTCTGTCTGTCTGTCTGTCTGTCTGTCTGTCTGTCTGTCTGTCTGTCTGTCAAAAATGTTTGGGTCTTTCCCTCTCAAGCTTCTCCAGCCCAATCCTTTGCTCTCTCTCTCCCGCTTGCCTATGCCACAGTTGACACCAACACTGGTAATTCTGCCTAATGTGACAAATCAAATCTTCAAATCTCAACAAAGCTGCTGTTGCTTTCTAAGGTGCATTCATCTGTGCTAAATGAAAGGTTTTATGCAAATAAGGGCTTTCTTTTTTACATGGGTGTTATTTTTCATCCAAATAAGCAGTGAGTTGGACGGCTTTGAACTCACTATGTAAACAAGTGTTGGGGTTACATGTTGAAATGCAAACGTCTGTGCACACACCTGTCAAAACAAGACTTATTTTCTGAGTTAGGATTATGCCTTTTCTAACTAAGTGACATCTCCCACGGAGAGGTTTAACTTGCTATTTTTTTTAATCAGGTGCCTCTGTTGAGTCATTCACCTGGTATTTTGGAGCTAGAGTGACCTTAAAGAGCTTAGCACATCATCCCTTCCGCGGTGGATCGAGTCCATGCAAAGCTGTGTAAACCAGATAAACTGCATGCAATGCTGGGTTTCCTCACAAACGCATCAATCTCTTGAAGGCCTGTGTCGTCTAATCAATCATATCACAACTTGCACTTCCAGCTTCCTTATGCACCCCCTACAATGGCCACATCCCCCACTTCCCCTCTATCCGTTTCTCGCTTGTAAGGAAGTACATTACTGTGCAATTTTACTGGCACGGCAGTGAAAGCGTTTAAACATTAACAACAATACATCACAATATATTGGGCCTGTCAGGGCATAAGCTATGTATGGCCGGGGGGCATATTGCCAAGGCCCAACTGTCTTGTAGGCATACGTATAGGTTTAGTGCAAGAGAAAGACAAAGTGTCACTCTGCAACTTTTATGCTCGGTTTGGATTTAGGTCAACAATGACGCTCACAGATTACGATTAACAGTACGGATGTTTTTATCATTGGGGTCATATGTCACTCTTGTCTTAATTAATCTCTCTCTCTCTCTCTCTCTCTCTCTCTCTCTCTCTCTCTCTCTCTCTGCAAACATGTCAGCAATTGTGTTGCGTGGGGTGTCTGGGTGGTGTTGAGGCTAAAACGCAACCACCACCAGCAGCGGAAGGCCTACTTCCAGCTTGGTCGGGTACATCCAATGGACACAATATGACAGTGTGAAAATGCTGGCAGGGAATCATGTCCTTGTGTGTGCACTAGTGAGACACAAACCTTTCTGGTTGCTCGGGGTGCCTGTTCAGTCGGGAGGGGATCTGCGGGAAACCGTGTGAACTGTGAACCTCCACGTGTGTTACGCTGTTCGGGAAACTCCTCGCTGTCAAATGAAAAGAAGCGGCTGGTGAATCCATGTGTATCCATGGTAGTCTCTAGTCTACACCATCCCCAGGCCTTGGCAGTGACAGGGACTACGCCACACATGGGGAATTGGCAGCTTGTGAAGATTGTGGGGAGAAAATGAGAGAAGAAATATGTTTAACCTATTTAGACCGTACGATTCTACAAATGTCTTCTACATCCTGACAGTTTTCTGAAAAACCCTATGTCAGTCGTTCTCAAACAATTTCATGTCAAGGACTACCAAAAATATATGTCATTGGCCGCCGACCCCCATCTGAAAATATGTTGTTCCAGGGACGCCCCCAGAAGCAAAGATTTGAGTTAAAAACGTTCGC
Organism: Electrona antarctica; assembly: GCF_951216825.1. Taxonomy (NCBI): domain Eukaryota; kingdom Metazoa; phylum Chordata; class Actinopteri; order Myctophiformes; family Myctophidae; genus Electrona; species Electrona antarctica. Next base: position 45,424,251 of record NC_136808.1, on the reverse strand, counting down.
TGTGAAAGAATATATTAAAAAATTTGGGCCGCATTTTCACTATCTTTCAAAAATAGCAGACCTACAAGCTTGTAGATCTGCTATTTTTCAATAGCTAAAGTATATAGATAATGCTTTTAAAAACACCAAAAGGGGTTCCCGCCCAAAATGGGTTAAAGAAAACACTCTGATAACCCCATTAAACAATGTTTTGTTTAAACGATGTTTAACTATTTATTTTGGATTTTTTTCTTCTTATTATTATTATTATTATTATTTTTCTTTTTGATATTACTTTTTCTTTTAAGATTGGCTAGAGATTCATTCATGAATTATTTACTAGCCCGCCTGTTTAAAGTTGGTATTTGGCTATGCTCATTCTGGCCCTGCCAGTTAACATGGGGCATCAGTCTGTGCCCCAGCGGCCCTGGATGATGCCATCAGGAATGGACGTGGTCTAGATACCACACAGGCCTCGCAATGCCATGCCAGATGCAACTTTGCCACCCGTGGCACCATCTAAACTCCTTGAAATTTAACGGTTCATATACATCGGGAGTGAACCATCTGGCCCTGCAAAGTCATGTAAATGACTTTGTGGTGGATGACATGGACAAGCTGATTAATGTTGGATGCATTTTGTAGTGTAGTTATCAATGTTTTACTTTTGTTAAAGTTAAGGATTGTCAGTGTTTCATCAGCTACTGAACTTTGATGTCACCCAGTTATTCTGGTGATTAGAATTGCAAAGTAGCCTACACTGCCCTTCAAAGAACAACCTTTTTGGACGACTTATTTGTGTATTTCAAAGGTCAAATTACCCCTTGTTATTTGGGGGGATAAACAATTAGCTCAAAGAACATATTTATGATTACTAGTGTAATATCACTTATTGTCTCCACCAGGCCGAAGGCATGGGGAGAGAGTATGTTTTGCAGTCCGTGTGTGTCCGTCCGTCTGATACCAGCTAATCTCCGGCACGTTAACCCGGTCAGTGCCAAATTTTGAACGCACACTCCCTGGATGCCAATGATGACCTCGGCCCCAAATGTTCCAGAACGGCATGTTATAGCGCCACCAGGAGGCCGACTTTTGAATCCTCCAGATTATGTCCAGAAATCCTGCAAATCGTTACACACTATCTCTATAGTCATGTGTGCAACACGGATCTGTCCGATATTGTCATATTCCATCCTAATTGGCTAACATTGGCTTTCAAATTTTGCAGGATTGGCCCGTTTTAAACAAAGAGCCTCAAATCATGAACGCAGCGTGTAATTTACATGAAATCTTTCACAGACTTTCCTACTAGGCTGAGGAATATATCCCACCCTTTTCACATTGGCCTGTTATAGCGCCACCAACAGATTTTTGCAAAACACATTTTTGGACCAAAATGCCTCAAATCATCCAATTACCATCCAAGGTCGGGAGTAAGGGGAAATGGCACCCTTTTCACATTGGCCTATTATAGCGCCACCAGGAGGCCACAACCTGACCTGTGCCCCAAGGGGCACTTTATCTAGTTTGAACTTAGAGCTAGTTCTTACTAATAGTGTAAGCTGGATGTTGACACAGGTTTCCTAGTGTTTCCTAGCAACAATATTATATTGTTCCGTCTGTCTGCAATCACTTGTAATGTTATATTAACTCCAATCATTCTTCCCTTCTCACTCCTGTCACACTGCCTATTCATTATGTCTCTTGATCCATACAAAGAGCAATGGATCTGATGGTGTTTTTTTTTTCATCTGAGAAGGGATTAGTATGATTTTGGCATGCCGTCTTTCCCTGTGAGTGCAGCCAGGCATGTTCTGAAGCACAGCAGGAACATGATCCTGCTCCTGCATCAAGTTCCCCATTGATCTGGGATCGGATTAGCCCTAATAAAGTTCAAGTTGTGCTCAATTTTCTGATTTGTAATGATTTCGTAGCATCGGCTAAGTTTAATTAAGATTTTCAGTTACTTGGACAAGGCAATTGCTAATGCCATTTGACCCATGATACATGCGTTCAAGACCTTTTCATATATAATTGAATGAAATCTGACAACAGACTGCTGTGCATACTGTGTCACACAGAACGGACATTAGATCTGAGACAGTATTGTCACTCTGCGCGCATGTCACTCAACTCAGACATGAAAACAGTGGTGTTCAGACACACAATGGGTTGTGATCGGAGCTGTAATAGTACCCAAGGTGCCCTGATGACACGTGCACACACACTCACTGGGTAACGGAGGAGGATGAGGGAGAGAAAGAGGCTGAATGTCCAGCATACCCACTGGAGTGGGGGAAACTTGAGAAGGGCCTCTCTTATGTTCCATTAAGGTAGTGGAGATGAAATGGCAGGGATGTTGGACCAGATAACAACAGAAAGAGTCATACATGGGAAAAAAATGTCCTTTTTTCCCCCTGTGTAACCCGAGGCAAGTATAATTTCACTGAGGTTTCATTTGATGAAAACAAAACAGCAAAATGGCACTGCCACTATGTTTAGCATTCTGTATGATATTACACTATACGTGGTCCATTACACAACATGATATGCAGCATAACAGCATATAATGTATACTTGTAATACAACATCCAGCCCAAAACAACAACATGATACTTACAGTGGACAGTCAAATACGGTACATGGATTTGTGCTAATGCACTATACCAGGGGTGGGCAACTTTGACGATGCAGAGGGCCACTATATTTCCACATTCCCTCCAGAGGGCCACATTGCATATTACTGTCGTAGCAAAAATAGCTGATCTACAAGCTCAAGCGTTTTGAGCTTGTAGATCGGCTATTTTTGCTATATTTGAATTGAAATACTGATTTATTTTTATTATTTTATTAGAATCCCGAAAAGTAACCTTTTTATTCATTTTCAAATGCATTTAGTTTTAGTTATGATAACTTTATGAACTAAATACAAAGGACACAAAAAGACAATACTATTTTAATACTAGTCATTAAGTACTAGTCATTTAATACTAGTCATAAAGTATAATCAAATCGGGTCGTGTTTGCATGTTTGGAATTCTAACAGCTGAAATCAATAGCCTACTATATCAGTATTCTGATATTAACATGCGGGCCGCATTAAGTGAAGGTGGGGGCCGCATTTGGCCCCCGGGCCGCCAGTTGCCCACCCCATGCACTATACTGTATAACTAGCCATATTACCCCTGAAAAACAGGGGGAAGTTATTATATATTTATAAAATATGTTTCAATTGAGCCAAATGGAGGAATCGACATAACACAAATATTAATAATCCCTTTTCTTGAACCTGCCCAGTTGAGTAAACACCAAATCATAAAAAATAAAAAAAAACATCAAACCCATCTGTCAGAGTGTGTGTTATGTGGCACGTGTCCCTGGAGAGAGCCTGTTCTTTACACTCGTGTCTCTTGTCTGGGCTGCTGGTTGCTGTGTGGATGCATTGCATTCTGACTTTGTTGTAGATCAGCTCTGAATGCTTTAACCCATTTTGGGCGGGAAACCCCATTTGGTGTTTTAACGCATTATGTTATACTTTAGCTATTGAAAAATAGCAGATCTACAAGCTCATAGCGCGGCACCGAGTGCCGCGCTATGAACTTGTAGGTCTGCTATTTTTGAAAAATCGTGAAAATGGGGCGCAAACCTTGGAATATCAGAGCGACTGATTTTAACTCGACCGATTTTAACTCAAATCTTTGCTTCTGGGGGTGCCCCTGGAACAACATATTTTGAGATGGGGGTCGGTGGCCAATTACATATAATTTTTGGAGTCCTTGACATGAAATATTGAGTGATATAGAAAACTGTCAGGATTTAGAAGCCTTTTTTTATTTCGACGTCAGGCCTAAATGCTTTAACTGTCAGATTCAGCCCTCTAAAGTCCCCTGTGGCTCATTCTATTTGTACTAGCCATTAACTGAGAAGGCCTCTGTCTGTCTGCCAGCGTATTTAGCAACTCTTTTGTTTGTTTGTTTCTCCCTCGCTGATTCTCCCGTTTGATCATTTCATATCCTCACCAATTGATGTGTAAGTTTTTGTTCAAATTCCATTGTGGGGGAAATCTTTCTTGGTGTTTGTGTGCGTGCGTGCGTGCGTGCGTGCGTGCGTGCGTGTTGTGGGGGTGCATTCAAAGTATGGATGGCATAATCATGTGCAGGGACATTGTCAGAGGCATAAATCGCCCTTTGTCAGTCTCAGAGTTCAGATAGGGGCCAGTTTGCTGCACAGCGCCCACTGTATCAATTCAATATAGATGATGCGTAAACTAAAAAAAAACACACAATAAAACGGAGTGACAGGATTAGATTATTCCTGACTGGAACTATGTTGTATTCATTTGAGTTTAGAACAGTGGGGGAGGTCTTAGTACAAAAGCCACAATACGTAGAAGACCGGATATATGCAGTATAGATAGATAGAAAGGCAATGCATTGCTCGACACAAAAGGAAAAATCCTCCTCACCCAACCTTCATGTCCTCAGCTGGTTCCTTTGTTCTAAAGCTCTGAATTGTTTGTTCAGAGCCTAAAGCATCAGAAAATGTCCGACCAAATTATTTTCGCTCCTATGTCACCAAAATGTGGAACGCCCTACCAACAGTCATTAAGACATGCGAATCCCTTAACTCTTTCAAAACCGCTCTCAAAGGGCACCTACGGACGGCTGCAATTCGAAACCGGCCCCCGTAAAATCTGAATCCCACCCCCCACCACCCACCCCTTTTCCCCCTCACTGTATATGTTTCTTTTCCCTTTTTACCTCCTTTATGATGAATTCCTGTTCTGTTCTTTGACTATATAGAAGTGTCTATTTGTACGTCTCTAAATGTTTTGATGATTTGAACAAGGTGGACCCTCTTGTAAACTTATGTAATGCCTAATTGGGTCGTCCACTCACAGTTAACAGTCTTTGTATTGAGTTTGTGCTTGAAATGTAGTACTGTAATTCTGCAAACTGTTAATAAATATTTCAATCAATCAATCAATCAATCAAAACTCTTTCTCTCAGATCTGTTACCTCTCTTGGCCGCTTCAGGACTTCACATATCGAAACAACCTGTTCATGCTTAATACTGCTTGTACTAATGTTTATTTCAGACTTGTATACAACCTGACCCTGAACCTGGGTCCTCACTCACACCCACAAGGAGCATATGGTCTATGCACTAACTAGGTGAGCCACCAGGCACCTGCATGATTTATCTTCTTATTCACCTCTGGACATTACAGCAATGCAGAGCTGATTTGGCGTGAGGTGTGCTAAGGGCGTCCATTAACAAAGGGGACACTAGCAGCAGAGATTGTCAACATGGTAGATAAGGGGCATAAGCTATTAAGGTAAACTTAATTATGTGCTCCAGTAATTTATTTTTCCTATCAAGAGATTTATCATGCAGCAGGGGTAATTGGTGTGTGTGTGTGTGTGTGTGTGTGTGTGTGTGTGTGTGTGTGTGTGTGTGTGTGTGTGTGTGTGTGTGTGTGTGTGTGTGTGTGTGTGTGTGTGTGTGTGTGTGTGTGTGTGCTTGTGCGTGTGCGTGTGCGTGTGCGTGTGCTTGTGTGTGTGTGTGCTAAATCAATGCAATCGTAATATGCATGTGGCTGCACTATATAGATGCAGGCTACTTACTTTCTGTGTCGCTGTTATAACAATATTATTCCCAGTATATCATTCCCAGTACAGGTTAAGGTAGCCTTAGTTCTGGGCTATGTGACTATGTGGCTCTACCCCAAACCCTAAACCTAACCCTAACTGCAAGCATGATGCAACACATGGCATCAGCCGTGGAACAACCGCGGCAGGCGACAATGTTTCTCGGCGGCATCAGTCCGACACTACCCCAAACCCTTACCCTAACCCTAACCGCAAGCACGACACAACGCATGTCGGACCAACGCACTGCCGCGGAAGCGAGCGGCAGTGGAGTGTCCCCCCGGCCGTACCGCGGCTGTTACCGGCAGTTTATTGGCAGTAGCGGCGTCTGGAGCGTGGCTGCCGAATGGAACGAACGGAGCTGTCATAATCCATCCACCTACTGCGACGCTGCCGGCCCTCCCCCCGGCAGCGTCGCGTCTCATTGCCGTTGCCGGAGAATGCAGTCGCTGCTTCTGGTTTTCCCTGTGTTTGTTAAGTTGGCTTCAGCACTTCCAAATCCATCCGTTTCTGTTCAAATCTATCATTGGGTATTTGTTCACTAAAAGGAAGTGGTGTCAACTTAAGCAGTGTTTCAATTTCTGTATCCAAGTCACCATTTATGCCTTTAGGCCAGAGGGTGTTAACTCTTCCAAAAGTATTTTACTGCATGGGTCCTCACTATTTTGGTATGGAGTCTATGGACTGGAGTTTGAGAAGTTGAAAGACTCAGGATATACCACTCTAAATACTGACAGAGTGACATTGTGATTTGTACAATTCTGTTAACGACTGAATAGCTAATTGATCCCAGGTCCAGGATCAATACAGCTACTCTGCCAAAGGAGAGAGGCTTCACTATTCAGGCATTTGTCCCCAAGGTCATATCCTATTACTCTAATATTGACCTTCCTGTTCTCACTTGGCATTCAGTCCAAATCACATCCTGTTGTTATCATGCCATTAAAGTACCGTTGTCTTCCATTGCATTTGATACCTTCTTCTCTGTATAGCCTTGGTGGCAGGTTATCAAAGTCCAAACATAGAATGTTCACTGTCTGTCAATACAGTATCGCCTCACTGGTGGAGCCATATGATGGCATGTGGCCAAAGAATGTTCAATGCATTGACTTGAGTATCGGCAAAGAATTATTCAGTTAAACACATTTGACTTTAATTAGAACAATTATAATAAGGAGATGAGTGCCCCAGAATATTTCCATTTAGTTTAAGATTTACAAGTGATCAGGGTCTCTTATTAAAATATATTTAACATGAGTGTTAATGAATGAAAGTAACAAATAAACTAATAATAAAATATATGTACTATATACAATGAATTTGAAGTAAATTTGTTATTTACTGACATGTATTTACTAACGCATTGGTCACATGTCAATAGGTGACCGCACCAAGATATAATAGTAGGAGAAAAAAGTGTACATGTTTCATGTGCAGTAACGGATGAAAAAATACACACAGACCAAGAAACAAAATAGGTGAAAAGAGCGGGTTCAAAAGTCGAGGTGGCATTTAGCGAAAGGTTCTCTTAGCTCTGGAGTGCCTCCTACACCAGGAATTGGATATTCATGAATTGATTCAGCGGTGTCAGTCAGTCGTGCACTTTGCCAAGGGCACTAATCCATGCGATGGAATTCATGTCTACTTCATATTAAGTTTCCCATGTTGCTTATTGACCTTTTCATCTAGCATTTTCCCTCGCTGATGTGAGCCGGCCACGTCACAGTACGGCTATCATTTTGGTGAGAACTAGAACATTTAACACATTTTATCACTCCTCTTTGGGGTGATAGGATGGGTGAAAAAAAGGAGAGAGATGAAGTCAGTTTAAAGCATTTAGACCATGGGAACGATTCTACAAATGTCTTCTAAATCATGACAGTTTTCTGAAAAACCTATGTTTCTATGTCAGTGGTTCTCAAACATTTTCATGTCAAGGACCCCCAAGATTATATGAAATTGGCCGCCGACCCCCATCTGAAAACATGTTGTTCCAGGGACCCCCCAGAAGCAAAGATTTGAGTTAAAAACGTTCACTCTGAAATAATATATATTCAAAGATTTGTGCCACATTTTCACGATTTTTCAAAAATAGCAGACCTACAAGCTCGTAGCGCGCTTGTGGATAACATAATGTTTAAAACACCAAAAGGGGTTCCTGCACAAAATGGGTTAAAACATTGGTTGCAGTTACCACTTGAGTGAACACAATATAAATTGGCTTAGCAAAGAGTTTGCTGCCTTGGTTTCTCTAATTCTCCTAACGGTCTCCTAACGGGGGGAGGGGGGTTCCTGTCTACTACCCCAACCGGATCCACCGTGGTGCATCCGGTTTGGTCGAGCGTCTCCAGGAACACAATTATCCCAGTTATAGGCAGGGTAGCTGGAAGCCGGGCGGTAAAAGTAATGTTTGTCACTGTGTTAGCAACCTCTATACGGGCTGGGGTGGCAAAACCTTTTACAGTTTACAGAATCATTCTGACATTGAAAATTCAACAAGGTATAACTTAAATTAGCCTTTACTTGGCTAGCAAAACAGACAACAGCTGACTGTGGCATTGAGTTACTATACCTGTAACAACACCAGTAATGAACACAGCTCTGGTGGCCCTGGTTGTAATGGAAAGATACTGTGAAAGTATCAGCCGTGTTCAGTCCTGGCACTTAACATTTGAATTGATATCCCACCAGTCTATCCATTCCTCACAGTGTCTTTGATGTGTCACTTTACAAATGGCTGCAGTGACACCTCATCTACACTGCCAGCGATGCGAGCGAGCGAACGATGAAATGCCATTAGAATACATGCTTTTAGGGGCACGGTGGCACAGTCGGTAGTGCTGTCGCCTCACAGCTAGAAGGTCTTGGGTTCGATTCCCGTGGGCGCTGGCGCCGTGTCCTCTCCTCCGCGTCATCAGTGCCCATACCCGAGGCGGGGTTGGCGAAAGGGCCTTTCTCTGTGGAGTTTGCATGTTCTCCCTGTGTCCCTAGGGTATAAAACATGCAGTAATCCTGGTCTCTAAACTGCCTCCCCCTGGCCAGCCGGGGCGCCTGATGGAGGCGAAAGGAACTGGTCGGAATAACGTGTTCCTTCCACACGCTACGTCCGGCCGGGGCAACTCTCCCCTGTCAGGTGAAAAGAAGCAGCTTGGACTCCTCATGCATAGAAGGAGGCATGAGGTCAGTTCGCTGCCCCCCCCAGGTTGGCAGAGGAAGTGTAGCGCCCAGGATTACATTAGATAATTGAGTACCACAGACGAAAAACAGTCTAAATCCAAATTTCATTCTGACCCCTCCACGAAAAGGCCTCGTTGTCCTGAACCCTTATCTATCATTTATACATTATGGATCAATAGTGTGGACTTGACTGTTTTTCGTCTGTGGCATTGGTGAAAAAACTGGGTTGCAAAATTGTGGGATAAAAAAAAAAAAAAGAATACATGCTTTTCAATGTGACTGTCCTGATGTACCGCGATGTGCAGCGACGTCGTCCACCCCTCCTATATTCGCTCGCATCGTCTCTATTTGAGCGAAGTTTTGCAGCCCCAAACACTTTTATTGGTTGAGATCTCCACACTACTATTTATTGGTTCAGGCTACGTCGCAATGCAATGGCCGACGCTCCATATCGGAATAGTTTTTCACACGATATTGCCTGTGTAGATGTGATGTTACACCTCATCTACACAGGCAAGGAGCAAGCGTTCCGACGGCGATATACGCGACGCGTCAGTGTCGCTGGCAGTGTAGATGAGGTCTCATCTACACTTCACATTTGCAACACCTCATCTACACTGCCAGCGATGCGAGCGAGCGAGCGTGCGAACGAACGATGAAATCTCATTAGGATGCCTGTTTTCCTCTATTTCAGTAAGGTTTCACGGCCCCAAACACTTTTATTGGTCGCTTCATATCAGGACAGTTTTTTGCGTGATATCGCCATCGGAACGCTCTCCCCTTGACTCTTATGCCGGGGCTCCACTGAATGTGTTGCGTCGCTTTGCGTTTGGAGGGTATATCAAAAAACGAACCGGGGTGAACGCCGTCCAGACACCATCCAAATATTGTCTTCGTTGACGATGACGTAGTCTCGCTTTACCAGACAACTATTCCACAATCTCCGAATGCTATATAGAGTCTGGAACTACAGCCCCCATGAGCTGAGTAAGGAATGCTATATAGAGTATGGACCTATAGCCCCCATGAGCTGAGTAAGGAATGCTATATAGAGTATGGACCTATAGCCCCCATGAGCTGAGTAAGGAATGCTATATAGAGTCTGGACCTATAGCCCCCATGAGCTGAGTAAGGAATGCTATATAGAGTCTGGGACTATAGCCCCCATGAGCTGAGTAAGGAATGCTATATAGAGTCTGGACCTATAGCCCCCATGAGCTGAGTAAGGAATGCTATATAGAGTCTGGACCTATAGCCCCCATGAGCTGAGTAAGGAATGCTATATAGAGTCTGGACCTATAGCCCCCATGAGCGGAGTAAGGAATGCTATATAGAGTCTGGACCTATAGCCCCCATGAGCGGAGTAACGGAAGCTGCCATTTCCGTTCACGAAAATATATATTTTATTTCCTTTTCTGCTAAGCAACAAGCTATATACGTATGCTTAGATGTTTTCTATTTATATTAGGATAAATGTGCGCGACTGTAAAGACGAAACGGAAGTGGCGAGGAGGCTCCACTTCCGCTTTATCCAATTCCGCTCATGATACCTCTTCTGTTGGCCCAGACTGTATGATGGAGCGTTTGGAAATGGCGGAGGCAACAGTCTGGTAACGCCAGACTAACGATGACGTGACACTGACGGACGCCTAATGGCTGCAGTGGAGCTTCAGCGTTTTGGTTTCCTGTGTCCATTTTGTAGCCTTAATTGCACTTTTCACCACATTTTTCACCAAATAAAACATTTCCCATGCATTAACTTCTAGCTCTTCTTCAAAGTTCCTAAGGAGGCTGGTAGAATATATTGAATAAAAAGTTGAAACCATCCTGTAGGGCCATAGAGACAGCAACAGTGGGATGTGCGAGATGGGACTTCATTTAAAAGACTACCTACTTTCTAATTAATTTCTGCCTTAGGGCTACTGGTATATATATATATAAAACAGAGTAAGCCTTGGTGCATAGTGCATACCAATGGACACACGATGGGTTAGAACTTTCATTCTGCTCTCAAAATGAACATTTGATCCGCAGTAGCCTTGGAATAAGTAAACAAGATGAATTATTCATCTCAAAATCGTTAATCTTGTAAAAGATTTATATAGCTAATTAAGCAGCAAAGTTGCTACCTCAGCCAACTATGTCATTGTTATAAGAACATCCTCTTTTACAAGAAATACTCAATAATGACACCATTGGCCATTCAACATTAGTCAACATAATAAATATCCTCAATCAAGTGTAAACTTATAATAGCCGACAACTCATTTCAATCCTGTTTTTTGCTGCTGTGACGAAAACAGCAAAACAACAAACAAACTGAACGTTACTGACCTGACCTCCCATGACAAACTTCACTTTGATTGGCAGGAAATAACAGTTAACTTATCAGTGCTTAATGAATAATTTACTGTATGACAATGATTGGTATCCCAGTTAATTGCTCATTAGACGAAATAAGAAGGCAATTAATGAAACAACTTGTTTATAAACCACTTTAACTGCAGCATGCTATTCCAAGTGTATTTAGCACAAAAATAAATAGCCAATCTACAAAAGCTCCACTATTTTTGCTGAAGAGATTTTGTGTAGACTGGGGGGGGGGGAACTGTCAAAGTACTGTTGTAATTCAAAATGGTAAATGGTGCATTTATATAGCGCCTTTATCCAAGGCGCTTTACATAGATTGTGCATTACATTCACCCATTCACACACACATTCATACACCGATTGCTGCGATGCAAGGTACCAACCAACACATCGGGAGCAATTTGGGGTTCAGTGTCTTGCCCCTAGACAGGAGGAGCCGGGATTCGAACCACCGACCCATGGATCATTGGACGACCTGCTCTACCTCTTGAGCCACAGTCGCCCCGGTTCTCTAAGACTATAGAGTAGGGGTGTAACGATACATTTTAACAGTGATACGATACGTATCACGATACATGGTTGACGATACGATACATGGACCATTATTGGTGCATTATGGCGATACAATCCGATACGATTCAATGATTTGAAATCAATACAGTAACTATTTAAAATACATTGACATTATTTAAACTAAGTAAATAAACCCCTCTTTTTCTTTTTTCTTCTAAAAATTGCTAAATACCACGCACACAAATGTATAATACAATCGATTATCTGCATAGCAAAACGATTCGATACTGATTATTTGCATTGAAAAACGATACGATACGATACATAGTCATTGTTGCTGTTTTCATTTCGATATACTTCGATTCTTGAAATTAAAATCGATTTTTCGATGCAGTTACTATATCGTTACACCCCTACTATAGAGGGTTTAAGTTGTTAATTCACATGATGTAAATACAACATCAAAAGATCACATCTGCCTGTGTACCTTCCACTTAAAACATTATTTTGCATTGCCCTCAACTACACTCTGCATGGTAGATTTGACTTATCTGCCAAGCATATCACCCTCTCACCACAGGGCAGTGTTGAAGAGACTGTAATTTGGCCTGGGTATGTAAATCTGGGGGTGAGGGGGTGGAGTACAGCATCTTATCTGAGAGGCATTAGTGCACATCATTGCAAATGCCATTTTATTCGCCTCTCAGCAACCGTGAAAAAAAACACACACAACAGGAGCAGTAATCTTTTGTACTATGGCGAGATGAGCTAATGAGATGAATCAAGAATCACTAGCCCAAAGCAAACTTTTTAAGTGGTAGGCCTACTGTATGTGTACAGTGTGTCATAAGTGTGCGTGCATGTGTTAAAAATAATAATGAGCAAACGCCTTTTTTTGTTTTCCTATGTAAAATGGGTGCTGTGCAAATAAACAAAGCAATCTTATTAGAGAAGGCAAAGACAAAACGACAACAATGATGCTTAATGAAATATAAATATTAAATCACTGAAATGTAATGAAAGCCATTTATCTTGCATGCTTTAACCAACTCATTCAAGGACAAAAGCAATAACTATTAGCAATAGCTTTTTTTATTCAGTCTTTTCAATCTTTTTTTTTTCCAGATAGATCACAATGAACACAGCCTTTAGACAATAGCAGTTGAGATAATCCATACAAATGAATGTCTCTGGTCTTTTCACCAGTTGCCCATTGTAGCGTGGAGCCCTATGGTAACAGTGTGGGCTTGGAGGGTGAGGGGACAACATTGACAAACATTGGGTGCTTATTTTAACTAACCAAAAGGACATGTTGATGTCTTTATGTGTGTGAATCTGCAAGTAGCCTACATCATGGGTTTGCCTGCATCAGTGTGAGTCAGAGAAGAGAGGGGATTAGCCATATTCAGCGAGGGCCTGTTTTAATCACTTGGTAAGGGGTATTTTTGTCTCCAGTGGCCAAAAATACCCCACCCTAGATTTGACTAATGCACCGATCAATCCTTTTGCATGCCTACAGTGGGTAATTAGACAATAATGAGAAGCCTTACATTAGGCTTGCTCCCCAACTATGTGTTGACCTCAGCAGCCACTGCCCCATTAGACAGCAAATAGCCTGAGAGAGGACCATGGCTATAAAGCATACCTTCTACCCCCCCTGAACCAGCTCATGCCCGCAGCTTGCCAGGGTGTACAATCATAGCAGCCAGACCAGAGGAACACCATTAGTGGGGGACAGCCTTTTAAAAATGTCTGAACTGTGACTGTTTTTGTGGTAGCCAGATCCTGACTAAAAGACAGAGTCCTGGGGTGAATTCAGTGCTAGTTTCAATGAATGGCCAAAACAAAAGGAGCACAGCAATGGTTTAATGTGATGGCATTAAAACCAAGAACTATAGTCACAAATAAGTTCAAACAATGAATATATTAAAACAGATGAAAGCACACTGGCGCTGCCGGTGTGCGCTGGACATACACGTCTACACACATATGAAGTTCTTGAAATAATCAAATACAAAGAAACAAAGAGCATACAGTGATAAAACGATGGTACATCACAAAGACTCATGAATGGCTATGCACTGTAGGGAATGTGAGGTCTCAATGCTTAAGGCATTGTTTATGTAGGATCAAAGCAACGGAGCAAACCTTGTTAATGAAATGTGGCAAAGGTATAACTAAATAATTATATATATATAATTATTATTATTATTCTTTACATTTCCAAAGAACAACCTATGAATACTCCTGTTTATACATATAATGAGCGAACAAATAAAGCGATGAGGAGGGGGGGAAACACAGCCAAATGTATGGAGAACAAACAGAAGAAGTAGACAGAAGAAAACATTGTAAAGGTGGGAGTCGGGGAATGCAAGATGTCATTATAATGCAAGTGTTTATGAAGGACATCTGTCGTTTAGCAAGCTCCCCCTGGGCGGCACAGTGTTTTAAATGACACAACGAGGGTGCATCTGAGAAGTCTTCCTTTTACTTGTCTCCTCTTCTTAGCCAAAATGTATTAGAAGACACTGGACCAGGGTGTTCAGTAAAAGAGAATATCTTGACGTTTATCACTACCTGTTCTACGAAATTGTGTGGACTAAGAAAAGAGAGAAGGAAAAATAAGCGGAAACAACATTAGAATACTCAGACATATGACATGTCTCTGTAGGATAGAATGCGTTTTTTTTGCCAACCCTGACACATTATGCACAAGTCATTGTTCCTTCACTCGGGCATGTCTCAACAAGAACTTGAGGTTATTGTCATATTTAATCTAGTCTACCGTTTTGCCTATCTTATTGTCATTGAATATTAGAAAAAGCACTCCCCCCATTATTATTTCAGAGGGTGGCCGAAATGTGCCAAGATTTTTAAAAATAAATATTTGTATATATAGTTTTGTTTCGTTAAGAAAGCCTGAATGTGAAGACACTTGGTTGATATAAACCATGTACCTAAACACCGAAGACATCAAATCTAAAGGAACTTCAGAAAAGATGTTAGGTTTCTCTGGAAAGTATGACAATTCTAATGTGTATAGTGAAGGGATACATACAGTACATACAGAAACAACACAGACTGCTGAAAAAAAAGAACCTCTTTTGGTCCTTTATAGAAAATGCACATTCGGGTGGACCAGGGTTTCAATAGCAGTCACAAGCTCCACAGAAACAACAAGCTCTCCGCAGAGATGGTAAGGCAGTTATATGATCACCAAGGAAACCACTCCACTTTTCATTATGGCAGGTTTCTCCCCCCCCCCACCCTCCCTTTTTTTTAAAAAGAAAGTAAAAACAGAACCACAATACATAATACCCATTCGAGTTATTGTTAAAGTAAATAGCTGCCCCGTAAAAATCTGCTCAGTAAAAAATATTCAAACTGTCTGTCTGTCTGTTTTTTTTAAAGTTTTTTTTGTTGTTGTTGTTGTCATTGGTTTGAACTGTATTCTAGGTCGGCTGGCTCGTTACGCTTTCAACAGTTAATGTGTATTTGATCCAGTTAGATCTCAGGGTAGAAAGAGGCGACATGTCAAAAGCACTGAAGCCAGCCTGCAGGATGCAGAATAGAGGGGGGGGAAAACATCAACAAAATCCCAAACTAAAGCAAACTCACAGAGTTCGACAGCTACTAAGGCAACTTTTGCCAAATACAATATAAGCCCATGTATATTGCAACACAACTATATATTAATTTAATAAAATACACAATATCGCTTTTGTACACATAACAATTTGGCTCAAATGCACAGAAATTGCAGTAAAATCAATAAAAATATGTCATTTTTTATGTAAACACATTTAAATCGTATACATTTACACATATAATGATATATGTATAGTGATAATGTGAAGGGACATTTTCTTGTTTGTTAATATTTTGGGGTATTTTTCTTTGAAACAGTGGCAGTGTCCTTTGCGGTTCTTTGAATAAATACCCCTCTTAACCTGTTCCTTTACTCCAGGACACCTTTTTTGCTCAAAGTTTTCTCATTTCATGTTTTCTTACAAAATGTATAAATATCTCGTTAATATCTGGACACTATACATGAATTCATACATATATTGATCTATATAATCATATAGATGTTATCTTTTCACAGTTGAGGAGAAAAAATGTCCCTTTTTATACAGGATTGTGATTTGCCTTGAGGCAGAGTCAGACACATGAAAATTCACCGTACACAAGGGACTGAAAGCTGATGATTTACATGTATTAGACGATTACACAGATGGCCAATTGTGTGTGTGTGTGTGTGTGTGTGTATGTGTATGTGTATGTGTGTGTGTGTGTGTGTGTGTGTGTGTGTGCGCGCGCGTGCACGCACGCATGTGCTCGTGTATTTTCAGTGTAGTGCATATGTATAAAATGGTGTCCACAGCTACACCAGTCAGGAAACATGAATGCTTAAATAGGGGGTGAGACACAGCTTACACATGTGAATATAAATGACAGGTGAAACATGGTTTACACTGTTAATAGTTTCCCCATCAGTACAACACTCTGGCCCTTTTTAGTCCATCGCTGACCCCAAATCTGAACACCCCTGATTAGCCAGCTTCCAACACACAGAATCCGCATTGAACACCAATAATAAAAAGTCAGAAAAGATAACGTTGCTTTTTTTGTCTTTCTGTCCTTCCCTGGTCCCCTTGGGGACCAGACTTTTGTTCCTCTGTTCCTACCTCGATTGTCATGTCTGACCATACGAAGTCCTCGTCTTTTTATGCCCGTGGCAATCACACTTAACAGAAATCAGCCTACACACAATCAGATATGTAGGATTTCACAAGAAACCATGAACAACACACTTATGAGCTGGTGGGCACTTAGATAAAAGCTTGCAAGGAGCCAGAAGCATAAGCCTCTGCCATCTGCTTTAAAGAATCCAAAACAAAAAAAGAGTTCATAAAGTCAACAGAATTCAAATGTTCAAATTTTAGTTAGTTATCAAGAATGGTAGCAATGTCACCACAACCAACTGGTGCCAAAGCAATATTATAAATTGTTTCCATTGTCCTTCCAGTTGTAGTTATTGTCAACAACAAATAATTTGATCACAGCTCCTATTATAAGAGCCTTAGTTGAGTTGATTTGGTTGGACAGTTTTCGATGGCAGTCGCATCCTTTCCTCTCCACTCGTCTCGCCTCCTATCATCGGCCTCCTTACTCTCTCTGAGTTCTCTGTGTCACTTCCTGAGTGTGCCAGTGGCCTCGCCTCCTCTGCAGTCCTGCAGCAGTTTGTCGATGTCCCTCACCACCTGGTCGGCGTCCATGCCGTCGTGGCCTGCCTCGAGCTCGGGCTGCTCCAGGACGCGCTCCATTTCCCCTGAGCACACCGCCTCCTGACTGATCCTGGACCGGGCCTCCGCTAGCACCTTGGCCACTGGGTCAGACGGAGGCATGGCCGGGTAGCCGCCCTGTTCTCTGCTTTGTTTGGCTGGTGACAGATACTGGCCATCAGGGGGGCCATAGTGGCCTGAGCAAGTGGCGGGCGGAGGCTTGCCCTCTGCACCGTCTGCTGGGCTCTTCACCGAGGAGCACGGGGAGGTGGTGGAGCAGCCCTTGGTGGGGCTGCCGGAGGCGGAGGGCACCTCTTGGAGCAAGGGGCTCAGCGCACGCTTGGCCTTCAGGTAGGGCTTGACGTTAGCGACCAGGATGGTGTGGTCCCGACGCTCCTTGCCAAAAGTACAGAAGGTCTTCTTGCCATTGGGGTTGACGGTCTCGTAGGTCTCTGTCTCTGGCACCGTCTCCATCCCTGCGGGCACAAACAGATTGTTCCGG
Source organism: Electrona antarctica (assembly GCF_951216825.1). Lineage (NCBI taxonomy): Eukaryota > Metazoa > Chordata > Actinopteri > Myctophiformes > Myctophidae > Electrona > Electrona antarctica. Next base: position 45,406,771 of record NC_136808.1, on the reverse strand, counting down.
TAGTCCACGCCCTCTGCTTGGTTGCCCCCCGCTGGGAACTGCGGCATCCAGCAGCGGTCAGAGTGACCCAGCACCCTGCACTCCTCTGTGCAATTCACACAATCCTCATCTGCAGAGACACAAAATAAAGACAAAGGGGGTGGGGTTACAGGTGAGGTCACAACATGCAGAAATAATGCACTGCACATGTAATATAATTACACCACGCAGAGAGGGCAGCTAAAAAACAATAAGTGCATCACTGAATTCTGCAGAGCCGAAAGTCCAAGGCTGGGTAATTATAGCTAGACATATAATCAAATAATGTGAAAATGTGAACACACGCACAGGCGCATGCACGCACGCACGCACGCACGCACGCACGCACGCACGCACGCACGCACGCACGCACACACACACACACACACACACACACACACACACACACACACACACACACACACACACACACACACACACACACACACACACACACACACACACACGCACACACACTCTCTTTCCAGGGAACACCTGCTGGGCGAATATGCATTTTCCAAAGCTCTGATCAAGGGGATGGCAGAGCATACAGAGAGGATGGGACGGGGGTGGGCTACAGAGAGAGGATGGGATGGGGGTGGGCTACAGAGAGGAAAACAACAACAGTTGAGGTTTGGCAAAGGCATAATGCCGTTATCATAAATTCATGTCACTGAGCTTTGAAGCCCTCCCTAGACAGAGAGACGGTGCCAAACGCCTTGTGCTTCTTCCCTATGTGTGTTCCTGCATGTTTATTTGTTAGCCGAAGAGAGGCAGACACACACGCACGCACGCACACACACACACACACACACACACACACACACACACTCACGCGCGCATCTACACGCACAAATACCCATGTGCTTGTGTGTGTGTGTGTGCGTGTGTGCTAGTTTGCTTGTGAGAAAGAGGATGCGCGCACGCATTCTCCTCTTTCATCTCTATTCAGAAGGATGCACACTCTGGCTGATTACGGGAGTGTTCATAGCTGTGTGAAATGGATCCAGAAATGGGTAGGGGGGTGGGGGGGGGAATCACATTTCTTTCTCCCCTATTGGGCACAGGGTGAAAAACAGAGGAAGAAAGAGCATCTGTTGTCCCACAAATGGAATGTTTCCATTGGCCAGGTAGCCTATACGTGGGATGAAGCTAAGACAACAGACTGGAAGACCCAGATATACCATGACTTCATAATATATGATACAATGAGCTATGTATTACATATATTCTAGTCAGATCCAATATCAAATAATGGTTGCAGGTTATTCTTAGCATTTGTGACCAAATTGAGAGACTGCCATTGGATTTTTTTTAATTTTCGTTTTTTCATGTCATATGAAAGCAGGGAATCATAGCTTAAAATGTACATATTGGTTGTTCAGTTTGACCCACCAGTTTTGGAGATATGGCTTATAGAGTAATGGCTTGCAGAAAACAGCGAGTTGAGAAAACAGGCTTGAAAGGTTCACTTCTGTGGACTCTAACATTACACCTAGCTACATGTTTAAAGGAGCATTCAGTGATTTGGAAAACCACCCAGTCCAACCCGGTAACAAAATGTGCACATGCACGCTCTACAGTGGGGGGAAGTGCAACAGGCCAAAAGCATGTGCACCAAGGCCCGCCCCCACTCGATCATGATTGGAGGAAGGCCCCACTCATCCTGATTGGATGAAGGTTTTGCCACCCGCCACCAAAACTGAAACTAGGGTTTTTTGACCCCAGGGGCTCACTGGGGACAGGGAGGAACTCCTTATATGGTCAGCACACTCTATAGTAGGGAGGATTATCCAGAAAAAAAGAAAAAATAAGTGATATTTGAATTAAGTCAAATCACTGAATATACCTTTAAGCATTTATTTCATATTTACATGTCGATTTCAGCTCTGACACTTATTTCAGACATGCTCTAGTGTGCTATGAACTCATAACAAAAATTAAAAAATAGTTTGCTCTGGTGAAAAGCTGGAATTTGCGCGATGGCAGTCTCTCAGTCAAATCTGGTCACATTATGATACAATGAGCTTCTTCAATCCATATGTATTACATATTCCAGTCAGATCCAATATCAAATAATGGTTGCAGGTTATTCTTAGCATTTGTTTGACTGGTACTGGATTATAGAGTGGGTGGAATTTTACATCTTGCAGCAGATGAGTGACCCTAAGTCAACTAAGTATAATTGGCTCTCAATGCTTTTCATTGAATGACTAAACTTTCTGACTCACACAATGCAGTACAGTGTGAGATTCTACGGCGAATCTAACCTGCCTGCCAATATGATTTAGCCCTGGGTTGAGTTTTACATATCTGAGCATACCACTACAAAATACAAATTCTCATGATAAAGCTTTCGCCAACAATCAGTCTTAATCACATTATAGTGATACTCGATCTACTAAATGACATCTCATACTCCTCATGCAACTCCTTATAATGCTGTTAATATCAGTGTAGGTTGATTTAGGTCGCATTCAGACCTCTACTTCGGTAGACTCCATGTGAATGGGCAGAGAAGCTGAATTATTCTTGCAGATTTAATTTGCTGCGTTTGCCTTCACACTAGTTGTGTGAAAACCGCACCAAGGAAACGCAGCAGGGAACGTTATCAATGTGTTCAATTAACTACAGAGTGAAATCAATGGTGTTAAATATATACTTCAACTTGAAGTATAATATTGTATACTTGAAGTTCAAGTAATAGTTAGGACTACGGATGCAGTGTGTCGTCGGGGACTGGACGTGTGTGTGTGTGTGTGCGTGCGTGCGTGCGTGTGTGCGTGCGTGCGTGCGCATCACTGTTCTTTTGGGCACCCGGCACATGGCCAAGGCACAGCGCAGAAGGGAGCGCAAAATGATCCGAAGCTTACAATCTGTACTCCCAGAGTCCCATTGATGATCCGATCACCATATAAAATGATTATGCATATGCAATGTTAGCCTATAGATCATGCTGAGCTAAACATGTGTTTCATTTAGAAGTATTTATATTTAAACAAGATGAAGAAAGTCTCCACTCGGATCCCCACACAGTGTTACAGACAGAATATTATGTACACTGCAGTGTTTTTATGTGTTTCCTTAAAAAAAATATGCCTTCTCCGTCTCCAACTGTGTTTAGTGTTTACTCCTCATTCTTCCGCCACAGTTTTGCTTCATTTCCTTTATTTGATTCGGATTGCATTCACACCTGCAGTGAATCAAAGTCAAGTGCACGTGGAAGCAAAGCGAAACCCCTGTTTGTTGGCAAAGTAGAATGCGGTTGTTTAATCCGCATCAGAGTTCGAATGAGACTTCACACCTGCCAAACGTAGCACACTTTCCAATAATACGCAACAGGATTTGTTTTAATCGCAGTATAACATTCTGGTGTGAATGCGACCTTAGAGTTGTGTACACTGTTTGTCTCTGCCTCTGAAATTAACAGGGGAACTTGCATGCCTGTAGTAAAAAAACATTTTGATCATGCCTACCTGCATGAAATCATAATCACATTCTGGGTTTGGGATTTGGCATTGAGGCAATACATACTTTCCTCAAAACAGGAGAGGTTAAGCGTTTTATACAGTATCAAACTAATACAATGTGGTACTGTTGATGTGAGAGTCTGGATTAAGTGGATGTGGTTGGGTTCACTTGGGCATAGGCTTGTCTTTGCAGTGTTGCAGGTCAGCAGCCCCAATTCCCAAGAGACTGCTCTCCTAAGCCACAGAGGATGAGCTTAAGACTTCACAAATGGTTAAGGAAGGCCAAATTCCACTGCCAAAGCGAGGCTGACATTGCCCATGCTGAAGCAGTCATCTGGGAGGAAATAAAAGGAAACACAGAAAAGGGGAAGCTTGACCAGTTTGAGACAGAGTAAATTGAAATGGTGGGGGGTGAGAGCATGTCAATGCCCAGACCCACACAAAGCAAGTACACTATGTCTGTCTGTGTTTGTGCAAGAGTGATTTGAGATTAGAAAAAGGAAGTCCAGACCCCATGTCAAGGCACACAAATCGGTCCACAGCTGAAATCAATTTTTACACTTTCAGAGCCAATAACAACAAAGCTAAACACACATCCAAACACTAGTCTACAAGACACTAGATCCTACATACACAACACTAACTGGTTGGCTTCCCAGTTCCCACACCCAGCTGGTCTGCATTGCAGACACAGAATTAACTTGGCCTCCACAATGTCTTCATGCTCTCCCAAGGTGCTTGTCCATTCACAGGGCAGTGAGGGCACATATTAAAACATAAATAATCCATGGAGACATATTTCCCTGCATCTAGTTGGAGGGAATATTACGGATAGCTTATTCATGTTGGAGCTGCACGTTCAACCTTGAGACTCCTCATGTATATGGCTAACAATATGACATAAAGGACGACATTCATCTCTCTCTCTCTCTCTCTCTCTCTCTCTCGTTGTGCTATAGAGGCAGTCTACCAAGGTCATAGTGACGATTCATTTGCTATAGACGTTGACAGTTATCAACTTTAATGTTGTAACTGGTATCAATCTAACTGTAATGTAGACTTACCAAAAGGCCTCTGGCTGTAACATTGCACTACTGTACATGTTTATGCTCCTGTAGAATAAGCCACACATCTGTTTAATTTTCCATGCCATGGAGAAATACTACATACAATCCAAAATGTTACCACCCACCGCAAATGTCACGTGAGTTTCTACTATTCTAGATCCCAGAGTCAGGAGACACGATCGTAAAACGACAATCATACAATCAACTACAAGATTTTACCACACTATTAACAATATAAAGACAACAATTACAGTTGAAGTTAAGTTAGTCCCTTCATTTTAAATAGCTAATAAGGGCTACGTGTACACTTTTGGAGTTACAAAATGATAAATAGATAAATGGGAGACAATAAACACAGTGGATTTTACTGTGTACAATATTTCTGGCATATTGACAAAGTAAATTAAAGTTATCTTAGATTTTTCAACATAACCTTCACTTTTTTATTGGCCTAAAATATTGTCTATATACATACATTCATGAATCCACCTGCTGACAGGCTGTCATCATTGATTTATTTTATAGGGGGTAATATGTGACCACACCATTAACTCTTTGAGAGTTTCAAGGATTTCTATATAGTTTTTAGACTTCTCTATGGCAGAATGGCGTTTTTGAATGATTTATTGAAAATTCTCTGCTGTGAATGTGTGACAACGAAAGACCTTCAGAGAAAGCTTGGCTTGTCTGCTTCCAGGAAAAAAATGAACTGAGTTGATAAAATGTTTAGTTTTTGTGTTGGAAGCCATTTAAAAGAGCCTGCATTTACACTGGGTAGTGTTTCTAGGACAACAAAAAAAGTTATGCCCGGTTGAAGTTTTATTTTCTAAATAACTTTTTTTCTGCTGGGCGTACATAGCCATGCAATATCTCATTTTAAAGGGTGAGTTGTCTAGTTCAATTAAAATAAAATAAAAAGTTTCTCACATGTACCACTGTAGATATTTTGCCATCTATAAATAGCATGGTCAGTCATGATCAATCTGACCTATCCAGCTAAAAGTCCCCCTAGCTCTGAAATGGAACATCATATAAACTCAATTCTTTTTTGGGGTAAAATTAGACATTCTAACGCACATTTTGATATATACCATGTTTACATAGTCTTACCAGTACCGTGTATCTCAAAAACCTGTTGTGAAGAAACAGTTTTGATAAAAAACACATCCAAGGACATTGTTTTGATATGACTTTGTGCCCATGATATGTATCAAAATATAGACTTGAATGTATACTGTATTATAACAAAAAAATTGGGTTCTTACCATCTACCGTTACAGAGTAAATCACAGTTGAAACTCGCTTAGTCAAACCATAAACCTCAGAATAGTGAACAAAATAGCCATGACAGGTCTAACTCATTGTAAAAGCTTGTCTTTTATTTTTTATGACTACTAACATAATACAATTATAATAAATATTACAGAAAATAAATAGGCCTACATACAAAACAGTTGTCCCCAAACCACTGCATTCCAGTTGTTCTTGACGGTGTGTGTGTGTGTAGGCTAAATTTAAAAAAAAAAACAACTGAAATGAATGAATGCATCCGGTTCAGTGTCGGAGAACTCCATCGCAGTCTTGACTCTTCGTCTTCATCATCATCATCATCATCATCCTCCTCCTCCTCATCTGATGCCAGTTCTAAATATATAAAAATAAACATTTAGCTGTAGTCAGCCCGGCCAATAGCCAGTTGGGGGGGGGGGGGACGTAGGCTATCTGACATCATCGTCATCATCATCATCACACGGAGACACACTAAACAATGTACAATCATGATTGTATACAATATACAATGAATGCAATTATCATGCAAGCTCAGACGTCAATGAAACGTCATACAGATCTTATATAATACGCTACTGTTAGCTTCACTCCCCGTCCCCCCTCCGATCCTTGTAGCAAGGTCATCATAACCAACCACGCGTTGCTTCAGTAAACGATGCATGTTTGTTCTCCGTCTTTGTAGACAGTAAATAAAAGGAGCGAACATTACTCTAAAGATCAGATCGCCTATAAGGCACGCTACAATATAAAATACTTGTACTGCCATGCGTGCATGCCTGCTACGATACATTTGTACTGCACCAACCAACCGATCGACACCAACCCCCCCTCCAGCCATTAGCCAGCACCAATGCACCGACCAACACCATTAGCCAGCACCTTTGGTGCTGGCTAATGGCTGGGGGCCATCGTGGTGAGTCATTCTGGCGTCATGATCTGACTAGTAGTAGTAATTATCCAAGCATCTATTTGTAGCGATCATCTTATGATTTCTGATCACTATAGAAGGGCATTTTCTACAATAAGATTACCTCAAAACATTCCGGGTTGATCGTCTTCTTCAATGGTTTCCCGGTATAGCTCATCGGACGACGATGGGGAGACAATGAAAAAAGGAGGGAGGGAGCAGCGAGTCTCGCTGTAAGCACTGGACCAGGGCTACTCCGCCTGGAGAAGGCGACTGGGACGCGTATGGATCAATACTACTACCACAAAACTCGCTCAAATAAATAGTACTGCTTTCAACTTTTTCTGCTAGAAAATCGCTCGGGCGAGACGGCAAAACAGGCAAAACAATGAAAACTATGAAGACTCCCTCTGCCCCCACTGTTTACAGGGGGTGGGACCAGCTTCCAATGGCAACACGTACACGTGTGTCACGTGACACGGGTTTTCTGGGTAATGTAGTTGGAATATAAGCTCAGGAATTTAAACAGCGCTTCGGAGCATATTAATATGTTTAGATTCATCAAAAACTGTGAAGACGCCAATTGGCGTCATTGATCATTTACGGAATTCTGATGAAGACGCCAATTGGCGTCTTTCACCTTCTAAGGGTTAACAACCTATACAAGGCAATATTTTATTATGCTTTTAGTAGCTTGTGACGTGTCAAACTAGGGGCTTTTCATGATTCTGGATCCATTCCAAGCATTAAAAAAACACTTGGGCTAAAAATGGCCATAGCCGTCATCAAGACTCATCATGGCTATTTTTAGCCCAAGAGAGTGTTTTTTGTGGAAAACTAATGCTTGGAATGGATTCAGTGGAGGACAGCACCTCAACTTCAGAATGTGAAAAGTGTGCCTGTGCATATTTCCCTAAACACCCCCCACCCCCAGGCCGACGCCTGCCCCCCCTCTGGCCCCATGTGCCCATCTAAACACCCCCCACCCCCAGGCAGACGCCTTCCCCCCCCCTGGCCCCATGTGCCCATCCCTTCTCATATTATTACCCAGCGCTGTGATTAATGTCCCCTCAACCACGGGGGGATGAGTGCAGGAGCAGATCTGTACTCACCGCCTATTGCCAGCAGCACAACAGCAGGGGAGATATAGATAGCATTATTTGAGGATGGGAGACGACTAGAGCTTCCCCAAAAGTTGTAAAATATTGAATGCTATCATCAACATATACTGCATCCATTTTTAATCCATCTCTCTGCACTGGCTAGCTTTGTACTTCCATGCACACCTGGGTCCTCATTACACAGCCTTCGGAGACACTGAGACATGGGATTATAGTTGGAGGATGATCTAAGAGCATGTGCAGGCTTGTTACACGCACATGTGCGCACACTTGTATTTTTGTAGTCCCCCAACCCTCCCAAGGTGGACAAGAGGAAAGGCAGCTGACAAATTTCACCAAGCATCTGTGGCAGACCATGACTGCACCTGTTCACCTGAGGGGGCTCACAGTGTGTGTGTGTGTGTGTGTGTGTGTGTGTGTGTATGTGCGTGTTTGCGTGCGTGCGTGCGTGTGTGTGTGTGTGTGTGTGTGTGTGTGTGTGTGTGTGTGTGTGTGTGTGTGTGTGTGCGCGTGCGCGCGCGTTCGTGCGTGTGTGGTGGGACTCTCCTGTGCGTAATCCCCCTCACCCATTGCTATCCAGTCCAGCTGATGCTTTGCCAGGCTTTAAAAAAGAGAGTAATGAAATTGTGACTCTGAATAAGAGAAGATTGCTTGCAATTTAAGGTGGAGATGGTCGAGAGAAGGGTTTTTCTGTGTGTATGCATTGTACTCCATGTATACTGTATGTATGTATGTATGTATGTACTTATGTATGTATGTATGTATGTATGTATGTATGTGGTTAAAATGGGTAAGGTTTTAAAAAGGCAAAAGCATGCTCTGTTGCACTGGCCTAATAGTGGGTCCTTAAAAACTGCTTCAACTTCTGAGATTCTGAGAAAAAAAAAACAAAAAAAAAACGTGGTGCAAATCTTTGAATATATATTTCAGAGCGAACGTTTTTAACTAAAATATTTGCTTCTGGGGGGTCCCTGGAACTACATATTTTGAGATGGGGGTTCCGTGGCCCAACAGAAATAATTCGGGGGGTCCTTGACATGAAAAAGGTTGAGCACAACTGACGTAGAAACATGGGTTTTTCAGAAAACTATTAGGATTTAGAAGCCTTTTTTTTAATCGACATCAGTCTAGAATGGGTTATGGTCTATTTCAGTCTTGGGGACTGTTAAAGCTCCCATTCCTCTCAACAGAAAAAAAGAAATAGGACATAAAATCTGATTTTATATTTTATATTGCAATCCCTCTGAGCCTGAATGATAAAGCCTCAGGCTTCCTTCCACAGCTAGATGTTATGGTGTGAATTTAGCCTACTCTTTAAGATAACATACCGTAAGTTAATTAGAATATACTGATATTTCTCAGCAAATCAATCAGCCAGTGGGCACAGCATTGTTATGGAAATGAGTGCTCAAGTGCATTACTAGAAATCTGTTCCTAGTTTGTGTTTGAAATCAAAACATTATGTTAAAAAAACGGGTTCTCCTCCACAATCAGGGAACATATTTTGCCAGCATCTCTTGCTCGTTTAAACAATATTTTCATTACATTACATTCCCATTTGTTTGATGGCTTTATCACATGACCGTTTAATCAGCAGCTAACACAGTTTTGAGGAGTTGATCATCTCATGTATTGACAGGAGATGCATCACATTAAACAAATTTAAATCTGCAAATAAATATTATAAATATATATTATATTATTATGTAAATTGTACAGTTACATTTACATCATCTTTGCTACATTGTGGAATTGTGTTTGTATCTTCTTAAAAGGCAAACCTATTAACATATTGCCCAAAATATATTTGTGAATAGACACATCAGGTAGCCCATAAAATCAGCTGAATAATGTTGAATGAATGAATAATTGTCCTATGAATACTCTTATAATACTGTTTCACGGTCACCACTACCTATGCAAAGACAATGATGCTGGAACTCCTTGTGCTCCATGTCGGCTATGGGAACTAAAATGCTAACATGGGAACAAAAGTTTCACAGAAGACATTCCACATGCAGCTAAATAAGAGGAATATCTGCCCCTCTGATTGGCCATTGCTCGACTCGGTTGCTGCTCATTTGCACAAAGTTGGAGTTTTGCTCAAGTTCCTTTTTTTGTCAAAGCAATTTTGTTGCCCAGCAACCTTTTGGAGATGAATAACTTCCAGACGCTTCCGGGTACAGTACATCTCCCCTGTGTGATAGCTTTTATCACAGTGGGAGGCCAGAGAATACCAACTCACAGCAGGAGATGCTTGGCGGCATAAGGGAACCCAGCACAGCACTGAGAATGAACCAAGGACAAAATGTCTCTGGATCAAACACATCCTCTCTTCAGGCATTTCCACACACACCACAGCTCCCCCCCCCCAACAACTAATGCCGGGCTAAGTTGTTCAAAGGAACACCCTGAGGGGGAGACTGTTCATGTATAGGAGGGGGTGAAGCAGGGATAGAGGAGGGGATGAAGAGGAGACCAGGCTCATGCTCAACACGCAAACAAACACACAAAGCCTAATCAATGGTGCACAAGAGGAGCTACGCCGCGCTGTGGGTGTTGTGAGCGAATATAGGCATACGGGTAACAGAGGTCAGTGACATGTAGGGACGACTGGTTGTTGTTTATGGATTCATGCAGGTCTCAAAAGCAATATTTTTTCCTAGCACACGTCACCGAATCTGACTTTCCCTTAAAATGCATGACATTGTAGAAATTTGAAATTGTTATCAATTGTGGCTGGGTAAAAGGTTGCAGCTTTGTGGCATTGTGTACAGGATGGCCTCTCTTGTCAATAGGAACACACTGAGGACTCATCCTGGCCAGGCTACTGCTTGGTCTCACACTTACAACTCATTTAAAGGGATATTTCACTTTCAAATAAAATAAACATAAAAAAGTGTGAAATATTCATTTAAGCTCTGCTCATTATGCATTATGGCTCAGGGTAGAGGACAGCTAATTGCAAATGGCCTGATCTACAAGATACACTACACCACAAAGACACACATGCACCTGTCAAACTACTTCAGAATCATTAAAGAAATCATTTCCTAATAATAATGACTCAACCAGACAATCTGGTGCACTTCCCCCTCTTGAGATTCTAACTCCCTTTTTCTCTTGAATTTCTTGACCTCTGACTTGTCAGTAAATGACTGGACGGTCATCATTGGTCACCAGGTCATTCAATTCATGGCTTCTCAGCTAGTGGAAAGAAAATAACAAAAATCAACAAATCCTACATAACTAACTAAAGTCAGGGACCACATACAATACCTTCACGGACCACCTGTTGAAAAGCCCTGTTCTATAATATGTGACCACATTTGACTGAGGGACTGCCATTGGATTTTTTTTAATTTTCGTTTTTTTCATGTCATATGAAAGCAGCAGGGAATCATAGCTTCAGATTGACATATTGGTTGTCCAGTTTGACCCACCAGTTTTGGAGCTATGGCTTATAGAGTAATGTCTTGCAGAAAACAACAAGTTGAGAAAACAGGCTTGAAAGGTTCACTTCTGTTTTTACACCTTACATTAACATTACACCTAGCTACATGTTTAAGCATATATTTCATATTTACATGTCGATTTCAGCTCTGACGCTTATTTCAGACATGCTCTAGTATGTGAAGAGTCTGCCTGTGCTATTAACTCATTTTGAAAAAAAGAAAAAAAATGTTCTCCTCTGGTGAAAAGCTGGAATTTGCACGATGGCAATCTGGTCACATATCAACTATCAAAGGCGCCAGAGGTTAGACAAGCAAAACAAAAAACAAAAACAAGTAAAACACCTCTCACTATTTCTGGTGTTATCTGCTGACAATCAGATATCGTCTCGTAAAAACAAAAAAGGGAAAAAAAGCAAAAGAACCTGACAAGCGGGTTCAACAGCAGCAAACCGCCATGGGAAACTATCCAATGCAAAAACAAAAAGTGCTGAGAACAGCCAAAGTGATGTTTATCTGTAAACATGTCAGTGAAGAGTGACAGAAGTCTTCAGAGAGTGACCTATCCGTCAGCAACCTAGTGTTCACAATAATGTGAAGCTGTTTTCATTCAGCCGCTGTCATAGTAAGTTTCCTTTATTGATCCCGCCATGGGAATTTCAGTCGCCCTGAGACAGCACGGCAGTTACACTTACAGAGTTACAGATTCGGAGTTGGAAACAGCAATACAAAGGGAAGAAATAAGAAGAAGCACCAACAATAAAGAACAAAAGTATACACCTACTATATACAACTATCCTGTACTATGCAGAAAAAACAACACCAGACACCAGGTTACAGTGTCCTCACAGTTTCCCACCCAAAACAAAAAAGTGTCAGTTTCAAAACGTGCAATCAGTGCAATGCAAATAAAAGTGACAGTGTCCAGTGTCCACAGTGCAATCAGTACAATAACCACACCCTAAAGTGTCATTAGAGCTCATAGTCCTTAAATGGTAAATGGTGCATTTATACAGCGCCTTTATCCAAGGCGCTTTACATAGATTGTGCAACAATGGAATGCGGAAGTGCTCATTCCATCTCAATGGGATAGTTCCAATGTGCGGCGGAAGCCATGCAAGGTACCAACCAGCACATCGGGAGCAATTTGGGGTTCAGTGTCTTGCCCAAGGACACTTCGACACTTCGACAGGAGGAGCCGGGATTTGAACCGCCGACCAATGGATCATTGGACGACCTGCTCTACCTCTTGAGCCACAGTCGCCCTCCGTGGTACATCTTTGGAGACATGCTAGACAATAATGTTGAATAGAGGCCATGCTTGAAGCACCCTTTTAGCTTACCCACATGAACCCTAGCGTCTCTATTCTGGGCATGCCATAATAGGCAGAAGCAGGTGAAAATGTGAAGAAAATAGCACATCTACTGCAACATGTTGCAGTGTGAGAACATCGGCTATTTTCGGATAAGAGATTTGTTGTAAAGGGAAAAAGGAGGGTACCGAGTGTAGACCCCTGGGGGCCCCCTGGTCAACATATAGGGCTTAAGTGGATAGTTTTCATCACCCACAGCGGTTTGGGAGAAACTAAGTGGACAGACCTGGTCTGAATACCCATGATACCTTGATGAAGAGCTTAATGGTCGATAAAAATAGCAACGTGGGGTTTGGGGATGTGGGGGTGGGGTTACTGCTAACCATACTCAGAGGTGTAGCAATAACTCAAGGTCACTGAGGAAACATTCTGGCTTCAGCAGTAGGCTACGTCAAAGTCCTGAGTGTTAATTTAACTGAAATGTTACCCGTACGGGTCAATGTTTAGACTTAATTAACACCTGGGATTCTGCTGTGTTTATAACCTTCAGTCTTTTCCAATCCCAACATATGACTGAAGACACTGAAAGTGTATATTTTATACATAGAGCTACTACTGCATGCACTGACTCCCACTAAAAGTGTTGTAATGCAAAGGAATCCATCAGATGGGGATATTATAAAAATCACTTGAACAATAATGTCAAAAAAGTGAATAGTACTAAACTTCTTATCTAATGTAGCCAAAATTATATTAAAAATCACACCCATGTGAAGTAAGTGGTGCAACTCCGTGTGGGGGTCCCCGGAACTTCCAGACCCCCAGGAACGCGCCCAGGGGGCCGGGCTGGTTCCGGCGAGCCGCCCCGTCCAAATGCTATTTTCGTGCTCAGACCCAGCCAGCCAGCCAGCCAGGCAGACACACAAAGCTCCTTAATGAAGTGGTTGCACCACTTAATAAAAAACTATGTTTACTATGGTGTGAAAAAGATCACTAAGCCAAAATCTCACGTACCACCCGCCTTGTACCACCCGCCTTGTCATAGTTACGTAAAGTAAGGGTGATTTTGTAATCCATTCGCTCAGATCAATCATACAATATCAATATTTACCTATAGGCTATACATTAGTATGTTTTTTATATCCACAAAACATAACATAAAACCCCCACACCAAGGAGAATGAAGATTATTACAAAAGCTAATAAAACTAAATAAAAGGAAAATAAAACCAGACTTGTGATACTATAAATAATAGTTAAGGTCAGAGTAATCTAGTAAGAGAGTGGCGACACGCTTTGATCTTGCCGCAAAGCGGGGTGCTATCGGCTATAGTTCCAAACATTGGAACTATCCCATTGAGATAGAATGGGAATAGCATTCCATTGTTACAATGGGAGTCAACGCTAGTTGACTAGATTTACTAGATTACTCTGGTTAAGGTATAATAACACCCAAATCATCTCTCGCAGATTTCTCGCAAAACGCAAAAGCCGACTATAAAGAGAAATGCAGAAGAACAGCAGTTCTAATGTGGCACAGACAGGCAGATAAGACATACATAGTGTGGATCTACCAGGTAGGTAACAAAAAAACGACTGGGGGGACAGATAGGGTGACGGGAAGGAACAGAGACCGCCAGAAACAGACACATGCAGGGTTCCGCTCTGCCTTATACCTGGAGGAAGACACGGCGGGTGCCCTGAAGGGTGGCAGAGGAGACGCGAGGAGGACTTATTAGAAGACAAGGCGAGAAGCATGGCGAATCAGTGTCTAATCCTCCGTTTCCTCTAAGCCTGTGTAATTAGGACATGGGGGATCGCAACATGACAGAGGATGCTTCTAGACCGTGCTGTGCGGATACTTTCCCCGTGCTTTTAGCCCAGGCACATTCTAGGTTTCTTATCTAAATTCAGCGTGCTTCTGTGTGGGTGTGTGCACGTGTGTGTATACAGTATATGTATGCAAGCAAGCACGCTTGTGATTCCTTTAGTCTTTACCGCGCATCTCTCAGTGTGTTCACTCATTAGCAACCTAAATAGATGTTGCATGCCTACGCAGGTTTTTAATTCCGTTTGCTTCATTTGCATCTGCAAATGTTGTGTTGCGGGTTTGTTTTCGATAGGCTTTTGGGAAACCTTTAGTGTTTAGACTTTAGAGACACGCACACACACACACACACACACACACACACACACACACACACACACACACACACACACACACACACACACACACACACACACACACACACACACACACACACACCTTTACGAGAGAGCAGCGAGACTCAGACAACAATGCAAGAGACTAGAAAAGCAGTGCTGCACTCCTACTCACCCTGTTAATAGCCTTAATCTACTTCATTCCCCCAGTAGGCAGCATGCAAGTTGCCATGGCCCATTTACAGAGACATGGGGAGAATAGGAGAAAGAGAGTCACAGTGTGTGTGTGTGTGTGCGTGTGTGTGAGAGGGAGGGAGAGATTAAGGCCCTCATTTATCAACGCGCTGTACGCCCAAATTTGGGTGTACACCGGGTGTGTACACCCAAATTTGGGCGTACAGCGCGTTGATAAATGAGGGCCTAAGAGAGAGGGGGGATAAAACAAAAACAAGACATCGTCTAATAACTGCATGCATGTTGGAACACTGACTTCATGTGGCTCATCTATGACATCAGTCTGTCATCTCCATATTTGGGTAAAGTATCACACAAAACTAATCTCCCTTGACTTCCAATATCTTTTTAAGGTTTAAAGTTTTAAAGTATGCACAAGAAATGTGTTGCTGATCACTTGATCAGTCCCATATAGACACAAACTCTCTCTGTGAAGGTGTTACAGCGTAAACAAAAACAAACTTACTGTTCGAGAATCGATGACTCGCTAACTACAAAACGATGCTCACCCCTTCAAAACTTGATGATGGTGTTTGAACTCTAGCATTCTAATTCTGGGTTGAACAATCAACAAAAATATAATAGCAATCTACAAGCTCACGATGCATAGCTACATGACACATTGTAAGCTTGTGCACCGGTTATTTTCGGTGAAAAGATTTGAAAAGGTCAAAAAAAGAGTGGACCGTGTTGCAGAGCCAAGCCGCTGGAGTAGGATCAGGAGGTAGAGAAGCTGCTTGGAACCCATGTGGCTATTGTGAGGCTACATGGCTTGACGCCTCACTGTTGACGGTGCCGGGTGCGTAAATAAAAACAACTCTCGTCTCGACTTTTGCAATTTGCATCTGTTGTCGTTTGTTGCATATGGAATATGGAACTTTCATACTTTTATGGAGCAATAGATTAACTGCTACTTGGAGCTTAGCCTTGGGGACAGCATGCATTTTGTTTTCACTACAAAATGGTGAGTTCTCATGAACAGACTGCATTGCCAAATCTCGCAAAGACACCCGGCTTTACAACATGGCTCGATCAGAATCGAATATCATAACGCTTGCTTTGGTGGGCCTGAAATAAAAAAAAGACTAGTACAGAATTAAGTAGTAGTAGCATTATTGAGTTGTCATCGGAGGAGGAGGTTGGAGGAGGAACTTGGATAAGGACAACAACAACGCGCATGCAGGTATTTAGCATTGCGTACTGTTCTGATGCTGGGCAACCCTAACTTAATACTCTGTATTTTGTACAGCATCTAATATAACGTTGAGCCGCTGTGACAACTGAACTGCAAATGCCTATTGTAGTTGTGTGTTGTGAGCCGGCGGGCCCCTGTGTAAACTGCTGCTGCAAATGTTGTTATTGATTGACTGATTGGACATTTTATTCAGTTTGTAGAATGGGTACAGTTCAAACGAAAGTAGCCTATGGTCCTACACAGGTCAATACAAAATCTGACTGCTACGAGTATAAAACCAGAAAAAGCTTAAGACTTGTTACTTCAGGGTCCTCCATTTTCAATTCATCAGAACATTTAAAGACATTATAAAAACGTCTATATGCCTACTCTATTGTGTTCTGATGGGTGGGCTGGCCGTTGGTTGTGCTAAAAAAAATGCAAAAAATGTGCGCGTGCATGTGCGCGTGCACGCACCCGAGCTCCGGCACCTAATAATTTAGGAATTAAGCACTGGTTATCTCCTAATGTAAATCTTTAAAAAAAAATCACACCCGTGTGAAGTGAGGGGTGCTCTTATCATCATACATCATCATGACGTAAAATAGACACTATGCCAATTGCAAAGACTATACGTAAAATTCTCCATTCATTGTTAGCTAGACCAGTGCCCGGCTATAGCACCGAGTTGGTAACAATGGAAGTTGGAGATCCATGCCCCACCCGGCTATGCAATATCCATATATCCCCATATATGGAGTTCTTTGTCAGGCATGCCCAGTTCTGTGTGTCAGGCATGCCCAAATATGGAGTGTTGTGATGTCAGAACAGACCAGCTCCATATATGGTCGAGAGCCCGGGCAGAGGCCTTTTGTGGCGGTTCTGGACAACCGTGGGTCCGACCGACTCGACAGTCGACACCAGGCACTGCACTCTCTGTGGGGGTGTGGAACGCATGTGTCTCTCGAGTTACGTGGATTACGGACGTACACACAGACAGACAGAGAAGATAGATGGGAATGTAATGTTTGTGTAGGTCGGACAAAAAGAGACACTAAGCCGATTTGCTCAGACATGACATAAAAGTCTCCCTTCATTGTCAATGGGAATTTAATGTTTGTGTAGGACGAAGTTTCCTATATTTTTATCCTCAATACGTACTTTGGTCAGCCAATCAAATCTCAATTCCGTGATCAGCCAATCAAATCATCGCTACAGTATGATTCACACAAACGCACAAAGCTGGGCATAGGAGGGGGCTAGCGTCCCTCAAAAATGGGCTATATTTTATGATAATACTGTACATTATTTTCGAGGGGCGCTAGCCCCTCCTATACACAGGTTTAATCTTTGTCTTTAGTGCAACGTTGGTTTTGTAAACGCCATTGACAATGAAGGGAAAATGTACGTCATAATGTGCTCATTACGTCATATTGTCTCTTTATTGTTATAATGGTGTTTAATGTTTGTGTTGGCACCGTTTGTTTTACATCACCATTACATCACCTAATCAATGAGTTGGACTTTAATATATTAGCGCCCCTCACTTCACACGAGTGTGATTTTTTTACTCAGGTCAGGTTTAAGGGGTTATAATATTTTAATGAATGAGTTAAACAAAGCCTTGTGCTTTTAATTCTCTTCCCTCTTTCCACATCGCTCCGTCTGTCTCTCCACAACAATTGGATTTGAACCACTCAGGGTGTCATGGCTTCACGCAAGTAATCATTCCCCTGTGCATGAGGATTAGAGACTTGTTTGTGAATGTCTGCCTCAATTGAACCTTCCCCAGGGCTGAACGGCACATGCAAACATGCCCACAGATGGTAACAGAGTATTTCACATTTATTTCCATTGACGTAATCCGTCATTGTCAAAAACAGGGTTTCATAAAAACTTTAATCCATTTTGTGCGGGAACCCCTTTTGGTGTTTTGAAGCATTGTGTTATACTTTCGCTATTGGAAAATAGCAGATCTACAAGCTCATAGCGCGGCACCGAGTGCCGTGCTACGAGCTTGTAGGTCTGCTATTTTTGAAAAATCGTGAAAATGTGGCCCAAATGTTATTCTTTCAGAGCAAACATTTTTAACTCAAATCTTTGCATCTGGGGGGTCCCTGGAATCAGATGGGGGTCGGCGGCCAAATACAGATAATTTTGGGGGTCCTTGACATGAAAATGTTTGAGAAACATGAGGTTTTTCAGAAAACTGTCAGGATTTAGAAGACATTTGTAGACTCGTTCCCAGGTCAAAATGGGTTAAAATGGCTAAACAGAGTAAGATATTAGGCTGCCTTAACCCCACGTACTGTAGGTACTTCTGCATGTCACACCACAAATTCTCTATTGTGGAACTTGCCATATACAGTAAGTGCAAAGCTACTGGGATGTACTAGCAAATACTGTACCTAGAGCGATACTTGTCTAAGATGTCTACTTTAATGCATGACAATATATTTGTATGTTTAGCCCTTTTTCGTACATGTAATGTTGGAACATTTTGATGTACGTTTTGAAGATGATGGATCATATTGTTGGAACTTAATGTGGAAAAACACTGGCAGTATCTTTTGAATGGTAAGCAACGACCTTGGAGATTGATGTACGATGATGTGCATAGGTTAACCCACAGAGAAACTATGGCCATCCGTCTAGACGCCATGCAGAGCACTCATCTCCTTGGCAACAGCTGGAGAAATCTATTGTGTACAGTGGAAAAGAAAAGAAAATGCCATGGGGCCCAATGATCCCCTGAACTACAGCATACCCCACCTCCTCATAATTACTTCTGCTAACTCGAACAGACATTATTGTGGACAGAAAACATGTGCTTTCATAATGGAGTAAGTAAATGATTTGCTGCTAAATGTAGCTGACAGTACTTGAAGCAGAGCAACCTACATTCCTTCAAATCTCAGCAGCCGGTACTGCAATATGAATACCAAACGACTCGCCCCTTTACCAACTCGATGCCATTCGCCAAAAATAGCTGATCGTGCCCCTTGTTGAATGGCTATTTTGGGCACATGATACCGCTGTACAACAAGTATAAATCAGGCTCAAGCCTAATGTGAGAAGAATAGTTTCTTTTGGAAGTCAAAAAAAGCACAATCCACTTCACAAAAGCTGCCAAGAGTATTCTATTCTATTCTATTCATTAGTTAGATATTGTTATTTTGTCTTAGCCACAGAAAATGCCTAGACAACTGCCTAGCCATCTTTTTTCTTTACATTAATTCATTGCAGAACGCATGCACGCACGCTCACACTCTCTTGTTTTGTTTGGGAAATCCTTGCCCGAATGCCTTTTACCTGGTGTAATACAACACAGCCACGAGGTGTAACAATGGGGACAACATGACCTTCTTAATGCTCCTGCAGTGGTGTACACAGTAGTAGCACGCATCAGTGTAGATTCATGCTGCAAAACATCCTCTCTGGAGTGTAATGTGTGTGATGAGAAAACAGTACACTTTACTGTGTAGGCATTTTGATCAATTGTGCCAATGAGCAGTGGTTGCAGCTCCCCTTAGGATATTGGCTGCTGTTGAACGGAGGCTAAGTGGAGAGGTGGGGAGAGGTAGATTTGGTCGATGGCGTTGGCTTTCTCAGCCCCGGGCATAACACATTTAGATAGCTAACTGACACACTTTGGATGTATTAGGCACAGTGAGCTCTGCCAACCCCTCTTCTATTTCTATTGCACCTCCTCTCCCCCCCTCTCCTATCATAGCCTGTCACTACTATCTCCTCTCCATACTAGACTCAAGAATGCGCCTCATATTTCAGTACATTGCTTTAGCATTGATGTCCCTCTGTGCTCCAGCCAAATTAGTGTTTGCTGTCTAGACACTGGTTGCTTGTGTACACTCTGTATAGATAAACACATGCACACACTAACTCTCCCACTCATCTGTTCATAAGTACGATTAGATTAAAAGAAACTCTCTGACGGAAATGCAATAAGGGTCTATTAGTCTGCCCATCAGGGGCGTATAATCATTTCAAATAGAAATGTGTTTTCCATCTCAGTATCTAATTTATACTTTCTTTGCCTCTCCATCTGTTTCCCTCCTGAGACTGGTGGGTTATGAGCACGAGGCTCTAAAACGGGCTAGGTTCAACTTCAGGGCACTGCAATAAAAACATAAATAAAAAAGTGTATATATGTGGCAATAAATACCACAAAAACTCATCTCTGGAGAATAATAAACCTGAGGGCTGCACACAGCTTGATTCATATGGAGAAATATATGCAGTCAATATTGGTGAAGGTGAGAAAAATAACCCTGCACAATCCACGACAAGCCTTCTATGCTGTGATTTAAGATTAGGGTCAAAGATTAGAAGGATTACACGGGATAAGAATGGGATTATGCGAGCTCAGAGATGTGAAATTACAGATGGGAGAACTGGTAAACCTACACCTGCA
Organism: Electrona antarctica; assembly: GCF_951216825.1. Lineage (NCBI taxonomy): Eukaryota > Metazoa > Chordata > Actinopteri > Myctophiformes > Myctophidae > Electrona > Electrona antarctica. The sequence continues at coordinate 45,386,130 of NC_136808.1, read as the reverse complement.
TTGTGAACACATTTGTATTCCAGCACAGCAGCCACCTGTCCTGTTGGACAATCCCATCATGATCATCATCAGGGGGAAAATATAACAACGTGTTCTTGACAGGAGGAGGAAGGGGAGTGAATATTATGGCAGCAGCACCTCATCCCAGAGTGGGTGGAACTCAGTGCAGATCAAAGGCAGTCTCTGCAGTAAGTCTGCTAGATTTGGGATTAATGGACTCCAGAGAGGCCTGGACACATGCACACATCTGCACGACGTGTGCACACGCATGCATGCGTCTCAAATGCAAACACGCAGCCAGCCAGCCAGCCAGCCAGGCACGCACGCGCACACGCACACGCACACGCACACGCACACACACACACACACACACACACACACACACACACACACACACACACAGCTTGATAAGATTCACAACACAGGCTAGCCAAGCACTGCGGTGCAGGGTATATCTATCCTACTACATTCGACATAGAGAGAGAGAGAGAGACACTGCAGCATGTTGAGAAGGATTCTCCCTTACAACATGTTGAGAGTTAGCAGTGGGAGGGAATGTAGTTCCTCATTTTGGTATCATTTAGTACATCAAACACTTTGATGTGTCCTGGTTTTTCAAGTGAAAAGTGTTGGGTATAATATTCCATGTTCGTTTGAGTTGTTTTCATTACTGCAGTTTTAACGTGTGGGCACTGGGCACGTTATTTATTTAACTTATTACCAGCAAGGCAGGCCTATTTAAGGCACGCACAGTCACACGCACATGCACACGCACACACACACACACACACACACACACACACACACACACACACACACACACACACACACACACACACACACACACATGTTACTGCCTGAAAGCTCCAGTGAGTTCATGCAAATGAACAAATGCAAATTCTGCTAGTGAGGCATAGATATGTCCTCCAATAAACGTTGAGGACAGTACAACAACATGGGGAACTATAACAATAAGTGTGTCTTGCTTAAGCTCAACAAACAGAATGGCAGTGTATAAATCCCAACTTGATTCCTTGTCCAGCTCAGTGCCCAATCTTCCCATTTCCCCACCCGCCTCCTGCTGCCCTTGCCCTCCCCCACCCAACCTCCTGCAGCCCTTGCCCTCCCCCCACCCGCCTAAAAACCACAGGTGCAGTCGAACACAAACCACTGGCTGGAAAATGCTCTTTGACAGCATGCTGGTGTGTCTGTGATTGGTCAGTGAACAATGAGGAAGATTCCTGAAACACTCGTCGTGTTGATGGAACAGCCGGACGCGAGGCACCAGCAACGCGAGGGTGGGGGGAGAAGCGAGTTTAACATTGGTTAAGTGATAATATCTCGAGAAACTAAAGTGTATAAGGTTATAATTACAAAGATAATTTACAGAGAACACACACAGACACAGATACACAGCAGAGGAAATCTTGAGCCTGTGGCTTTTCAATTGGTTTTCTTTTTGGTTTTTTTATTCGTGTGGAAAATGTGATTTCCTAAATTCACCCTTCACCATAATAGCAGAGCATTCGATAGCTAACCCAAGGTTGATAACCACAGACAAGAAAAGAATTTGATCAATGCAGCAATCATGCATGTCAACCAATGTTTTACAGAGTTCATGCTGGGTACTTTAGATTGCGCTCATAGGTCAGTGATCAGCCCTATACGGCTGAAAACACACTGTCACACACTGTCTGAAAACCAGGTAAGAGGTAATATGAAGGTGGCAGCAGTAACCTGTAACCTGTAATTAAAACTCTGATGCTGTTGCCTGGATACAGCTGCAGTACAAGTATACATTTTCCCTCATAGTACATTGTGAGCTGTACTCTGGCTTGCGCACTTACACCCTACACCTTTCTTTTAACAGCAAGCACATAATCACTATGTGCAGCATGTACACACTGACGCAACACATCTATCTCCTCAACAAACCCCACGATCATCCAGAGCAGCATTATCACAATCTACGGAACTAGATTATCCCCCAGGCTCACAACTTCATCCTTCTTCATCCCTAAGGAGGGGATGAGAGGCCGGGTCGAGCACAGGGAGGGAGGGGGTGAGTGGGTTGGGACTTATATCACCCACATTACCCTTTATTTTTAATCAAGGCAGATTTTGACCACCTTCCGAGACAGATGGACAACTGTTTTCAAGGGATCACGCTATCCAGGATCCAGACACTTCCCTGGCATGAGATATCACAGACAACAAGTGTACAGTATAATGTTGTTGCTCACATGTAAGATGTGATCCCAGATTTTGTTTACTACGCACATGGCTGCCATTATTGAAATGGATTTAGGTACATTATGATACAGACAACCATATTTGTTTACTGGTAAAAAGGAAAAGTAAGTCTCTTCATATTGTTTTTTTTGTCTTAATTAATGCTCTATTTTATACTTTGACATACTTATCATACTGAAAATGTTGCATTTTTTAAAAACTAATACTCTTCACCTACAATGACAAATGAAATAGGGACACCTATTATTATTATTTTCTTAAGGTTTTATACATACAAAAAGTTTCTACGATTATCCATTGGGAACATTTTGCAATACCATCTACAGTACCTACTATGATTCTTAATCGGATGCAGAATTACACCAAGCATATAAGGGGACATGCAAGTGCCCATAAGAACTGTGTGCAGAAATCCATCAGGCTGCAAGTTGTTTGCACTGCAACTCTTCCAAATCTCCATAACAGATCTGGGTTTGCTGTGTGAGGTGATGTGCTGAGGTTGACTGTTAATTGGCTGTTAATTACAGATGCAGCTCAAGTCTGCTGACATTGTCTCTGGGCCTCCGAGACCTAGAGCTGCCTCAGTAACCAGTGCACCACAGAGGCTGGCGCAGCCCATGTCTTACGCAACCCTCACTCAAGCGTTTCCATAGGCAGCAATCAAACCCCCTATAATCTCAGGACTTACCCTGAATCTCACCTTATTCCAAGAGGCCTTTGTATTATCATTCATTGCATGAACTCAAAATCTACGGCTAGATAGTGTTACATAGTGGGTGAAAGCTTTAGCCATACCTGGCGTGCGTGGGTTATGAGAGATCAGTCCTCCAGAATCTAAAATCTCCTCTTTCTCACAAACTTAAGGTCACATTACGTTGAGCATCCATCTCTGTTATCATCTCCATTTCCCTTTCCTTCCGCTCCTCTACCATTTGCCTCACAGTCTCGCAATTCTAGTCAGCAGTGTTTTTTTTTGAGGGGGGGGGGGTTGCTACGCATTTCCAGGACAATAGCATCCACCCAATTAAAGTGGCGTTGGCCTTGCAATTCCTCAAGGTATTGCCATGTGACAGTTTAATTAACCAACCTCCTTATCTTAATTTACCAGAATCAAAAAGTAACAAACTGGGGGTTATCGGAGGAAAACACTCGCAGTCACAGTCCACAGACGTACACACCAACGCACACGCTCTCCCTCTGTCTTGTTTCTGCACAACGCTGTCAGCATCAGCATCGCACAGAAAGCTAACAGCACAGTGCCAGAGACACACATCGCTGAAATTATTCTAGTTCCTTGTGGCTGCTGCCACCAAGCACTATTATCAAAAAGGTTAGATCTACTGTTCAAGCTCACATATATTTTTTGTGAAAGCGGTTAAGGTCTGCAACGCTTCAGCAGTCATGCTGAAGTCTACTACTAATAGCAAGCATCCACGACATTGTGTGTGTGTGTGTGTGTGTCTGTGTGTGTGTGTGCGTAGGGATGGAGCTCGTTAATTTGTTATTGATAACGAGCACCTTATGGATCAGGCTTATCGAGCCGGGTTCTTATCGAGACCACTATCGAGCATTCTCTATTATTTTGTGGAAAGAAATAAATTCTGAACAGAACCAGTATCTTTTACTATAGGGCCTTCAAATACAGAACTTTTCTAACAGAAGGTCCTTTTTACCAATAAAATAATATTAAAGAGACTGTTAACTGGTTACCCCATTTTGGGCGGGAACCCCTTTTGGTGTTTTAAAGCATTATGTTATACTTTAGCTATTGAAAAATAGCAGATCTACAAGCTCATAGCGCGGCACAGAGTGCCGCGCTATGAGCTTGTAGGTCTGCTATTTTTGAAAAATCGTGAAAATGTGCCTCAAATCTTTGAATATTATATTATTACAGAGTGAACATTTTAACTCAAATCTTTGCTTCTGGGGAGGTTTCCTGGAACAACATATTTTCAGATGGGAGGGCGGAAGCATATTACAGTACATATAATTTTTGGGGTCCTTGACATGAAATATTGAGCACCACTGATACAGAAACATAAGGTTTTTCAGAAAACTGTCAGGATGAGCTACATCCCTACGTGTGCTTGTTTGTGCGCACACGCGTGCGTGCGTGCATGTGCAATACACATGCCATGTGCTTATGTTGACAGCTTTTTCTTTGATTACTATTTGAACTGCGAGTGTGAGTCATTTCCTGCAGGAAGCTGGGCCCCATGCAACTTAAGCCTCTCTCCCGCAGAGACAACCTGCTCTCCTGTCACTCCTTCCCTCTCATATCCATCCATCCATCCATTCATCCATCTATCCATCCATCCACAGGTTTCTCCAGGCTCCTGTTCTCAATTACTCTTGCAGTTGCAATTTGTTTTTTCATTATTTTCATCATTATGCTCTCCGAGGTCTCCTCTCTTCCTGTTTTTACCTTTCAGTAAAGTAAAATTATCCCGCTCTTTCTTTCACCATATTTGTCCTATTCCTTCCATGTTGTAGAATCTGTTATCTATACCACTGCAGTAAGGCTGTCCCCGAACATTCGGGGTTCGAACCTTCGCTCGTTAGGGTTGGCACTCGAATCTTAATTAATGGGCTTGAACCATTCTTTTTTTTTTTTATTATTATTATTATTTTTTAACTCGAAAATATATCTCGGCGAGAATGCGATATGCATAATAAGAGTACTATGTTCATGTTGTGTTTACATGTTACATGTTTAGATGGTATTAATAATCAGGGGGGCATTTCAGTTGTAAACAAGCTTCTATGACACTTTCCAAAAGGTTATTTTTCAAATTAATTAGAAACGAATGGTTCGAAGGTTCGCTCGAGAATTCCTGCTGAAGTTCGAGTCCTAAAAACAGGGCTAGGGTACAGCCTTACACTGCAGGCAGTAGATGAGTGTACACTACTTGTTATGTAATGGAGGAGACACAATGACGTCTCAGACAGGCCAGTCCCATTTATCTTGTTGGTCCTTGATGCAGCCTAAAATGAGGAAAGAAAATACCCCAGGGCGCCACAACTATTCATTGTCATCAGTCAGGGAAACGGCCCAGACAACTGTACTTCCATTCTAACTTAGTGATTAATTCCAAACTCTGTTTTTAACTTTAACTGTAGTTAATGCAAGTCACTTTGATCTTCTAAACAATTTTCAAGTAATTGTGTAATGTAATAACATTTACATTATCCCCTGCTTATAGACAACACAGCTAACATTAGTTGCTGTATTCAGTATAATAAGCATAATAAGCGTGAGGTACACAAGAAATGGTCTTGTTTAAAGTTGTTGTACTGCTGTTGCATAATGTTCTCTCTCTCTCTCTCTCTCTCTCTCTACAGGAATTCATTAAGCAAGTGGTGGAATTGAAAGCTGTATGCTAATTCCAAGATCAGAGGCGAATGCAAGTGGACAGATCAGAGATACTTTTGACTTCACTGCACATCCAAAGATATACTGCTACAAGATCATCAGAGAGAATCAATCCTTTTGATTGCCTAAGCAGGCTACAGTCTAAAAACATCTTAGCATATAGGACTATTTTAATGTGATTGTTCCACAACAGTTTTCATGTGATATTTCCTATTATTTATTTGATATTTACCTGCTGGGCTACCTGCCCAGAGTGAGGGATGCTCACAGGTACTCAACCAGAGGAAGTCCATATGATCTAGTTCCCCCCAGTTTCAGGACACTCCAGGGAAAAAATGCTTTTTTCTACGCAGCCACTACTCTGTGGAATGCACTCCCTCCAGCCCTGAAATCCCTAAATTCTATTCCAAGATTTAGGAAAGACCTGAAATCATGGCTCCATCTACACACTAACTGGTCATAGTTAGCTTCCGACCCTGGATAGCCCATCTCCCATGCTCTGGACTATTCTATTCTATTACAAAGTGGCGTTTTTTAAAATGATGTCATTTTCTGTAATTTTCTTAAACTGCCAATAAAGTATTCTATCTATCTATTTACAGTGCTACCTAAGGACACAGCATTTGGTTGAGTTGGACCCGCCTGGGGCTGCTACACTTCCCAGCTCTACTCCATTGTATTAATGTGCAACATATGAATTACATTTATGTAAAGATCCATGTCATCAAACATTATTCAAGTCCCTATGAATCCAGAGGCGCAGCCAGAAATGCGATTCTAGATGGGCCTCGCTATGGCTAGGTGGGCCGGCACGCACGCTCACGCAGCGCGCGTGCGTAGTGGTCACGCGCGCGAGTGGGGTTAATCGGTTATTTATTTATTTATTTGGCGTATTTCGGTTATATTTCGGGTTATATTGCCCCCAGAGTGACAGCCAGGCAGTTCTTATTTTTACCGGCTTTAGTTAACATTAACAAGACAGACAGACCCGCTGGAACGCTTCAAATACGTCTGTCTCACACTCACAAACACACACACACACACACACACACACACGCATGCATGCACGCCTGTCGGAGGAGTGGCGAAAATTGACTCAAGTGTCACTAAGTAAGAAATCTCTCTCTCTCTCTTTTTCTCTCTCTCTCTCTCTCTCTCCCCCTTCCCTCTCTCCCTCCCCATCTCTCTCTCTCTCTCTCTCTCTCTCTCTCTCTCGTAGTTGTGGCGTTTAGTGTTTACCGTCCCCGTCACACACACACACACACACGACACACGTTACACACACACACACACACACTCTAACGTATCTCTTCAAGCTGCAGAAATAAATAGCCTTTGTTTGAAACTAAAGCATCAACGTGGAAAAATCACAAAACAAGCTTCCAATCCATTCCAAATACCTTGTTGCTGACTGCTGAGGCGTCGGAACTTCGGAAGATTTAGAAAAGCATAATCCACAGTATTGTCACCGCGTCCGCGACCTAGTCTATTTTTAGTTTATCAGATTTGTCGGCGTGCTACGGCCCCGGAACGAGAAAAATTAATGAAACAAAAAGTAAACATCTCCACATGGCTCTGCAGCAGCAGTCTCAGGAAGTGGACGTAACAACTTGCATGATCGCATCCTATAGACTATAGTCTAGGCCAAAAACCTGGGTCTTAAAATGGCTAGTCTAGGCACATTAGTGAAAAAGAACCGACAGCCTGTTTATTCATATTAAGCAAGATGATCATGTAAAAAACACAACAAAAACATATATATATATATTTTTTTTTTTAATCGATGGGTGGTCCAGCTCTCTATATGGGTGGGCCGCGGCCCACCCAGGCCCACCCGTAGCTGCGCCCCTGAATCTATAGCCTGTGTTAATTTAACATGCGCCATTTTGGTCCATATTTAAAGTCTTGCATTACAGTTACATTAACACACTGACTTGCCATAGACATCTAGCCTATAGAAGTCATTACAAATCCAACACTTGACTGCCATTGACTTCTATATAGACGCCATTTGGTGTTTTACGATAGAGGGCGCTCTTTCACAACCTGTGACTGATCCTCGACTCCCGAAGAAGAATACACCGGGGGGAAAAAAATCCAGATGTTACAGTACTTATAAAAATACATTTCCCCAGATTGCATTTTTTGGTGAAAACACGCTATATTCAACTGCCGATAGCGATAACTTAAGAACGGAAGATTGTGGTTACATTTTTCTGGATGACAGAAGAGAACCTCGATCGTTTCCCCCTAGACATCTGGTGTTTACATATTTTAAAAAAAAACAATTCTGTGGGACTCAGAAGATGAGTAAAAATGCTGGCAGTGGCGGATGAATTAATTAATTAATTCCCGGCAGTGATTGTTTTAACCCATTTTGACCTGAGATCAGATTCTAAAAATGTCTTCTACATCCTGACAGTTTTCTGAAAAAGCTATGTTTCTATGTCAGTCGTTCGGTGGTGGTGGCGCGCTATGAGCTTGTAGATCTGCTATTTTTCAATATCTAAAGCATAACATAATGCACCAAAAGGGGTTCCTGCCCAAAATGGGTTAACAATCGTCCAGGTACCCGTCTTGATTGTGAATGTGATGTTGTTGGATGTTTGGAGTAAGCCGTTTCCCAGCAATCTGACGCTGACGTGTCCATGGTTTGAGGTATTTTGTTCAAAATGGACCACTCCTACAAACTGTATAGATCAGGATGGAATATGAGAAAACGGACAGATCCGTGTCGATCACATAACCATAGACTAGAGATATTGCGTATTCGATTGATGTTGTAGTGTAATTTTGTTTTTAAATCCGCCTCCTGGTGGCGCTATAACAGGCCAATGTGAAGGTGAGGTTCTGCTGTGGCCTCCATTAACTGTACACAGACGGACGGACGGACGGACGGACGGACGGATGGACCGACAAGGGGCAAAACAGTCTCGGTCACGCCTTTCGCTTGGTGGATACAACAATAAAATTTATAGAATTTCGTTGGCGGAATCCTGGACATGAAATACAGTAGCATATCTACAAGCTCAAGTGAGCTTGTAGATGAACTTGCAGAGTAAAGCTTTACTCTGAGTCTGCATATTTTTCAAGTTGTTGAGCCTGTTTGTGGAGCATACTGTAGTAAACATTTGCTGAAGAAGCTCACAAGTTATGAGAGAGAGATGAATGTATTCTTTGTAAAGTTATGAAAAAAGACACAACATGCAATTAAGAGAGATAAAAAAACAAAAATAAAATAAAAACTGAATTATTCAGGTGAGTGGGCCAGTGAGCAGATGACAGTCAATGAAAAATGATGAGGAGACAACAGAGACTCACATCATTAACCCATTTTGGGCGGGAACCCCTTTTGGTGTTTTAAGCATTATGTTATACTTTAGCTATTGAAAAATAGCAGATCTACAAGCTCATAGCGCGGCACCGAGTGAGCTACTGTATGAGCTTGTAGGTCTGTTATTTTTGAAAAATCCTGAAAATGTGCCTGAAATCTTTGAATATATATTGTTACAGAGCGAGTTTTTAACTCCATCTTTGCTACTGGGAGGGTCGGCGGCCAATTACATATAATTTTTGGGGTCCTTGACATGAAATATTGAGAACCACTGATATATAGAAACATGAGGTTTTTCAGAAAACTGTCAGGATTTAGAAGACATTTTTAAATTTCGACGTTAGGTCTAAATGTGTTAAAGCGGAAATATGTGATTCATCCCGTCTTCAACATCATCGACCATGCCATAGACACACAAAAAAACACACATGCGCACACTTATACTCACATGGAGGAACACACACAGACACACACATAGTATGCACAGAGGCCCTGCTGTCCATAGACAGGGGACAGATGGCAGCAGAGTGGCTCGTGTCCAGGAAGTGACGACGTGTCATTATAATCCCCTTCATAGTGTCCTCCCTACCTACCGCTGCGCTGGACAACATGTTTCACCCACAGAGAGCACACATTGGAACAGCTCGCCGTTAACCCACACACTTTCAGAGAGACATTATGACCGCGATGTTCTATTGTTAGTGCTCGAGTCCCACTAATAACGTGATACTTATACCAATTACAATCCCACAGTAAATGATAAATGATTGTGCAAACTTAATACACTATGTTTTGTGGACACAACAAACCCGAGGATGGTCCAAATGTAGAGCAGCATGTTCTACAACGTATTATACCACAGGTCGTTTCGAGGAAGCAATCTGATTGGTTGAAACAGCCTTCTAGCCGTGGATCAAACGAGCACCACTCCACACCTAATCAAAACAAAGAATTCAGCTGCTCTGTTTTCCCAGAGCGCATGTTCCTGACCGCATCACTGTCGTGGCAATAATCACGTTAAACCACACCCTCTCGTGTAATATTGCTTAATTAAACCACTCAGGTCAGAGTCGGGAGAACCCCAGAACCACTTAAACCTTATATACTTAGTTGACCAGGGTCCCCCAGGGCTCTATACTTGGTCCACTCCCTTTTCCCTATACCAAATTACATATACCTGTATATGCACAAATATCTGTGGTCATCAAGCATAAAGCAGTGCAACAACACGGCTGTTTGTTGTTCCCAGTAAGAGCTAATTTGCTATCAAGCAGAAGCGATATCTCATCGCTCAGGAGGCCGAGCCTCTCGCTGCTTCATTCTATCTCGGCATCAAAAATCACAATAACTTCCTAATTGAGCTTGTAATCACACAGACAACAAAGCTTTACAGTGCGAGGTTACAGCCTGAGAAACATCGGCTGCATTGCCATGGGGCAAAGACACACAATGGTAATTCATTTAATTTATATCGGGGGCGCCACGCTTACAAGGTTGTTTTTCGTGTGATTACACGATGAGCAAGTCAGAAACATGTCTGTTGTTCTGGGGATGATAAAGAAATTGGAATAGTCTCTTTTTCCCTGCTAGTTTGAGGCGGTGAACCGTATATGGCAGAACCAGTTTACTGGATTTACTTAGCAGCTGCCTCTCACCTGTATGTGCTTTTAGCTGACACTGAAGTTTAAGAGAATGTTTACAGGAAACAAGTATGTATGCCTGTGTAGACTGTAAACATGATGAAGATATGCAAACCAATCAAACTGTCTTTCCTCATTTCTCGAAGGGCTGCTGAGCACAATGACACACCACTGAAATTAAGGTTGCTTAGCACTATGACAACACAGTGATTTTTTGTCTCTGTAGTCTGTACCATTTTCTCAAGAAAGAGTCCTAGCTGGCTGTGCGTGGAAAATAGCCACTTACATACAGGCCTAGAATTAGATGCTGGAGATATTTTCCTGAGAGCCAAGTGTGTGTCATGAAAACAGCATGTGTCATTGCTCTCTGCTGACCGAAAGCGAAGCCCCTTAAATGGAATTTAGTAATTGAAGGAAATGAGTGTACACAGCAATTCTTTACGTCTTCCTGTCATTAAAAAAGCAATACCGGTCAATGGAAATGAATGTTAATAACATGTTGACATTACTGTACTCTGTGTACGGACTGACAGAAGACAGAACGTTAACAATAGTATTGAGATAGTGATTAACATGAAATAGCCGTGGCTCAGAACTAATCCCGACACTTGATGTGCGTGTCACCGTTTCAAATGACCGTTGAATGCGGTTTCCACAGCTTCAAATGACCGTTGAATGCGGTTTCCACAGCTCTAAATAGCTTTGTATGTTGTTTCAATGTTTAATATGAGCAAGTGCACGCTCAGATTAATACTGTAATGTGTTCATTACAGCAGTCTGAGAGGGAAGGTTTGGGCGGCCCTAAGCATTTAGTTGTCTTACAATAGAGGGCACAGAACACGCCATAACCCTTCATACCCGCCCAGCCCCCCCACCCCCCCCACCCCCTCAATGGGACCCTTGCGTAGATTTTTTTCATTTGAAGTTTAATCATGCAACGATGGGGGGTGGCGACGGTACTTAGGCAGAAATAAGACATATTTTTACTCATTACTTCCATAAACATGCCATAATTATTCACTGCGCTGCCAGGGAGCAGGGAAAATGTCAACGATTTATAGCCCAAGTGGCCAAGAGTCAGAGATATTCATCAATCCTCCCCAACACTGCAGTGGCTTTGAGCAGTGAGACAGGCCTGGCTTCAGTGGCTGACTGAGGATCAGAATACGAGCTGCCATGCAAGCTGGGGAAACAGGTCCAGTATATATCATGTGCGCGTGTGTGATCGCACGCACGCACGCACGCACGCACGCACGCACGCACGCACGCACGCACGCACGCACGCACGCACGCACGCACGCACGCACGCACGCACGCACGCACGCACACACACACACACACACACACACACACACACACACACACAGACACACACACACACACACACACACAGCCATGCAGGCAGGCTGGGGAACCAGGGCCAGTAACACACACACACACACACACACACACACACACACACACACACACACACACACACACGCACACACACGCACACAGGCAGGCTGGGGAACCAGGGCCAGTATCACACACACTCCGCCCTGGGGGGAAGGACACACCAGTGGACATTAGCATCCATGAATCATAATCACGACAATGGAATTTAATAGAAAAAGCGTATTAAAAAAAAATAGACTAATCCCTCCAAATCTGCCATAATGAGACAGAAGAAATCCTAAGACTGTGATATTTTCCCTCCCTTTACCCCAAAAGATTTTAGGCTTTCTATGGGATTCCACTAGCTTAGCTGCAAATCTCCTCACTGCTGTGGGATCCCACCATATCCTCTAAGAATGGGGCGAATAACACATGATCTAGCACACGTGTGAGCACACATAAGTACACTCTGTGCTCGCGTGCATGCGTGTGTGGATGTGCACACACACACGCGCATGTGCACACACACACACACACACACGAAACAATCGTATTGGACTCTGAGTGATAATGTTCTGGGAAAGGCACAATTTTCTGGTGTTTCTCCTTTTTCCCCGAGCAGGAAAGTATAGCTGGCGTTGATGTTGCCATGAATCAGCCTATCAGTCCAACCAGGGGACAGCCAGGCCATGGAGAGCTGACGAGCTGAGGAGCAGGAAGAGATGAAAGGATCAGAGACAAATCCTCTCTGTCCAAACGCTCGCACAAACAGTCGGAAGAAACATGAGCATCTGGCTGCTTGTTTTCAGATGCTGCTTGTTGTTCTAATCTCCTCCCTGAGGGCCATGCAACAGTTTGGATTATTTAAGGTGGCACCGTGGAACACACGTCGAAAAGAGTGACGTGCAGAGTGACGCGAGGCTATATTGCCACAGCTTCCCATGAAAACAATCTTTCTCATACATACACACCAGTGTTGTTTTTGTCGACTAAAACTAAGACGGAAAATGTTCGTCGACTACCTTTTTTCACTGACGAAAACTAAATGGAAACTAAATGAAAACTAAGCTATGGTGACTAAAACTAAGACTAAATGTATTGACAATTTCGTCAACAGATAAAAACTAGACTAAAATGTTAGGAAGGGACTAGTGGACAAGAGATCCAGTATAAGTCGCAGCGCGAAGCGGTGTGTACGTGTAGATCGACTATTTTGTAAAATTTTGTAAAATCAGTCATTTCGACGGCATCAAGGCCCGCCAAAACACATTTTAGTCGACTAAATCAACTGTAGATTTAGTTGACTAAAATCTTATGATATTTAGTCGACTAAAACTAGACTAACACTAAAACATTCCAGGTGACTAAAATGTGACTAAGACTAAATGGAAACTATTCAAGAGACTATGACTAAAACTAAAATAAAAATGTACTGCCAAAAACAACACTGATACACACACACACACACACACACACACACACACACACACACACACACACACACACACACACACACACACACACACACACACACACACACACAGAGACACACACAGGGATCAGAACGTGGAGTCCTGTAGAGACAAGATGTGATCATTTTGCAAGGCATTGTAGACGAACAGCAATGAATCAATGTTTCATTGTGACGCCATGAGGCATAAAGGAGCTTTTCAACAGAATGTGTCCTGCTCATATGCAGCTATAGATGACAGGGTTTACGGAATCATGCACAGCCGTGCATGTGTCTTCACTGGAAGAATGGGTGTAAACACACTCTGACGGCCTCAATTAATCACGTTTAAACAGACAGATGTGATGGCATCACACAAAACCAAGACTCCATATGCTACCTGTTTAGAGCAATGTTTGTAAATTGACTAATTAAAATGCTTTCAGATGAAGCTTCTTTTCTCAGCAGATGTTTGTCCATTAACCTAAAGGAACAATTGCTTCAGGGTGGTGTGTGATGTACGAAACTGATGTATACTGTGCGCGCGCACGCACACGCACATGCACACGCACACACACACACACACGCACACACACACACACACACACACACACACAAGTTTGAAGACTTTTCTGAAACATTTCAGAGCATTTTAGAACGTTATATTTAGGGATTTTCCTTTTGTTGCTGGGTTAGGGGTGATTTATGGGAGAAAAACATTTGTCATCCTCTCCATTTGACTGCAAATCAATGATGCATTATTGTGCTGAATTTATTGCTGTCAGTATACATTTACTAAATACAAGCAGGAAAATGATAAACTTCTGCAGCAAAGATCAAAGCCTCCCAATCACATGGCCAGAGGATTATAATAGGATAAGCTTATACAGGGATCTAATAATGCCCATATTTGTTCTTTGTTGCTATGGAGATTTCAGCACTGACATTTGGAGAACATTGCAGCTGATGGTTATTGACAGAAGTGATGGACTACTTCAAAATAATCAACATGTCCTTCATCGCCGTGTGTGTGCGTGCATGCAAGCTCCTCCATCTACCCCCAGGTTTTTCTCAGCCCTCGAAGCCACCAAGTATCGCTTCACAATGCTAATGTGATTACTGGCATGTAAAACTGGTGCCAGTCACATGGTAAACACCTTTCGGGCAAATAGACTGAGACTATTTCTACTGAGATTGAGAGACAGAGCGAGAGTGTGTCACTGTCATATCATATGTAACATTTGTGTCTCATGTGTGTCAAAACAGGCATTCCCTGCCACATTAAAAACACATGGAAAATGCAGTAGCTTCTTAACAAATTAGGGATGTGGCACGCATCTTCCTGCTCTGCAGGAGACACTTTTATCTGTCTATGAAATATGAATGATGCTGAATAGAATGGCCTTTTCCAGACACCAGATAAAGGTTCATTGAAGGCCGGTGTGAGGGGGAAGAGGTTGCCATGGCTACGAGTGGGAAAAGGGCATCTGATCTAACTTCTGACCAGTCAATTAATCTTTGGAATTGCATTTTTTTCTCCTTCATTGTATATATATATATATATATATATATATATATATATATTTTTCCCTTCCTATTATTGTTGAAGTTTCACTTAGACCCAGAATGAATTGCTGTTGGAAAGGGTGTTATTGTAGGAACTTGAGATTGACATTGGAATGAAAGAATAATGCTATTGCAGTCTTAACATGCAGACACTGCCGCAAGGAAAGATGGGTAAATATTTAAAATGGATTAAAGCCTCAACACTTAGTCTTGTCTGTCCTGAACTGGGCCTGAACTAGTTTGGTGAGAAGACCTCTTATCCAAAACCACTTAAATAAAGAACTTTTTCATATATATTTTTGAAGTGGTACTTCCTTAGGCAGCTTTGTGTGTCTGTGTGTGGCTGGCTGGCTGGCTGGCTGTGTCCGTGCCTGGCTGTGTCTGAGCACGAAAACAGCGTTTGGTTGGTTTTCACAACCAAGAGTCAGGCCTGTCAGAGTTAGCAATCCATTTTTTGTGCGGTCTATTATTCAGGTGAAATTACTTTTTACTCGATCTTCAGCTTGACTCACGCCCAATGACCACCACGTTGATGTAGTCTTTAATGATGAGGTCCCAAATTAAACAATGTATTGCATCACATGATTCATGTCTAGCAACAGTGTAGGACCGGTGTTGTGACTTAATATAACACATTTGAATACATTTTCTTAAAGAATAGAACAATAGCTGATGTCAAAACAACAACATTAGACAAGATTTTAAGTTAATGAACATACAATCTTGCAAGCTCTCCTAGGCTACCTGTATTGTTTATGTGTCAAATAATTATTGGTACACTGTAGTGTACTAAACATACACAAATACTGGAAGCTTTTGATGGTTATTTGCTGTGGATATTTCGTTGATTTATTCAATAAATGAACAGATAAAACACACAATAGCTAAAGGAAAACCACATGCGTATAAATGCATACAGATATACATAAAGACACATGCAGGCACGCAGTTACGCACGCAGTTACGCACACGCACGCACGCACGCACGCACGCACGCACGCACGCACGCACGCACACACGCACGCACGCACGCACACACACACACACACACACACACACACACACACACACACACACCTGCACTTGCATATACACCCATCCCGTGGCCAATCCAATCATTTGCCCTGGTCACGGTCAATAAATCATTAAACATGCTGATGTTCTGTCTACACAGCGTATGATTGTGAGTGTGTGCGTGCGTGTGTGTGTGTGTGTGTGTGTGTGTGTGTGTGTGTGTGTGTGTGTGTGTGTGTGTGTGTGTGTGCATGCGTGTGTGTGTGCGTGCGTGCGTGCGCACTCGCTCACACCAACACATAGATACAGTATCTGTGCATGTGTGTACATACAGTAGAATGTGCATGCAGGAGCTTTGATGGGAACATGACATGCTATTTTTTCGAGCTGTTCACAGGCTGAGGGGCGGCATGGGGTTCATGATTCATATCACTCCCTGTACAAATAACAGAGGAAAATCAATAGCATCGCATTCTACGGGGACGTCAGCGGAACTCATAATAATCCTCACCCTTTTCATCCTGTTCTCCAGTATAGCGTCAAGCTACACTCTCTGTACATGTCTCTTCCCTCCCTTTAACACAAGGTGTGCAGCAATTTGATTATTGCGCTCCACTCACAGCTATAATTAGGACAGGTCATCTTGAACGTTTCCACTGTGCCTAATGGCACTCCCCCCCCCCCCTCCTCTCTCCCCCACCATCCCCTGCCTCCATCCCCTCCGTGGGCCTCACTATCAGTGAGTAACATCAGCACCACTGTCTGTTCGCGATAGCAGCTACGGCGCTCGTCTCCAGAGAGGAGAGCAGCAATGTGGTGCCAGCCACTCTGTCAGAGCCAGACGTACCCAGATTAGCGTCTGCTGCAAGGCACATCAGGGCATCAATTAATCACCAATTAACCCATTTAGACCTGAGGACATTTCTACAAATGCCTTCTAAATCCTGACAGTTTTCTGAAACACCGCATGTTTCTATGTCATTCGTTCTCAAATATATGTCATTGGCCGCCGACCCCCATCTGAAAATATGTAGTTCCAGGGACCCTTCCAGAAGCAAAGATTTGAGTTAAAAACGTTCGCTCTGAAAGGATATATATTCAAAGATTTGCGCCACATTTTCACGATTTTTCAAAAAATAGCAGACCTACAAGCTCGTAGCACGGCACTCGGTGCCGCGCTACGAGCTTGTAGATCTGCTATATTTCGATAGCTAAAGCATATCATAATGCTTTAAAACACCAAAAGGGGTTCCCGCCCAAAATGGATTAAAACTGAACTAAGAAAAAAAACACATTCAATATACTTAAGCTTAATTAATACATTGCTACCAATTTGGTAAGCCTAATTAATCAATTTGAGAGTGGCCCCTGGTGCAAAGGAGTCCAGATTATGTTGTGTGGAAGGGAAGAGAGGAGAACATCAGAGCGGAAGAAGATGAATTAGAGGTGTGGGGAGGGGGGGGGGTTGTATGTTTTGTTCTGCTGATGATTTGATGCTGTAACCCAATTAATGTTGTTGAGCTGTGGAGAATAGGGCTGTGAATCTTTGGGTGTCCCACGATTCGATTCGATTCGATTCCGATTCTTGGGGTCACGATTCGATTCAAAATCGATTCATATCGGAAAAAAATTCAAAAGCATCTTTTTTCCAGATTCAAAACAATTCTCTATTCAAAATGATTATCGATTCAATACATAGGATTTTATCACAATCTACTCCAGCAAACTGAAACTGATGATTAGGGTGAGCTTACATTTCATATCACAAACACCATGTAGTGAAAACTCCTGTAACTGTAACCAGAAAAAAATAATCAAAAGAAATAAAATAAAAATCGATTTTTGGAAATTATGAATATATTTTGAGTCGATCATAACTGGAATCGCGATTCTAATTTGAATCGATTTTTTTGACACCCCTAGTGGAGAAGGAAGGAATAAAGATGGAATAATAAATAAAATGATGGAAAGGGGTTAGGGCCATGGCCACAAAGGCGTGTAAACACACAGTCTACAACCTACTACTACTGGGACTACTGTATAAGAGAGAAGGAATTGCAGCGGGATTATAGGAATCGATTGGGACATGAAGTACTTCGACTCTCTTTGTGTACTCGTATTCCTGTTGTGAATGAGGTCACAATGTCCTGACTGTGCCCCCTGAAGGCAAAACAGAGAGGGACAGAGAGAGGGGAAAGACAGAGGGAGACAATGAGTAATTGGGATGGCTATGTCTGTGTAGAGAAGACATAGAACTAGGAATTGAGAGTGTGAATCGGTGGAAGTCCTAAGAGCTACATGCCTAGCACTATAAGATGTTAAGAAACAAAGGCCCCCGGGGGCTGGTGATGAGTCTGCTTCCATCTCACTCCTGGTTATATTTGTGCTTGTCCATGCGTGACCAGTCCATGCTGGTTTATATGTGTGGTTGACTTGTGCATGCATATCCATGCTGGTTAAGTGTGCTTGCT
Source organism: Electrona antarctica (assembly GCF_951216825.1). Classification (NCBI taxonomy): domain Eukaryota; kingdom Metazoa; phylum Chordata; class Actinopteri; order Myctophiformes; family Myctophidae; genus Electrona; species Electrona antarctica. Next base: position 45,367,652 of record NC_136808.1, on the reverse strand, counting down.
GTGTATGTGTGTCCAAGTCCATGCTGGTTGTATCATGTATGTATGTATGCTTGCGCATGCGTGTCCAAGCTGCTTAACTCATTTAAGCCTGACATCGATATTTAAAAACACGTCTTCTAAATCCTGACAGTTTTCTGAAATACCTATGTTTCTGTATCAGTGGTAGGCCTACTCAATATTTCATGTCAAGGACCCCAAATAATATATGTAATTGGCCGCCGACCCCCCCATCTGAAAATATGTTGTTCCAGGGACGCCCCCAAGCCAGAAGCAAAGATTTGAGTTAAAAACGTTCGCACCACATTTTCACGACTTTTTAAAAATAGCAGACCTACAAGCTCGTAGCGTGCCACTCGGTGGCACGCTATGAGCTTGTAGATCTGCTATTTTTCAATAGCTAAAGTATAACGTAACGCTTAAAACACCAAAAGGGATTCCCGCACAAAATGGGTTAAGTGAGCTTGTGCAAGTATGTCCATGCTGGTTATATGTGTGCTTGTGCATGCGTTTCCATGTGTGCTTGCACTGCAGACAGCTTCAATTTTCATTAAGACTTTACTGTGTAACAAGGCGCTACACAGTAAAAATCCCCAGTGTTAATCTAACTGTACAAAATGGGACTGTACAATTTAGATTCGAAAGGTCATTTACCGGTCCATTTGTGTCCATTATTTACATTTTCATTTGACCCTGTGACTGTACTCTACTGTCTAACACAACATGATGTACATAATTTATCTCTCATGAAAAGGTTGAGTTATATTTTAGTACCCTTTAAGTATATAGTTTTACTCACTCATGGTCATATCAGCCAGTACAATGCAATGGGAAAAACACACTGCAAACACATTACAGATGCCGGCTGGTGTCTTGAACCACCCCCCCTCCCCCCCAAATAGCTTTTTTGTTTTATTTCATATAGACATGCTGAAATGCTGCCGGAATTAGGTTCAGCACCCTTCAGTCTCTTCTTGCAGCACCCTGATCCTCCTCCCCTCCAGCTCTAGCCAGGCCCTAATGTTATTGGCTAAACACAGCCAGCTGCAGCCAGTTAACTGTCTTATCTCACGCCAATCGATTTCCCCCCAACAAGGAGAGGTAGAGAGGTGGTATGCAGGGGGTGGTGGTGGCGGAGACACTGGAGGGTGGAGGGGGGCATGGATGAGGGGGTGGTGGAGGAGACACTGGAGGGTGGAGAGGCATGGATGAGTGAGAAACCGGTGAGGGCAGAGTTACAGCATTTCATTGAGTTTCCAATACAAGCACAGGCAGCTAAAGACATGCCTTTTTGTGTGTGTGCGTGCATGTGTGTGTGTGTGTGTGTGTGTGTGTGTGTGTGTGTGTGTGTGTGTGTGTGTGTGTGTGTGTGTGTGTGTGTGTGTGTGCGTGCGTGCGTGTGTGTGTGTGAGAGAGAGAGAGAGAGAATCTCTTCTTCAGGATTGTCAAAGGGACACTGATTGGAGACGACACAGAGAAAGGTGGATTCCATTCACGGGCGAGCAGCAGTAGGGCCCACCCGGCCCAGCAGTAATTCACTTTGGCCAACTGTGTCTGTCTGTGACAGTTTGTGCCGACTGACTTTACAAGCGCTTTCCTGACACGTTCCGCTCCGCGCTAACTCACTTTATCGTGAGCGCTTGCAAGTATAAATGTGATTCTTCCAGTCCCTCATGGACGATTAAATGGGAACATTTTCAAAATGAGAAACATATGGAGCTTTTTAATTGGCCAATTTCTCTTGCCAATGTGTTAGCCCTTTTTTTTCATTCATTTTAAAATCCAATGAAAAGGGAGAAAAAGAAATGGAAAAGAAAAAATGCACACTGCAGCATGCACAGACAGACATGTCCACGCACGCACGCACGCACGCACGCACGCACGCACGCAGGCAAGCATGCACGCACGCACGCACATGCACAAAAAAATGTCATTGTCCTTCCACTAGGACTGAAACAGCTCTTCTGTTCCATGGATTAATAGCACTATTATGGAGAATCTGTGTTTCCTATACACACATTGTAGTTTTGGAACCAGTTGCCGAGATACATTCTTCTTGGTGAAGGGATTTTACTAGTGAATTTGTGCTTCTGTGGGGATATCTGTTTGGGTGGGTAATGGCCCAGGCAGAGCTACATGACGCTGTTGAGCGATGGTGGGAAGAAAAAAGAAACATATCTCTTGATCCCATTATGTGGAGTGGCTATACCTACACTCCTTGCTCAAATGACCCCGCACTAATCATGTAAGGTGGGGTGTGTGGGGGTGGGGTTGGGCGGATGAGAGCGTATAGCATCTGAAACTCATATCTGGGGAGTAATTGTTCTACACATGTCATGTGTAATCTGCCCGACCCACAGCGCTGCGGAATAATTATTCATATTTAATCACTGCACGACGCCGCCACATCTCCTGCTGCTCGCTAAGTCACTTTCCATGTTCCATTATCAAAGTTTCAGGGACGGGTGCTCAGGGAAGGGGGACTAAATGGAGAGGCTGAAGTGGTTGGGCTTATAAAAACATAATGGGTTTGTCTGCCTTGATAAACTGAGGACGTGGGTAGAATGCATGCAAGGTGTGCGCGTGCACGCACACACGCACGTGCACACGCACACGCGCACACACACACACACACACACACACACACACACACACACACACACACACACACACACACACGCGTGAAATAAGAAAAGAGAACAAAGTATAGGGAAGAATCACAAGTGAGAGTTCACATTATGAGATTTCAGATAGGCGAAGAGATAAGACTTTGTCTTAAAGCTGCCGTGCATTATCCCCTCAAGAGCTCTGGGTGTGTTTTCTTTCCACTGTGTCGTTAATTTGTGTCAGTCAACAACTGTACACTGGAGAAGAAGGAAGACTCACCCTGCTCCAGAGGTGGCGGCTTCACCCCGGTAGCCTTCATCTTCAGGGCTTCCTTGGCAGACATGTCGCAGCAGGAGCCTTTGTTGGTGTCCTGGTCACTGTCGGCTTGATCGCTGTCCCCGTGGCCGCTGTCCCGGAGGCTGGCTCGCTCTGGGTCTTTGAACGTTGAACTATTGGAACAAGGAAATAAGAGACCAGGAGTGCATGAGATACAGCAGCTCCAGGTAGAGTCATGTTTGTCTGGGAACACTTTGATTTCAATTTCTCAGACATAGGCTATACAGTATTTGAGAAATGTGGACCTTAATAAAAAAACATCCCCCAGGCTAAATAAATGTCTTGCCTGCAATATTAAAATGAATGAAGTGAATAAGTGAATAGGGAATGAATAGAGTGAAAAAGGCATAAAAAAACCAATAAGATACTAGTAAATTAATCATCTGCATATAGCTACAAGAGATTTAAAACAAGGAAGGGATTTTCATTAAAAAAAGACGGTAGCGACACAATAACGACCTGTTATAAAGCATTTATAAACATTTATAAGCAGTTTGTAGATGAGTAATAATCATGGATCATGTTTATAAATGCTTTATAACAGGTTGTTATTGTAAAGTGTTACCAAAAAATGACCATTCCTCAGCCTGAATGACAATAAACATTCTACTGCAATAGAGCATAGTTGTTGCATCAATGTTGGTGCTTTCATAACACAGTAGAGGTCTGCGGACAATGAGAGGTTCGGTTTATACTTCATTGTACCGGTGTAACATAATAGTGTCAGATGCTGAAAATAGTCGATCTACAAATTCACACACAACATGGCACATCATGGCGTGTTGTAATCTTTTAGATCGACTATTTTCAGCACACGACACAGTTGCACGACAAGACAAAGACAAAGACCACCAAAGAGGTCCAGGTGTTATTTTGTGCAAAAGCACATTATTGGCCCTACCATAAGCCCTCAATGAATTGCATTGAATTGCATTGAATTGAATGGGGCTTTTTTTTGTACATATCCTCTCTTCATAATGTAAATAGTATCCCAAGCGGCACACTTTACTACTTATTTCGATGGAAATAAGCGAATTAGCACAAAACCCAACCCCCATTGAAGGCTTATATTAGGGGAAATAGCCAATAATGCACTTTTGCACAAAATAACACCTGGACCTCTTTGTTGGGGACGTAACAACTACAAATAAAGGTAAGAAAGCCTTCTAGCATGGAATTCTCCTCTAAGTCACATGCAGTAATGATTCTAAATGTTGTTTCAACAACCCTTACCTCTGTACAAACTGTTGTCTGCTACCCATATAATTAGGCTCAGCGGGGAAATTGTCCGTCTGCGGAAGAGAGAGAGGAGAGAGTTTATATAAGCAAGCTACACAGGCTTGTGCCCTGCTGTGAAACAAGATCTAGTGACAGCAAATGATTAATAATGTAAAATAAAGAAGGACAAGGTAGATGTTCATTTAACTTTTAAGTGTAGTAATGGGAGCACTTTTATTCTCTCAGAATGAAATTAAATCTCTTGTTATTACAGTGTAGGGCAGAGGAACAAAGAGAGGAGGGGGGGGGGGTATTATCTATGTAAATCTGTGGTCTTTCACTGGCTATAAAATGGGATAATTACAGTTTATCTCGGGACCCACAGAGCTGAACTTCATACCTGTCCACTATTTAGGAATATACTGTAATCACCATAAACAAAAGGAATGAACACAGTGCCTAAATTAAAATGACAATAGCTGTGATTATTGTAGCATCTAGCTGACACTGGTATTATCACATATGTGACCAGATTTGACTGAGAGACTGCCATTGCGCAAATTCCAGCTTTTCACCAGAGGAGAAAAACCTTTTTAATTTTTTTTCAAAATGAGTTAATAGCACAGGCAGACTCTTCACATACTAGAGCATGTCTGAAATAAGTGTCAGAGCTGAAATCGACATGTAAATATGAAATAAATGCTTAAACATGTAGCTAGGTGTAATGTTAGAGAACACAGAAGTGAACCTTTCAAGACCTTCACCTTACTCTATATGCCATATCTCCAAAACTGGTGGGTCAAACTGAACAACCAATATGTCAATTTGAAGCTGATTCCCTGCTTTCATATGACGTGAAAAAACAGTCCCTCAGTCAAATTTAGTCATTAGCCACAAGACTCAACTAGAATCATAAAGTAAGTCATATTTATTATACGAAAATATACCATGCTAAGCCTCTCCAATATGTATTTGCATACATCCAGAATATAATTTTTTATTTCACAAGCTGGATGTGTTGATCCAAGGGGGTTTTATTTGACACCGAGCTCATCGACCGGGCTAGGCTGGCTTCATGTTACATGGCTAGATCCACACACGAGCAAACAAAGTGGTGTTAAGTCAACAACGTACTGGACCACTGGGTTGTACAAACTCTACAGTGCATCAAAAACATTGTGCACAAACATTATTAGTCCTCTCTACACCACTGGCTCACAACGTGGGGCCCGGGGACCCCCAGGGGTACCTGAGGGGGTTCCCAGCTACATAATTTATTGATAGGATTCCTATCTATCAAATATTTAGCTGGGAACCCCCTCATGGGAACCAAATGGACCGTTACATGTCTAACGCTGAGAGCAGGGGCGGCCTTAAGGATCGGGAGCCCCCGTTCATTACGTCATAATTGTAATAATAAATAATTATTATTATATATTTGTATATATTATTATTATTATTTTTTGTCAGTGTGTATTATCAGACTTCAAAGCATGAACAGCATACAGCACAGCCAAGTAGAAAAATACACAAAAGCAGCTTGATTAAACAATTATTTTACTTTGTCTTAATTGAAATTACCGTAAGGTATAACTGGGAGGCAGCATAGGCTATAGTAGCTATACAATGACGCAATCGCAACTCTCAGTGCTGCTAGTGCAGTGAGAAGCCGGGAAGTGGGAACAATTAAATTACAACCAAACAACACAGGTCAACGTGACAGGACAGGTCAAGTACCTGCAGTGATTATTAGCTGCTGCCAACTAGTGGTAAGTGGACGTATAGGCCTACAGGATGAGGCCAAATGATTGACAAGGCTGATTGGATGGCTGCGATGCAATGCAACATTACTACTACTACAAATAATAATAATAATTACAACAAAATAAATAAAAAAAAAAAATCGGGAGGCCCCTGGAGGCTCGAGGCCCGTTTCAGTTGAAACGACTGGCTGAGAGTAATATAATTCCATTTGTACACCAGAGTTAAATGATTTTACAGTGTAGATTGGTGTGTGAGAGATAAAAAACTGTTCCAAATGGGGGACCGTGGCCTCCTGCATATCAAACTGGAGGTCCTTGAAATTAAAAAAGTTTGAGAATCACTGTCAACTACAATGATAGTCTGGATCAACCAAACCGACACTAGATAGCGCTATCTCTATCTCTCTGTCATTAGTTCAGTATATTAGAGCTGCTTGTTCATGTTAATTGAGGTAAAGCAAAAGGCCACAAGGATCCCAGACAGCTTTCTGATATTCCAGACATACTCTCTCCATCCATACTTCTGTCCTGTTACCCGGCCAAGGGCTGGCTTATCATGAAAAACAGATGAAAACAAATCAAATTAGAAAGCCTATCTATAAGTCACGCAGCATAGAGGATGAAGGAAAAGTCAACCTGTGAGTGTTTTCTAAAGATAATTAGCGGAGAGAAACTTGTGCAAGTCCCGCTGGGTTACTTTGCCTCTTCAATCAGTAGCTGTTTGATTGTAAGGACTGATGGAAACAAATGTACCGTATGAGACTCCCAGAGAAACAGATTTATGTTGCCGAGGTATTTCATCACAGCAATACACATAATTATCATATCCCAGAGACCGCAATTCGCTTTTTCTGAATTCATAACAGAAAATGTCAAATTTAGTGAATAATATCTCCCCATGGTGGGGTTTTTCACACGCGCAGCTTGACTTCCAGTCGATGGAGTGTTTCAATGACATCGTTGCTCCACAGCAGCTCAGCGTGAAACAGGGTGGGTGTGAAGGTCAGACAGGCCACCTCCGTCCACGCTGACCTTTCCAAAACCTTGTAACTCCAACTCATCACGCTATTCAGCCTCAATCTCCGCCAAGATAAAAGAGCAGAATGCTTCTAGAATGTATCAAATCCTAGGCTTTCAAACATATACAGTTAAAATCATCAGTTTTACCCTGGCATCCCTATTCTGGATTATAATGTACTGCAACATATATCTACTGTACAAGCTTACAACAGAACATATATATTTTTGTGAGCTTGTAGATCCTTTTTTTATTTTAGCAGAATATTCTCCTTTTTTATTTTTGCATGCCAAGAAGGGACGGTACGTTCCTGTCATTAATTACAGTCAGGAGCTGGAAAATGCCTAATGTAATGTAGAATTGAATCAACGTACAAATGATTTAAATTATCACAATACATCAATGAATATAGAACAACAAGTCATTTGCCACACGCTGTAGCTGTTTAGCAGCCTTTAACAAAAAACACTTAGCACTTAGCATACTGAATGTGTTGTTCAACCCTAGGCACATGCCAGCCAATAAAAAGCACATTATGCCACTCTATGTAGCAGCCTCTTTCCTGCCAATTAGAGTCCAGGCTTATCTTAAGCCTTGGTCTCTTCCTGTCTATCTAATATTATCCCATGTTTGCTGTCCAGCCCTTCAATAAAACCACCTGCTATCCAATTAATGGAGCCATATGGACAATATTGGCCCACAATGCACACAGGATTATTATATGGTGCAGGGGAGACATGATAAATATGGTCGAAGGGTCGACTATGATTAAAATGAAGTGATATCTGTGAACAAAAATTAGGAACAAAAACACAGCCCTACAAACTGCTCCTCCTCACCTACAAATCCCTCCATGCCCTTGCCCCACAGTATTTGACAGACCTCCTCAAGGACTACACCCCTGAGCGGAACCTGAGGTCTTCTGACATGGAACTCCTCACCATCCGTCACGCAAAAAGGCGGACCCTCTGCGATAGAGCCTTCTTTGTGGCAGCCCCTGCCCTCTGGAACTCTCTCCCCTTGGAGATTCGCCAGACTCCTACATTGGACTCTTTCAAGTCTGCACTGAAGAAACATTTGTTCACTTTGGCTTTTGGCAACTAGTTTTTTTTTTTTTTTTTTTTTGTAAAGCGTCCTTGGGTTTCTTGAAAGGCGCTATATAAATCCAAGTTATTATTATTATTATTAGCCCACACCTTCACAGTCCATGGATACAGTAGCCATTTGAACCTCAGACATACTGTACAAGCAGTCCAGAACACAACTAATTTGACTACCTTTCGGCATGGAGCCAATACTAGATACTACAATGCTAGAGGGAACGTGAACAATGATCTGGTACCGCCCACTTCCAAAACAAATACAGGTAAATTATCCTTCTACAACACAGCCTGCACCCAGGCGTGGAAAGCCCTGACCCCCTCCCTAAAAAAAATGCAGATCACTAACATATTTTAACCATCTTTTTAGTTGAATTAACACTCAGGAATTTACAGTGTAGGTCAATCCGGGCCAGGCAACTCAGTGAGGCACTGCACATAGAGTATAGGGTTCACCTCAGCCGGGTAAGAAATGAAACACTGTACTCAATTCTGCATTCCCAGAGAGCAGACAGCAGTCCGATTGAGACAGATGGGAGTGGTACATTAGAGCACTATCTGTTTCTATAGGGCCTTGTGTCTTGGAGGACTATTCGTTGCTATCGAACTATATATTGCAGATTGCAGCTTCTCTTCACACACCATTGAATATCTCTCTCTCTTTGGCTCACAGGGACAAGACACATCCCTCTGTCCCATCACGTATGATACATGTGTATGTCCTCTGCTGTGTGTGTGTGTGTGTGTGTGTGTGTGTGTGTGTGTGTGTGTGTGTGTGTGTGTGTGTGTGTGTGTGTGTGTGTGTGTGTGTGTGTGTGTGTGGATCTAATTCCGCCTCACCAGTCTGCCAGTTGGAATCAGGTCTGATTTTGATATGTAGTGTCTGTCTGTCTGTCTGTCTGTCTGTCTGTCTGTCTGTGAGAGAGAGAGAGAGAGAGAGAGAGAGAGAGAGAGAGAGATCCCCCGAGGGAACCTAACCAGTCAAGTTGTTTTTTCCTGGAAAGCGGTCAAAGCATCTCTGTAGCAGCTAAGAGGGGGGTATCTAGAGCAAGATGGAAAATTAGTATGATAGAAAAATACACACAGCAGCAGAAAGAGATAAACTGCACAGGGTGAGAAAACGAGAGTAAATTATGCAGAGTGAGGACGATAAAGGATGCAAAACAAGAGAGGTTGGGGAACTAGATAATAATTAGACACCATTGATTACCCAGTGGCTGAGGAGCAATTGTAAGTGATCAAATCTAATTAGTTGGCCCTACATGTCTTCCTGCTGATATCAGGTCCATCAGTCACTTAGCCTAAGTGAACTATGCCATCACTGTCCACTCCCTGCTAAGTATGCTCCACTAACTCTCTAATAACTAAGGTGACATTCACACCAGAAAGCTTTACTGCGATTAAAACAAATCCTGCTGCACATTAACAGAAAGTGCGCTTCGTTTGGCAGGTGTGAAGCATCATCCGAATCCTAATGCGCATCAAAGAACCGCATTCTACTCCGACCAAAAACGGGGGTTTTGCTTCGCTTCCAATCGCACTTGATTACGATTCGGTGCAGGTGTGAATGCACGTTATGACACATGCACGTTATGAGTATAATTGTAACACCATAGATTTCACTGTGTAGGCTAGTTTATGAATGGAACACCGAACACATTGATAAAGGTCCCCCCTGCTGCGTTTCCAATTGCTGCGAATGACAGTGTGAAGGCAAACCGCAGCAAATTAAATATGCAAGAATCCCAACTTCTCCGCCCATTCGCATCGAGTCTACCGAAGTATTTGGTGAGAATGTGACCTAAGAGGCAAGAGCCAGTTCAACTTCCGTTCAGACGAATGGCATACAACTATGAAAGTAACAGATGTTAGTTTAGTAGTGAATAAGCAATGGACATATTGCAACCATGCTGAGGTCTGTTCAATTCAAATAGCAGCCTTTAGCAAATAGAAGAAAACATTGAAGAAATGCTCACAAAAGAGGTGACGCCAGTGTTGGCTCTTCAGGTTAGGGTAAAACAATTTTTACGAATAAAAATGTTCTTCCTAGAGCATAGCAAAGCCAGACAATGACACCACTGTAAATACATAATAATTATCTGGACAGTTTCAAGGCTCATCTGCCTTCCCTGAGAGAAACACAGGTCCATTGTTTTCTATGATTGGCCCATTCAGCTGTATTACTAGGCATTATGTTATAACTATACTGTATGTCCTTGTCCATTGCCAGATACCTAATTTATGTGAATGTGTGATTTCCCTATTCACCTACCCTATTATAATACTTGAATTCACCCTAGAAGAAAAGATGTACATGAAGAATGTAAGACAACTAAATGTATTCACAGTGAATCATCAGCCAATGAATAACACTGCAGTAAAGCAGCATGCATCTATTAAAAATAAATAATCAGGATTCAGAAATCCTCACCATCACAGTACGAATTTGGCAAAACTGCAGATAGCAAATTTACTGAATAACAATGGTGAAGATACTCAGTGGTCCATAGTCAAACTGTGATTACACTTTACACGCTCACAGGTTTGTTAATGTGCCATTATACAGTGATTCAAGATAGCGACACAGTTGCGTAAAGACTCACCCCTACCTGCCTCTGATTGGCCTACCGAAAGTCCCCTTATGTGATGCATGCGGAACTGCTTCGCCTCTAGTCATGTGTCACATTTACAAGCACGGAAATGGTGCCGGTGTCAGTACAAGTAAATGGTGACAGAGTCCCCTCGCGACTTTCCCTACCTCCGGGACTCTGGGGGGCGAGGATTTACTATCCTCTGCCTATCGGGTTGCAACTCGAACAGGGCTAATTCGGCCCCAAAGCCCGCTTTAGCCAAAACATCGGTTTGGGGCTTTGTCCCCAGAGGTGAGCTGGGCTCTGCACACTGGTTAATTTGGAATAGAAACCAGGCTTTCCACAGGTACCTATCGCGGAAGACCAGGTGAGGTTATTTTACAGTATGAAAACATTGGCATCTAGCTATAGTTTTTGATGATTTGGTCGGTCTGTCATAACCCCGCTTTTCTCCTCACTGGCTGGAAACTCTGTTTAACTCTATGAACGCCAGGTTAGCTTTTGCGAGAGAAACAAGCAACCCTTTTAACATAATGCAGTGGTCATTTGAAAGTAACAGATCTACAAGCTCACAACGCGTCGCCATACACGTGCCTGCGTGTGTGTTAGTTTGGCTGTTCTTATACCGGACAGATATGGACTAGTGATGAATGAAAGCTCAAAAGATTTAACAATTGAATACTGCTGCAGTCAGAAGAACAAAATGTACACTAAGAACTAAGAATTTCGAGCCACAAGTGTAATGGAAGCCAATGGAAAATATAAGCTCCATGGCCTTTCGACAACTGTGAGTGGAATTAAGTTAGAATCACTTCTATCTGTGTGTGTTCAAGTTCAGCAGAGCACATTGCCACTGAGCACTCCAACTGTTAGCTTATATTTCCTGTTCTAGAAATACTTTGTGGTAGTCTCACGTTGCCACTTGACAGTCAATCGGAGATCTCCCCCAGGCCCCTACCAATCAGCTGGGGACTTGCAATGCAATGCAAGGTAGTTTGCAAGAACGGTGGTGAAAACAGGCTGCTAACAAAACAACGGCCACTGCTTTGGAAACTAATCATGTCATCGCCCCAATATGAATGACTGCATAAAGACTTTGTATTGGTTCTGCAAGGCAGATTTGTACGGCGTAAGAGGCTTCTGTAAGATTCTTGTGTGTCTGGGTGTACGCCTGTACGGAGCTAATCTCCCAAACCACTGGACCAATCAGCAAAAACATTTACCTCTCAGAAATAAAAAGATCGCAAAGCTCTCGCGTTGCGATGTGTTGTGATGTGATGAGCTGTGAGTTTGTAGATCTGATATCTTTGGTGAGTGACACCGTTGTATGACAGAGTATAAAGTTAAAGGACCACTTCACCACTTTTCAACCTATCTTCATATAATAGGTCCTCACTAATAATCATGATAAAATGGCACGATTTTTTTCTACTCAGTCTGTGTCTCATACGAGGGCTGTGGGCAGTTTAGAAACCGTCTTCCAGGGACATCAAGATTTTTTTTACAAAAATGTTTAGATTTTCATTATCGTGAGAACGATGGCTTCCAACTTTTCAGGACTAGAAAGCCTGCAGTTTCTATTAGCTTGGATTCCCCATCGATGATGTCACTGGAAGACGGTTTCTTAACTGCCCACAGCCCTCCTATAAGACACAGACCGAGTAGAAAAGAATTGCGCCATTTTTTCATGATTATTAGTGAGGACCTATTATATGAAGATAGGTTGAAAAGTGGTGAAGTGGTCCTTTAAGCATCACTCTGTTCCAGTAACATTTTTGTGCTTACATCAAGTTGAAGTTTTCAGCTAAGTTCTGTGGAAGTCAATTACGCTGTGTGAGTTCTTGTGCTTCTGCATATTATATTATTTTATTCAGCTTGTCCTCTTCCCTGGCATAAATGAGTAACCAGAAGGAGAATCAAACTGTGAGTCATCTACAGTATGTGTCACTAACTCAACCAATTTATCTCACATTGTTAATCACTAGGAGGGTTAATGTTGAAGCTGGCACAATGGTGACAGGAGAACAACCTGGCTCTCAACGTCGATAAAAACAATAGAGCTGATCTTTAACTACAGGTCAGGAGACCTCCCAGAGACCTCTCTCCCATCCATATTGGGGGTGCTGCAGTAGAAAGGGTCAGAAAGTTCAATTTCATGGGCGTGCACATCACTGAGAATCTCACATCGGCAGTACAGACAGAGCGGGAGGTGAAGAAAGCACAACAACACCTCTACTTCCTGAGAAGACTCAAGAAAGCTGGCATGGGCCCCAAAGTCCTAAAAGCTTCCTACAGATGCCTGGTATGGCAGCTGCACCGACCTCAACCGCAAAGCAATGCAGAGGGTTGTGCGAACAGGCGAACGCATCAGCAGATGTGATCTCCCCCTCATCGAAGCCCTGTATGACGATCGTTGTGTCAGCAAAGCACGTGGAATTATGAAGGACCCAAGCCATCCCAACCGCAGACTGTTTGAGATGCTACGGCATGGAACATGTTTTCACAGTCTCAAAACTCCAGGAAATAGACTGCAGATAAGCTTCTTTCCCCGAACAATCAGAAACATGAACGAACTGATAAGAACCAGAGCGAAACAGGCCAAAGGATAACTATTATTAGCTATTGTGCTCAAATTGCACTTTTCTACTACATTTGTTGTACGGAACATAGCCTCAAATTGCACCTTCTTAAACTACATTTTGTTGTATACAGTATATGGAACACAGCCTACTGAAGCTGTTCACAAACAGTTTAACTAACTTTGCTACTACAGGGAAAACATCCACATGTACATACTGTATGTTACTATTTTTATACTCTTTGATTGCGATTTCTTGCACTCTTTATTCTATCCATTTGTTTGCTGTGCTTGCTGTGTTTTTGCTGTTTTGAATGCTTGTCTGAAGGAAGCCAAACTAAAATAGGTTTTACTGTACCTGTACACAATATGTGTTTTATGGGTATAAACGGCATTTATCCCTAACTATTAGGAGCAGTGGATGCCAAACCCATTTAGACCTGGGAACGATAAACGATTCTACAAATGTCCTCTAAATCCTGACAGTTTATCATCTATGTAAAGCGCCTTGGATAAAGGCGCTATATAAATGCACCATTTACCATTTACCATTTACTGTATATGGGTTTGTAGCCAAGGCTAATTTGCAACCCGTCCCTGGTTAGGCCTTTCTATACAAATATGATCTACCTAAAACAATATTTTCTAAAAAAAAATATATATACAAATACATCTAATCTAAGTACAAAAGCAATAACATCCCCAGATTACACTTCAATGTTTTAAAATGTGCCCAACATATTAATGTTCGCACCTCTGGCCCGATTTCAACAAGAGTTTAGCTTCATCATTTTGAGATCAGTTTGTCTTTGTATTTCAGTTGGTAGGGCATTCCACAAGTGTATCCCTTGTACTGAGTAAGAAGACTGAGCAAATGTGGTGTTACGCTTTGCTACCTTGAGGTATTTATAGATAGATGTTGCAGAAAATCTTAATTTAGATAACTGTAGCGCATTACCATAACCTTTCACCTAAAGGATGACAATGTCAACTAAGTTATTTGAAGCAGATGGTGCACCAAACCCACCACTATGCAGTATGCACTATGAACCTATGAAATGACCTATATCGCTGTCTGGAGTGATAGATACAAGTTTAGAGAATGTTCATTTATATTCGTACATTATGAGAAAAACATCTAAGATAATGACACAGACTCCCTGTACAGTCTGTGGTTGTGATGCCTATATTTAAAGGATTATATTGTACCTCTTTGTGGACATGGGGGAAATGGCTTCACGCTTCAGTATAGCCTCAGTGATATTAGTTGTTATTTAACCGTAACCACAAATACATCCATAGCCATATCCATATTGCTCAACAATTCCAGGATTTTGCTGATGATTCAATTCACTGAGCAGTGAAGTCTAATCATTATACTGTTGTAGGTGAAAAGGAGAAAAGAAAAAAGGAATGGAGTTGAGAAGAAAGAGCGAGGGTGGTGGGTGGTGCCCACCCACCCACCCTCGCTCTTTATTCTCTTTTTCAGGAGGTTACAGGGCTGTGGTGGCGGAGGTTGGTCTCTCTCTCTCTTCGTTATGGGAGAGACAAGACAAAAACACTACTTCAAAGCTGATTTGCTGGAACCTACCTCGTTAATGTGTCTTTCTCATTCCTTTTGAGGTGGAGCAAAGGCAGAGGGAGATTCTCTCGCTCTCTCTGCCTACAAAATGACTACTTTGGTCACACTTACGTAAAGCAGAATAGCATGCTTTAAAAATGAAAATGTGTTCTGCTTTTCAAGCTGCTGCCCTGACAGTGAACCTTGAAAGAGCACCACCACTCTATCTCCTCTGTTTTGTGAAAGCCGCTTGTGGCAGCCTTCATAGTGAGATTTCATTTAGGAGACTACGGTAAATCATTTTAAAGAGAGCATTGGAAAAGAGAAATCACACCCGTGTGAAGTGAGGGGCGCACTTTAACCCATTTTCTCTTTTGGTATTTCAAAACATTATGTTATAATTTAGCTATTGAAAAATAGCAGATCTACAAGCTCATAGCGCGCCACCGAGTGGCGCGCTACGAGCTTGTAGGTCTGCTATTTTTGAAAAATCGTGAAAATGCGGCACAAATCTTTGAATATATATTCTTTCAGAAGACTTTTTTTTATTTCGACGTCAGGCCTAAATGGGTCAATCATCGTACATCATCAACAAGAATGGTGGTCCCTAATTGGCCGATGGTTCCCACCGACATACATATGACGATTTGCTCAGACACATATGGCGTAAATTCTCTGTTCATTGTCAATGGCATTTTTAATGTTTGTTCAGACAAACACAAATATTAAAGCTGTAT
Organism: Electrona antarctica; assembly: GCF_951216825.1. Classification (NCBI taxonomy): domain Eukaryota; kingdom Metazoa; phylum Chordata; class Actinopteri; order Myctophiformes; family Myctophidae; genus Electrona; species Electrona antarctica. Next base: position 45,352,146 of record NC_136808.1, on the reverse strand, counting down.
ATAGGAGGGGCTAGCACGCCTCAAAAATAAAGCTAGTTAAACTCTCTTCTTTAGCCTGTCGTCATCTTGACAGCACGCACGCACGCACGCGCACACACACACGCACACGCACACACACACACACACACACACACACACACACACACACACACAGGATATCTTACACGTTCCACATAAACTATTTCGATGAATGATGCAATTGATGCATGAACAATCTAATGATGGGTAAATCAAGTCCTGATTAAACAAAATGCCTCTAAAGGCATCCTAATAAGTATGTTGTAATACAAAATAATCTGTTTTTCTCTTATTCTTAGGCATGTAATTGATTTATTAATGGCGTGATTAAACTGTGCCTGGGATAAATCATCCGTATCCAACAACAATAGCAGGGTGCTACTTACAAATCCTTGAAATGTTGGCCAGCAAAAATATGTCACCACTATTTGTATTTATATGTTGCAGTAAATAAAATTATAAAACTTCAAGATAAACTTTTCAAATTTCAATCAAAGAGCGGACAACAGAACTGTATTGACATACGTCACTAGACAGACTTACTGGGGTATTTTCACATCAAAACTCAATTCTATTTCACAATGGTGCAAATGAACTTAACATAAGATGACAGATCAAAACACACCTTACAATCTCATGTTCTTTGTGAGTGTATATTTTCCAATATCATCAGAAATAGTACAGACACTCCTGTACTAATCATCAAAATATTGCAAATAATTGCCTATCTACTGATATGTCAGTATCCACCATACCTTTTGTATTCACCACATATTCATTATTCTATGGGCCATGAATTTAAACACAGCAAGACTTGTCTAAGTAAGCAAACATTCCTATACACTTTGGGAAATGTGATTTTCCATTTATTGAATTTCATCCAAGTGCTCAACATTAAATACTTTGTTGTGGAAAAACAACAGTCCATGAAGTACGATTGAAGGCATTGAAGGCACATGACCTCTAGGTTTTACTTTTAATATCAATCCCAAATATCAAAAACAGAAATGGCTCTGGTCTTCTGAGCAGTTCTTAGTTCTTTAATCCACCACTAGCTGGAATTGGTCCATGGCAGTGGGGCAGGGTATGTAGGGATGTGTGCAGTGGGGCAGGGTATGTAGGGATGTGTGCAGTGGGGCAGGGTATGTAGGGATGTGTGCAGTGGGGCAGGGTATGTAGGGATGTGTGCAGTGGGGCAGGGTATGTAGGGATGTGTGCAGTGGGGCAGGGTATGTAGGGATGTGTGCAGTGGGGCAGGGTATGTAGGGATGTGTGCAGTGGGGCAGGGTATGTAGGGGTGTGTGCAGTGGGGCAGGGTATGTAGGGGTGTGTGCAGTGGGGCAGGGTATGTAGGGATGTGTGCAGTGGGGCAGGGTATGTAGGGATGTGTGCAGTGGGGCAGGGTGTGTGCAGTGGGGGCAGGGTATGTAGGGATGTGTGCAGTGGGGCAGGGTATGTAGGGATGTGTGCAGTGGGGCAGGGTATGTAGGGATGTGTGTGCAGTGGGGCAGGGTATGTAGGGATGTGTGCAGTGGGGCAGGGTATGTAGGGATGTGTGTGCAGTGGGGCAGGGTATGCAGGGATGTGTGCAGTGGGGCAGGGTATGTAGGGATGTGTGCAGTGGGGCAGGGTATGTATAGGGATGTGTGCAGTGGGGCAGGGTATGTAGGGATGTGTGTGCAGTGGGGCAGGGTATGTAGGGATGTGTGTGCAGTGGGGCAGGGTATGTAGGGATGTGTGCAGTGGGGCAGGGTATGTAGAGATGTGTGCAGTGGGGCAGGGTATGTAGAGATGTGTGCAGTGGGGCAGGGTATGTAGAGATGTGTGTGCAGTGGGGCAGGGTATGTAGGGATGTGTGATCCATGGCAGTGGGGCAGGGTATGTAGGGATGTGTGATCCATGGCAGTGGGGCAGGGTATGTAGGGATGTGTGAACCATGAATGGGTCTCAGAGAGAGAGAATGTTCCCGTATTGGAAATCAGATGGAGGTGGCATTTAGAGAAGTCAATCGATGATCTCATCTTTGACAAGGACGCTTGGTAACATCAAATGAGAACACCTTGACTCACCAGCATTTCATTAACTTTCATTAACAGATCCGGAATGGAAAACCGCACAAATATACACACACACACACACGCACACGCACACGCACGCACACACACACACACACACACACACACACACATACACACTATATTTTAAATATATTCGTGCGCGTGCACGTGCTGTGCGTGCGTCTTATGCACCCGTGTGAAGTGAGTGGTGCAACTCCGTGTGGGGGTCCCCGTCGATTCCGGCAAGCCGCCCCGCGTCCGAAACGGTTGAGAAATGACAGAGTTACCGTTTGGGGGTCCCTCTACTGTACTGTACTGTCACTGTACTGTACTGGCACACCCGAAATCACCATATATACAGTTAATATGTGTGTGTGTGTGTGTGTGTGTTTGTGTGTGTGTTAGGTTGCGCACAGGTGGTGAAAAACAACCATGCTGTTTTCGTGCTCAGACGCACCCAGCCACCAAGCCACCCACACACACACATAGCTCCGTAAGGGAGCGGTTGCGCCACTCAAAAATATAAAAATCACACCCGTGTGAACTGAGTGGTGCAAGGTCTTATATAGCCTGATCAGCTGTGGTCTGACGTAATGTCAGTGACCATAGTAACCATGCTCATTCTTTTGAGGGACAGGTACACAAACACACACACACGGGTACTAACAAAGCCAGTTGTTGGAGTGGTTTGCACCACTCAAAAATAGGCGAAAGCCAAAAAAAAAAAAAACCTATGTTGCCATAATCACTACACTATTTCAAAGTGGAAAAGAAAGAGTGTGTTTTTCATGAATGTTAACTTAGAAGTGGCAAGTATAGGCTGGGCGATATGACTTCAATATCACAGTTTATTTTAAACATTTGCTTTTCGAATGCTTAATGCACGATTATTTAAAGAAATATAGTGAAAATAGCAGATCTACATGTATACAGGTTAAGACAAGTAGATAATCAGTTTGATGATAAATCAGTTTATATAAAAAAATATCATTAATATATAACAAAAAAAAAGAAGTTAAAGAAACCTAGCTTGTTATTCAGTTGGTTATTGGTTCTAAATATCAGTTTCGGTATATTTTATGACACTATAGCGTCTCACTGCTACTCTGTTCTACAGTTACAACGGTACCAATTACCATTAGCCATGCTCTTGAGTCTTGAGTAAGAGTTGACCTCTCTTCACCCTAATTAATCCACAGCCAGCTCAACCCACTTGAAAAACTTAATCTGTTTTAGAGGCAATGTGCTTGATGATCACATATATTTAAATGTAATCTGTTAGAGGATATGTGCCTGATGATCACATATATTTAAATTTAATCTGTTAGAGGATATGTGCCTGATGATCACATATATTTAAACTTAATCTGTTTTAGAGGCAATGTGCCTGATGATCACATATATTTAAACTTAATCTGTTTTAGAGGCAATGTGCCTGATGATCACATATATTTAAACTTAATCTGTTTTAGAGGCAATGTGCCTGATGATCACATATATTTAAACTTAATCTGTTAGAGGATATGTGCCTGATGATCACATATATTTAAACTTAATCTGTTTTAGAGGCAATGTGCCTGATGATCACATATATTTAAACTTAATCTGTTTTAGAGGCAATGTGCCTGATGATCACATATATTTAAACTTAATCTGTTTTAGAGGCAATGTGCCTGATGATCACATATATTTAAACTTAATCTGTTAGAGGATATGTGCCTGATGATCACATATATTTAAACTTAATCTGTTTTAGAGGCAATGTGCCTGATGATCACATATATTTAAACTTAATCTGTTAGAGGATATGTGCCTGATGATCACATATATTTAAATTTAATCTGTTAGAGGATATGTGCCTGTTGATCACATATATTTAAATTTAATCTGTTAGAGGATATGTGCCTGTTGATCACATATATTTAAATTTAATCTGTTAGAGGATATGTGCCTGATGATCACATATATTTAAATTTAATCTGTTAGAGGATATGTGCCTGTTGATCACATATATTTAAATTTAATCTGTTAGAGGATATGTGCCTGATGATCACATATATTTAAATTTAATCTGTTAGAGGATATGTGCCTGATGATCACATATATTATTTAAATTGAATCTGTTAGAGGATATGTGCCTGATGATCACATATATTTAAATTGAATCTGTTAGAGGATATGTGCCTGATGATCACATATATTTAAATTTAATCTGTTAGAGGATATGTGCCTGATGATCACATATATTTAAACTTAATCTGTTAGAGGATATGTGCCTGATGATCACATATATTTTAAACGCATACTTGGACACATAGGCTATGTACAGTAACTTGAAAAACTTCACATATAGCTTCACACATCCCCAGACATGGGCACTGGGCAGATTAGCCAGGATTGTTGCGACCATAGGTTGGCAGATTACTATGAAAACCTGCAAAACCTGTCAGTCCGTCACGCCACCATATATAGCCTCCAGTCCGTCACGCCTCGTGACACGTCACGCCATTATATTATGGTCGTCAGATCGTTATGCATCATGACACGCTCCATATATGGCCGTGTCCATATATGAAGATCACGACACCTATACTCATCAAACCCTGGATAGCCATGGAGAAGACTGGATCGTCACCTAGATCTGCATCATATGGAGCCGGCCAGCAACTCTACATTCTGACCTCAAACCCTTAGATCTCCATATATAGAGCTGACCTGTTCTGACATTTCCATACGTTTTTGAAAATTGATAGGCTTATATATGATCAAACCGAGGAGAAGACAGCATCACTGTTTCCCTTGCATTAAATAGAAGCAGGATTTAGCTCAATTATTTTCAGCTAAATAGTCACAACAGGGGCTAACAAGGACCCACAAGGCAACAAGTGGCCCCCGGAGTGACTATTGCCATGGCAGACCCCTCCCCTGAACAGCGTCTGTGCCAGTTTGATGCAGATTGGAGCAATAGTGTGATAGTCATGATTTCACATTATTATTTATTTCTGGTGATGCCTCATTCATATTGATTGTGGATTATATTTGCAATGAAAAATTCATCTTTGTTACTTATAATCGAGATCAGTGTGTCTGTACTCATAACACAAACAGCAGTTTAAAATGAACGCTAATTCATCGCAAAAAGCAAACCCTCTCGGGTCACGTGTGTGCAAAACTTCTGAGTTAAATTAACAGAGGATTTTGCTCAAGCCAAGAGTTTGCTACTCTTTCAAACTGATCAAAACATTGCGCTGAAAGCAGATCGATGTTGAAATGAAAACAGTGACAACGGCTCTCTAGTCTCTGGAATTACCAAGGACACAGAAAGAGACGAGAGCTGATGAACCAAAACATAAGGGCAAAATTATACCCATTTGAATTGTTAGACAAAGCATTGGCCCGTGGATGAAATTGAAAAACCCAGAATGGAGGCTATTGCTAACACAAATGAAAAAAATAAAAAATAAAATAAAAGGCGCAACGGATGTACGCGTGTGCGCACACACTGCAGACACAGAGTAAATGGAAGTCAGGTTTCACTTCAAAGTGACCTTTCCATTTGGTCAGTGGTGACGAGGTAATGAGCAAGAGAGGAAGTAACTGTCAGAACGATGGAACACTGGAGGGATGGGGAGGAGGGGTAGATTGAGGGTAATGTCCAAACATAGTCTGGAGGTAAGACCTGACAGAAAGGCTTTGGCTTAATGCTGCGTTGTCAAAGCGTTGGATGCCCTGCTCCCTGCAAACTCTTTTAAGTCTGCCCGTGGTGCATGAAACAACTGTCAGGCCAGCTTTAGCATTAATCAACCCAGCCCATAGGAGACACAGTAGTGCACATATTCTAAAGCTCTAAGCCCTTTGACCTTCCCCTTCAAATGTAAAGATAGCCTAGCTGTAACGGCAAAAGTCAACCATTTCAAACACAAAACCATGCTTGGGTCCCTAATGGCTTTCAGATACATCCTAGTACACTAGACCAGTGGTTCCCAAAGTGGGGTCCGGGGACCCCCAGGGGTACTTGAGGGAGTTCCGAGGGGGGCCCAGCTAAATGATAGTTTGGAACCAAATCGACCCTTATGGGTCTGTAACTCAGAGTGTACAAATGGTACAGAGTTAAATTAGCATTGATTTTACAATATAAATGGGGGTCCCAGAGATAGAAATTCCATGAAATGGGGGTCCGTAGACTCTAATGCATGTCAAACTGGGGGGTCCTTGAAATTAAACGGGTTGAGAATCACTGCTAGAGCCGTAAGAATCTTCTCTTGTGGGGGGGTCCCTGGCATATATATTTTTAAACGGGGGTCCACGGGGCTAATTAGAGTCAATTTGGGGGTCCTTGACATGAAACAGTTTGGGAACCACTGCACTAGACTAGAGGGACAGTCCCTCCTATGTAGGAGGTTGACGATTAACTGACACAAATAATTTAATTTAATAATTTAAATAATGTATTTTCCCTATTTTTTCAGCAGATGAATGTATACATAATTAATGGATATTTGTCTTCTAATTATGCAAAGATATTGAGATTATCTCAAATAATGATGTAATAGTTGTGACAGGCTTACAACTGTGTCCTAGGATGTAGAGAACTCTACCCTTCCGGAGGCTCCCCCCGCCCCTCTTTCCCCCTGTAGCTCCATTTGATTGGCTTTCCTCCACAGCAGCACCCATGCATGCGTCCCCCCACCTGGGAGTACATCAACACTGCATGTCAACATGACCTCTGATAGGACGTGGGAGGGCGGAGCGGAGAGGAAGACAGAGGAGAGGAGAGAGGGGAGAGGAGAGGGAGCAGGACATTGAAGCTCCATTCATCATATCACCGGCATTGAGTGTACATGAATAGCAGGGTCTGCTGTTCTGAGCGTTATCATTGAGCCAACGCCTCCATCACAGGGCTTCATTTATTAAGACTGCCAGTGGATCAATACGGCAGACATACACTCTGCACTGGTGACAAGATAATCTCATCATCATGAGTTTGGCTTGGGTCATCAGCAACGTGAGCTATTGCAATTCTTATACAAGATGACATGAGCCTAGACAAAGGAAGGGAAAACAGAGAATGTGTGTGTTTTACGTGCACGCGTGCGTGCGTGCGTGCATGCGTGCGTGCGTGCGTGCGTGTGTTTGCGTGCGTGTCTGTGTGTGTGAGAGTGTGAGATAGAGAGAGAGCACTTGAACATTATTAAAGTCCTATCATCAAACAATGCTCAGAGCCACACTGTATGCTAAAATATTTCTGTAGACTCTGTATATCAGGCAGAATTTAGATCAATCAGAACTCAGTCCGGAGTTTGATCCAAATGTTCAACAACCACACAGCAACAAAAAAATATTTATTTCTTAACCCATTCTGAACGGGAAACCCTTTTGGTGCTTTAAGAATTATGTTATACTTTAGCTATTGAAAAATAGCAGATCTACAAGCTCATAGCTATGAACTTGTAGGTCTGCTATTTTTTGAAAAATCGTGAAAGTGTGGTGTAAAGCTTTGAATATATTCTTTCAGAGCGAACGTTTTTAACTCAAATCTTTGCTTCTGGGGGGCGTCCCTGGAACAACATATTTTCAGATGGGGGGTCGGCAGCCAATTACATATATTTTTCGGGGTCCTTGACATGAAATATTGAGCACCACTGATACAGAAACAGGTATTTCAGAAAACTGTCAGGATTTAGAAGACATTTTTTTAAATATCGACGTCAGGCCTAAATGGTTTAAGCACAATTAACCCAGCGAGGGGCTTATTGAACAGTAAAAGGGGTAGAATGGTAGGATTAGGAAGGACTGCTGGAGCGAACCCGCCTGAAAGAGCAGACGCAGCGGAAAACGATTTGATGACAAAATTGTGTATTCTCACCACTTAGCAAGCTTCTTTTTTTTTACGTTTGTTTAGGAAACAGTTCCTAAAAGCACCGAGTCATTCTTCTCTGTTACCACAAACAGATAACAGCCGGTGTCTGTCAATTCCCTTCAGGGCTTGAAACGCGGGAGTCAGATTTCAAACTGTGAACATTATGAATACAATGGCTGACAAAAGAGACAGTGGGACCTCTCTTAAGCCTAGGAAATTAACCGGAAATATAGGGTTTTGATTGGTTAATTGAATAATTGAGAAACACATTTTTTTGGTGATATAATAATTGACTAAATTGATTATTCCGATTAACCATTAAACCCTGTAATATACCTTGTTGTACAATGGTGGAATAGAAAAATAACCATTAGGCTGGCGCGATGCGACACATTGTGAGTTTATATATATTTCTGTGTGCGACACCATCGTTTTGATTGGAGTGTAATGAAGCCAGCAGCATCAGCTCTTATCAGACACAAGGGTGTGTGTCCACCATGCAAAGCAAATGCTGGCAGGATACATAAGCATAGAAATGATATTCCTCAAATTACAAAATTGACATTCCCGGATGGATTACAGTGATGTAAACATGTGTGTGTGTGTGTGTGTGTGTGTGTGTGTGTGTGTGTGTGCGTGCGTGCGTGCGTGCGTGCGTGCGTGCGTGCGTGCGTGCGTGCGTGCGTGCGTGTGCAGCAAGATGAGATGAAATCTGTTTATGCTGGCTTGTTTAGAGGTGGAGATGTGGACAAAATGAGATGAGATTCATGGTGTATTCCTCCATTCAGTTAATGACATAATATATTATTGAGGTTATATTTTGTGGGTGAGAAAGAGACAGAAAGAGAGAGAGAGCTACTCCTACCTCATACTAATGAGGTAGGGGATTCACATAACTCATTTCCTTTGCTTGGTTGTCTATACAGTACGTGCAAAGTGAAAAGAAAATCCTTGAGTTTTAATTTTACTCTGAGTGAAAAAAGGACCATACATATATAAATATACAGTATATATATATTTTTTCTTTTTTTTTCTTTTACTGTGCCGGGGGCACGGTGACGGAGGATACAGCAGAAATAAAAGCTCTCTTGGAATTGGAAGGGCGCCAAGAAACAGCAACGCTAGTTCCACGTTGTTTGACTTTAGGAGCATTTGAGCATTTGATTTACAGTGAGGAGAGTGGAGACCCAGCTGCTGATCAAAGAAACATGTTGCCATGTTACGCACGCACGCACGCACACGCGCACGCACGCACGCACGCACGCACGCACGCATGCACGCACACACACACACACACACACACACACACACACACACACACACATGTAATCTTTCTGTGAGCTGTGCACGTCAGTTCACATTATTACAGGGTTGGTCCAATCTACCTGAGAACTTTCTATGCACCATCAACAATTCTGGGTCTTACACCCTGCTGTTCAAATCATTCAGCCAGAGGACCCCATGGGGAGGTGGTTCAAAGGTTACCCAGGGGGCCGCGTAGACCCTGCAGGGAGCCCCAGCCAAAACGAAGAGAAGAGTGTGGCTAATGCTTCAGAGCACAGCTGGTGGTAGCACAAGGGCATGTGTGGCATGCACATCCAGACGTACACACGCAACCACACACACAGAGGCTGAATCTTAGCAGGATCCCTGTGCTGTCTGGAAGGTTGCAATGTGGGTTTCTTTTTTTTGTGCGCGTTTCCTCCTTGCAACCAGGTTATTCCCCATGTTCCTTGGATGTTGTTGTCTATAATGCCTGCAACGGCAAGGTCTAGCAGTTCAATATGCCACAGGAGGCGTGAACAGAAACAACTAATAAGTGACTTTTCTGCATGTCTCGAGAGCTAAAACTTTAAAAGTGCGTGTTGGGTTCATGAGGGTGTTGGGTTCACTTGGTTGAATGTATTTGAAAAGTAAAATATTCCGTGTATCAGTGCAGAGTGTGGTTATATCCATCTGAGGTGTAGGCGTGTATTTGCAACAGCACAGAGCTGTGCCTAACTCGCAGCATCAACAGCACAGAGCTGTGCCTAACTCACAGCATCAACAGGGTCGGGAAAACAAGGCTGTCTGTCCCAAAAAGAAGGCGGCAACAAATAAAATGGCTGGCAATACAAAAGAAACCGCATTAGCCTCTAAATGGCCTTACAGAATCAGAATGGAAAACGTCCAACATAATTGTTTCAAAGAGACACTGGGTTTAAAGCTCTTTGGAACTGAGAGTGTACAAATGGAACCAAATGGAACTGTCAATTAACATTGATTTTACAATATAAATTGGGGTCCCAGAGATATAAATGCCATTAAATGGGGGTCCGTAGCATGTCAAACTGGGGGTCCTTGAAATTAAACAGGTTGAGAATCACTGCTAGAGCCGTAAAAGTCTTCTCTTATGGGGGTCCCTGGCATGTCTTTTCAAATGGGGGTCCGCGGGCTAATTAGTGTCAATGTGGGGGTCCTTGACATGAAAAAGTTTGGGAACCACTGATTTACAGTATATAGTAACAGCTTGCTCAGGATTCAATACAAAGCCAGGCGTAGCCAGTGATCAAACCTTCTACCATCTGAGCCACTGCCTGCCTTACAACTGCCTCTCAGCCATCATTCTGTATTCATCTAAACCCCCGACTCACCACGTACTGCACACACACTTTCAAACGGAAACATGAAAGGTATGTAGTCTAATTATATAAACCGTGCCATCTCCACGTGGTCAGTTTCCCCACCGACCAAGCAAATTATAGCTTAAAGTGCCTAATTCTCCATTGCAGCGGTCAAATTGTGCGGTCAGTCTTTCTCTCCATTTGAAAGAATTACAGTAAAAGTAAAACTAGCACTAAATACTAATACAAATGTGTAAACTGCATATCATGGATAATAAACTTTTATTATAGTCTCAATTCATGATTGACAAGCTTTTAAAAATAAATGTTTACATCATTCATTCATTGACTCAGCCGTCCATGTGTCAACCAGCTTTATGAAACAATTAATCAATCAAAGAATCAGTCTATGCCTTAATCAATGTATCCATCCATTTTATGAATGTTATGTACATTTAGTCAATGTAGTTACCTAAATGCTACAGGAAGTTGTCTGTCTAGTGTCGGGGAGCGGCAGAGGAGTTACACGCCTTCTATTTTCAATAATTCATCAGGGTTGCTTTCATTTTGAGAAGTTGTATTAAATTAAACATTCGCTTCCACCTCTGTCTCCCATCTCATACAAAGCATGCTATGTTCTTGCAAATGTCATATTAAAAGTGGAAATCTCCAAGGATCTGATTGCAGGATGTTTCTCTACTCTACACACCTTAGTTGATTCCCCCCCTCGCTCTCTTCCCTGTCAGTCACCTCTCAATCTATCTGTTGTCACGTACTGTAATCACTCCATCACCCCAGCAGGTGGGAAGCATCTACATAACGAGAAATTTGAATTGGTCCAACAGTTTGCAAGATTAGCCACACACACACACACACACACACACACACACACACACACACACACACACACACACACACACACACACACACACACACACACACACACACACAATTATGCTTTACGTAGCATGTCAAACTAGGGGTTATTCAATTATGATTCTGAACCCATTCCAAGCATTCGTTTTACACGAAAAACACTTCTTGGGCTGAATTCGGCCATAGCCACTTGCCCAAATGTGATGACCTCATCACATTTGTGAAGACGGCTATGGCCGTTTTTAGCCGATTTTATTTTGGGCCGAATCTTAGATTGACTGGCCTATATTCCCTCATGCTGCCAATCGTGTAGCAGGAGATCATACGATGTTTATCGTGACATCTTCCACTTGCCTTTGATTTGTTAAAACGCTATGATTTATTAATGGCATGGGAAGCTGTGCTGTGCTCTACAACACCACCCTGCTGCCACGGCTTCCAGATGCAAGCAAACAGCCGCTGCACACACCACATGAATAAAAACACGGTGAAATAGCAGTGTTAAATGTACAAATGAACCAAATCGACCCTTACGGGTATTTTGGTTACATTTGTAAGTACTCTGATTTGGGAATTGTACTGTGTCGATGCATACAAACCATTAAAAAAGAAATCAACAAAATATTCCACTTTGACTTTTAAGAAGAACTACAGTAACAGTTCACTCTTGTCCCCAGAGTGACATCCTGAGGTTTGACTGCACTTCCCTTTCAGTAGAACAGCATCGATCATAGAAGCTTAGGGGAGATGAAGAAAAATAAAACTACCCATTAATAATTCAAAGGAATTCAGCGTGTGGTGTTATGTATAGTAGCAGGCAAGCAGGTCTGTCTGTCTGAGAAAATATGAAGACACATCCCAGGGCAAAGCCGATAAGGCCTTTTTAATGTACTGACAAGCACAACCTAAAACAAAACAAATCTTGAACCTTGTGGCTCTGAAGAGCTCAACCCTGGGAGGGAAGAGTACACAAGTACACAAATTACACATGCCTCTATGAACCACCTCACCTTAAAACAAACAACTGAGTCTGTGCAGAATATTCACACATGTATAGAACAAAATACAATGGAATGGAATAAAGAGTGCTTTTCCATTCACTGCCTACTGAAGCATGGGAGCGATTTCAATACAATACACTGCAAAATCCTCTCTATGTTAGTTTAACTCAGAGTGTGAAAATAGACACATTAAATGAACACTTGAGACGTCGCAGCCACTGGTGTAGTGGTGCATGTGTGCAAATGCACAGGTGCGCTCGACCACAACCAGCATTATGATTTTTGTGTTTGATAAACTTTTGTTAGGTTTACGTGACATTTTTACCTATTTTTAAGTTTAGTTTTCATGTAGATCTTTGTTTACAAAAATAAAGATGGACGGTGGATGCTGATTAGACTATCCTGAATATGGCCTTTGAAACCTGGTCAGACCAACACATTCTACTGGACCAACGCATCTCTAATGGAGAGAATAGTGTCTTTAATTTCTGGCTATTGTTTTCCTTAAGTAGCCTACAGATCTGCATGCTACCCTACTACAGAACTACAGCGGTATCATACATGTAGCAGTGTGACAGTAGTATGGAATGTTGGAAACGCAGGCACGTACGCCAGTGCTCCTATCGGTCAAGGATTGGCTTATATGGACATCGACTTGCCTGCCTAGAAAACGACCCCAAACTCTAAACTCCTCTCATGATCTTCTTCGCCAGAGAAGAACCAGCCATTGTGTCTGTTCTGCGCATGTAGTGCACGGCACGCACGCTTGCACACACACACACACACACACACACACACACACACACACACACACACACACACACACACACACACACACACACACACACACACAATACTCTCCTCAAGGTGCATTAGTATGCACATGCTCACCCTATAAATATCAAATATATTATATTAATAAACTACATGTATTAAATTATATAGCCAGTGGTTCGCTATGGAGAGACAAATGAGACTTGTTGTGTCTCTGTGGGAAACTACTGCTGGTCATCAAATTATTGGCTTAGGAATGCGACAAAAACAAACAACAAAAATCAATATATTCAAGTCTCCATGGTGTGAGGGAACTATGAGGGAAATATCCCTTTAAGCATCCTATATCTGTTTCCTTTCAGCCAAGTCAATGATAATTCTTGTATGAGGGCCAGGCCTCCCTGAGCCTGTTCTATTGCATGTGACTGTAGTGTACAGTGTCTGCACTAACCAAAACAACAGGAAGAACATATTCTGGAGCAATAGAAAAGCAGGTACCTGTAACATTAATACATTTATTGTATCAGCTTGTACAGTAGACCTACTAGTGCAACCCTAGCAATATCAAGTGATGGCTATAACACCCCTGACACCCTTGTGCCGTTCTACACAAGGCAGATTGTCGCCACCTAAAGGTGATTTTTATAGCACTTCTGTTTTTCCCCCTCACCTCCACAGCACCTGCTCTACATCATCACGGATGGCCACCCACTGAACAGGATTCAATTAATTGGAGTTTCATCACTTAATTCAATTGAAGCACTCCATAATAAAAAGGAATATCAAACCGAATAAATATAATTGCCTTTAATAGCTGTATTATGTGTTTGATTACTTACACTTGGAATTTGAAGTTACTCTGTGAAAATGGGAAAGAGTGGAAATAAAACCACACATAAACCAGTGACCCACAGCACAGCATGGCTGCTGAAGGCAAACACAATCCTAGACGAGAGTGGCACTGGGCACTGGGCTTGCTCTTTGGGGGCGAATTACTGAAAATCCCCATTTTTCTTTCCTCTAGAACACTGAGGAACTCAGCAGTGGATTGGCTTTAACCTTGATTCCACAGTAAGTAATATATCCCTTCAACGCCTTAAGCAGAATTAGGCATCATTACATATCATCCATCTCCTTAGCCGAGGAATTCTCTTTACAAATGAAATGAAAGCTCTCTCCACTGCTGCCTGGGCCCGGCGTCGGCCCAGTAGTCGCTGTACGATAAGGCCGGCAGAGCCCTACGTTCATATTATTCCACTCTCCCAGCTAGAAGCGCTCTCTGTCTGTGGCTGCACCGTGATAAAACATCATTAGAGGCCAGCAGCAGTGTGTTGAGAGACTGGGAGAGTCACAGACTAAAGCAGAGCTACAGCAGCCCTGCTAGCTACAGCATGGATGAAGGGAGTAGTAAAGGTGCCCTTGTGAAAACTGTCTGAGCAAAAGATATGCCCCCCTCTTACTCTCTACTACCCCACGCCCTTATCTAACTTTATTTATTTTTCTTATTTAGCCTCCCCTCCCATGGTAGCTGTATAGTGACAGATAGGCAGAGTGGCCTTGGGATCGATGGAGGGGGAATTCTGTCTTTGTTTCCTGACATTTTTCCCATAGCCACTCTGCCCTGACTCAGGTTACTTACTGTCCACACTAAGCGAGGGAAAAGGAGGAGGAGCAGGAGGACGAGAGAGAGAGAGAGAGAGAGCGGCTATGTGGGGAAAGGGATATGCCTTGGTACGTCTTTAGAAGAAATCTGATGCCCCGGGCCAATCTCCCGCTACACAGGTTTCTGTTGAATAATACAACATAGAGCACCCTGCACACCTCATGTGTCGAGGGGACCCTCCATGAGCAACAACACAGTAAAACATGTGTCGAGGGGACCCTCCATGAGCAACAACACAGTAAAACATGTGTCGTGCAGATTTTTCTCCCAGCTTTTTGTTTTGTTTGTGTTGTTTGTTGGGGGTGACACTTTCTGAAGAGAGGGGAAAGAGAAAGAGCACGCAATGGATGCACAGCAGCTTCTAACAGCCTGATTCATTGTGGTCGACGTATTAGGAAAAAGAGACAGTCTGCAGAGTGGACTGGCAATTATTCTGTCCCTCTGATTAGGAAGCCTTAACGGCAGTCGTGCCGACCTCTGCCCTATGCAGCTGGCTCATAATAGAAGCAGGACATGGAGTGAGAACAGTGGACATTCTCCCTTCCTCCCTGGTGAGAACATGTCACATGTGATCACTGTGATCCTCACATCCGTGCACAGCATAAATAGTAAACATAGCATACAAAAGATAAGCACAATAGAGGGAGCTGGGCATGATAGAAAGACAACTACAGCCCATTAGTACGAACTAGAAACAGTCACATATATTTCTAGCTAAATTATAGCAAGCTAGAAACAGCCAGAAACACAGTACAAGCTTATACAGCCTGTACTCATCACAAAATATGTTGACAAAATAATGGAAAAAACATAAGAACAATCAATAGGAAATGTAATCCAGCTGAACTAAATAATCCTCAAAGCAATATTATATAGATATGATAAATGAATTAATTTCACGTATATCACTGCAAAATTAAATCTGCAGAAAAACGCTTAAAAGAAAATGCAAACTAAGTGTTTTGTAACATTACGTGATGAACTTTTAAATGATTGCATGCAGTGTTATATCACACTTGGTGATTGGGCCAGCCTAGTTCTGTTTATGGAGATTTGCAATTCATCAACTATCAAGACCCACACAAATCCACAGAATGCTAATAAGGCATAAGGGAGATAATACACAATACCAGTGAAAACACTGGAAGTAACTTATTGATTGAGCTCTTTATTAGACTTTGTGCGGCTACAGTAAGTGTATTTTTAACCACAAAAGCTAATTATTGGATGATGAGAAGATGATATATCAGCTCTGTGGGAGAAGTCAATAGATCATATCCAGTTGTCCAGATATGCCGTTTGTTCAAGCATGCCAACTAATAATCCACAAGATGTGTTTCTTCCACAGGAATTAATTAACATTAATTCTGCAATGACGGACAGTGAATCCAAACTGATTCAAGATCTCTGGCCTATGGCCAAATAAAAGATAACCGATTCCTATTTTTTATCATAGCCACTGAAGGTTTACTTTGTTTAACCCTTCTCTCTTTAAGCTCTTTAATGTTCTAATTGTCTCTGTAAGATGTTTCCCTTTTCCTTATTTGAGACACATACTAAACTCTCTGGATTAATTTAACTCTGAGAATTAAAATGGACCCAAACTGACCCTTACGAGTCGTTACTTGGATATGTTTACGCTCTCAGAGGTAACTTCATAGAGGATTTTGTGTAGAAACGTGATGGGGATACAGTTTTACGAGGACTGAAGACGTACAATCAAAGACAAATTACATGTTTTCTGTCAAACAGTGAAACATACAATAAGTGGCTTGCCATACTTGTATAATGGACATGCGGTTGGTGGGTGTGTCTGTGGTACTGGAGACTGGGCCTACCTGTATAATGGACATGCGGTTGGTGGCTGTGTCTGTAGTACTGGAGACCGGGCCTGTGAAGCTGGTGTGGCATCCCACATGGCCTTGGGGCACGCTGAGGTTGTTGGTGGTGGGCTTGAGGTACATGACCTCCGACCTTGGTGAGCTGAGCGGCAGGCGGGTCTGGTAGTCAAAGTACATGGGGGAGGTGGCTAAGGAGGGGCTGCTCACCACGTTCATGACGTTCATGGCGTCTCTCTCCTCCACCTCACTCTGCACCAGCATGATGTCGTTCTTGTTGATCTTTTTCTTCTTGCCCTTCCCCAGCTGCGGGTGCGAGTACTCCGCAATACGGCAATTGTATGTGCGGATCTCCTTGTTTTCCCGCTTGCACTTTATCGCAATGGTGACCATGGCCGCTAGCAGCATTACGGAGATTATGCTCAGCGTTACGATGAGCGGGAGGGACATGTCCCAGTTCCGGTTCTCTTCGTTGATGCGTGGCTCCCCGCCTGCTAGCGGCCCATTGTAGGCCTTGACGATGAGCCGGGCGGCAGCGGTGAGAGTGGGTTTTCCGTGGTCCATTACCCGAATAATGAGCTCCACGGTGGGACTTACGTCCTCCCAAGATGGGTGGGAAGTCCGCACCTCTCCAGTCACTGGGTCGATCTCAAACAGGTGCTCCTCGTTGCCGTCTGAGATCTCGTAGGTGAGCCGCCCGCTTTCACCGTAGTCATTATCCACCGCCCGCACCGTAGTGACAATGTAGCCAACACCGACATTGCGCGGCACATGGATCTCAGCGGTATCGTTCTGCAACAGGGGTAAAACAATGACGGGGATGTTGTCGTTCACGTCCAGGACACTGATGCGCACGGTGGTGTTGCTCTCCAGGTGAGGGGAGCCGTTGTCTTTGGCCAGGACCTTGAAGTCAAAATATTTCACTTGCTCATAATTGAAGGACCTCACGGCATAGATGGCACCGTTTGCAGCGTTGACATTGACGTAGGTGTTCACATCACCGCCACTCACGTTGGAGTTGACTATGCTGTAGTACACTGTGCCATTCTGGCCAAGGTCTGGGTCATGGGCCAGAACTGAGCCCAGGTATTCTCCAGGGATATTATTCTCTGGGATCTGAAGGAGATACACAGACTTGGTGAAGCGAGGGACATTGTCGTTCTCATCTAGAATCTTTACAGTGAAGGACTTAGTAGAGTTTAGAGGGGGGAGCCCATTATCTTTGGCCACGATGGTGACATTATACTCATCTTGCGTCTCTCTGTCCAGGGGCCTGTCTGTCACCACGGTGTAAAAGTTATCGTAGTTCTCCTCTAATTTAAAAGGGACATTTCCCAGCACTCTGCACTGAAGCTGGCCATTCCTGCCCGAGTCCTTGTCTGTGACACGGACAAGAGCAATGACAGTGCCTGGGGGTGCTGCCTCACTGATGGCTCCCTGTCTCACCGACACAAAGCCTATCGACGGCCAGTTATCGTTCCTATCCAGCACTTTAACAGTGACTTTACAATGTCCAGGGATTGGGTTTGGGCCCAAGTCCTTCGCCTGGATGTCAATCTCAATAATTGGGCTCTCTTCGTAGTCAATTTCTCCCTGAATCTTTACGACCCCTGTTCTCGAATCTATAGAGAATAGTTCCCGGATTCTCTCTGGGGCATAGCCACTAAAAGAATATACTACCTGCCCATTGTTACCCTCATCAGGGTCAGTGGCATTTAAATCAATCAGGACTTTTCCAGGGGGGGAATTCTCTGGGATTTCCACCACATATGTTGGCTGGTCAAACACTGGGCTATTATCATTGGAATCAATAACTTTAACATTGATCTGCATTGTCCCTGACCTGGGATATTCTCCGCCATCAGTGGCTGAGAGAATAAGCGTGTGATGATTGCGTTCCTCTCGGTCTAGCGGTCGCTGAATAACTAATTCTGGAAATTTTGTCCCATCCCCGCGGGCTTTTACTTCTAAGGAAAATAGATTGTAGTCATCTCGTGTGATTTGATAGGTTTTCAGGCCATTTTCCCCTGAATCCGGGTCGTGTGCACTGGTCAAGGGAAAGCGTGTACCCGGAGCTGCATTCTCTGAAATGTCAATATCAATCTGATCTGATGGGAAAGCAGGAGAGTTGTCATTGATGTCCTGAATATCAATTTTGATCATGCAGATCTCCTTGTCGTTGGCAAACACCTCCATGGAGAGCTGGCACTTGGGGTTCCTCCGACACAGAGTTTCTCTGTCGATGCGCTGCTTGGTGTACAGCAGTCCGCTCTGTGGGTCCACATCGATGAGATGAGGGGCAGAATTCTCCAGCACCCTGAAGTTGGCTTTCTTACCCTGTCCCGGCCCCGTCTGCTCAAGCCCGATTCTAGCATCTTTGGCAATGTTCCCGATCACAGTCCCGGGTCCCTGTTCCTCTGGGACCGAATAATTCAAGTTTTTCAACGTCAGGGCTTGCGCCCATAATAGAAGGAAAAAGAAAATGGAAAGATACATCCCCTGTGCCGTGAGAGACTGTGTAATGTTGAGGTGTTTACGCTTCCTTTGACTTGTTGTTGATATGCCGTCCAAATGTGTTATTTAATTTATTCATGATCAAACAATCAGTTCTGTTCATCGTGTGATTGTGAGGTACTCAAGTGCTCTGTAGGCCTAGGTATTCATCTTCCTTGATTGTCTCTTTGCTCCCCCAACTCTCTCTGTCTCTCTCCCCTCTCTCTCTCTCTCTCTCTCTCTCTCTCTCTTCCAGCGATCGGTGGTGCTGAATACCTAATTTATATTCAGCTGAGCGCCCAGGCTCATCTGAGCAATAATCGCAATCCAGTCTCCACGAAACAGAATCGTCCTTGTACGTGCTCCTTCTTACCACCTTTAAGACAAAAATGAGAAAAACTGTTGATTAATAACTGCGCTGTTTATAATATTTAAAAAAATCTACAATATATAAAATAACCTTCGCTGTACTTGCTACTTTGACAAGCAACCATCCACCGCTGAGCTAAATTACAACACGGGGCTCATGCGTAATTCATCTCCACTATTATATGGGAAGCCTGTCAATTAGTTAACCTTGAGAAGCCATTGGTGCTGGCCAGATAGCCTACAGCTAGTAAAGATCCCTCTTGAAGATCATTTAGCACATTATGACAATGAACAGGACATCCACAGCGCAGCTTCATACATCTCCGTGTGAGCGACTTGACAGAAACATTAATAATGGCCCATTTACGCAATAAAAAAAAAACGAACAGGCGAACTTTAATACTTGTAAGTAACACTGCAGGCATAACTGAAGCCATAGACCTTTTATTGTGGAATTCATATGAATATGGACCGAATGAGCCTCAAACCCGCGTATTCAGGCTATTCAATAATAATAATATTAATAATAATAATAATAATAATGATAATAATAATAATAATAATAACAATAATAATAATAAATACATAATACAGGAATCACCACAAATGCCAACATCTCAGAACATCTCTCCGCTACCATGTCACTCTCACCAAATAGATGTGCTTATAGTTATAAGAAGCTGTTGCATCCTCAAGCACAGGCATGGTTGCCAAAGCAATACCATGCCACTATAAAAATACACATTAAACATGACACTAACGGAAATAATAAGAGCAAAATATAAACTCACCTAAAATCGTAATAATAATCCGTTTATAAAGCAATGCCAGTTCAGACAGGGCAGGTTTGGAGAGTTCCCCACCACCTCAGTGCCACGCTATCTGTTTCCCGTGTCGAAAGAGCCACCAGTCTCCGACACACACTGACTACAGTGCAGCCGCTGTCGGGAGAGAAAAAAAAGTGCTCCAGAAAAGTATGACTGTAATGTCAATGAGCTGAAGTCCTCTCCTCTCCCGTCTGATTAGGATGCAGGAGCGAGCTTTGCGCTTGCTGCGCCTGCAGTGAGTCACCGTTGTGTTTCTTCGGCGGAATTGTTTTTGAAAGATGCGATTCGAAAATCCCAGATTAAGTATAATAGATCCAAGAATATGAACAATGCCAACCAATCTCTTCTTCCCAACTGAAACAGTGCTGGGTGACTGATTCCCGTAGTGTCCTTGCCACCGTCCGCTGTCCCCCGTAAAGTCCACAGAGCCACACAGGAGCAAAAGATGATGACAGGCCACTGTGTTCAATGACAACGTCCGATATTACCGTGGTTCTTTTTATGGTTGCCCCAAAAAAAAACGTTATTTTACTAGATATAAAATAAAGCTGTTAGGCTATTTGGTATTTTACGCACGTCGGGTCCACCCCTTGCCATGTAGAGCGCTTCTTCTTACTGACTAAACTCCCGGACACCGCATGGTGCATTAAACATTGTCGCTGCTCCGCTGCCAGCCAATGGATTTGAAGAGGTGGGAAAGAAGGAGGGATTCAAACGCCGCTTTAGGTACAGGGTACAGATGATTGGTGGTCCGTAGTTCACCGGTGATGCATCTTTTCAAATATCACAGCTCATTGTTGTTATAGCACAGAGGCTTGGGGACGCTCAGAGGCTGTGTGTGGGCGTCAAATTGCATTCATTTGAAATTCAATAGGCTGCAAAATTACTTTAAGTATGAATTTAATTAAATTGGTCAACTTGTGTTTATTGGCGTACACCATATTACACTTAAAATAGTCATAATCAACATACAAAACACATAGACCTACACACAAAGCACAAGTGCCATACAGTCAGCTATAGAGATAAATGGATACAATTTAATTCCCACGTTTACACAATTTCAATTATCTGGATTCCAAAATGAAGATATTAAACTACCCAAAATAAAAAATAACATTTTCAAATTGAATCTGGAAATCAACTGAAAGCAGGCTTTTTAGCTTATAGAGTAGGCTATGATTTGCATTATTTTGGCAACTAAATATAAAACCATTATGAAAAAGCTTATTTTAATCCAAAGGAGAGGGATCATCCTGAGGGAAGTTGAGTCTTTATTTGCAACTAGACTTTTTTTCCCTCTCTCACTCTCTCTCTCTCTCTCTCTCTCTCTCTCTCTCTCTCTCTCTCTCTCTCTTTTATTTTTATTTATTTTTTGGTAGTGCATTCATTGGAAGAAAACAATTATAGGATATAGGCCTACACTGGATTTCTATAAGTGTGGTCCGTCTGCAATAAACGCTGCTTGCCAGGGGAATGAATCCTATCTGGAAAAGGTAAATGAACCAACTCTTGTCCTCAGGAGGACAGGAGCATCCTCTCTGCCATATCAAGGGAGTAGGGCGGTAGGCTATTTGAAATTTGCCAAATAAAATTCCAATGGCAAGGACCACCTAATCCAGGGGTTCCCAAAGTGGGGTCCGGGGACCCCTAGGGGTACTTGAGGGAGTTCCAGGGGGTACCTATAGCTCAATTAGAGATAGTTAGGAACCAAATGGACCCTTATGGGTCTGTAACTCAGAGAGTGTACAAATGGAACCAAATGGACCCGTTTGTACACTCTCAGAGTTAAATTAACATTGGTTTTACAATATAAATGGGGTACCAGAGATAGAAATGCCATTAAATCGGGGGTCAGTAGCATAATGCATCTGAAACTGGGGGTCCATGAAATTAATATGTTTAGGAATCACTGCTAGAGCCGTAAAAATCCTCCCTTATCGGAGTCACTGGCATATGTTTTCAAATGGGGGGTCCGTGGCCTAATAAATGTTGATTTGGGGGTCCTTGACACGAAAAAGTTTGGGAACCACTGACCTAATCAACCAATGTGTGTTTCTCTCTAGGTCGTCCTGTGTTAAACATGTGTTAGGTATGTTTAACGGATTTAGGAGAGTTTGAAATGAATGAAACACAGTTAAATGAATGAATGAACTTGATTGTTGTATATAGAGCAGAGGAGGGAATATGGTTACATGAGTATTTATAGGAAAAACGGAAGTCTCCCGAAGTTCTTCTGATCAGAGGAAAATTAAGGAATTGTTTGTGTATCTGTGAGGTCATGTAGATATAGATATATCAAGCAGTCTGTTCTTTCCAAGAAGGCTCAGGTTCTTCAGTGTGCAACAAGATGCTGGAGACGTAATGCTATAGTGGCTATAGTGGCTATAGTGGCTATAGTGGCCTGCTGGGGCAGCGTTGGGGATATACAAACATTCTGAACAGGCTGGTGAGGAGCATGATTCAGTCGTCAGTGTTATCCATTCAGACATTCATACACTGATGGCGGAGGAAACCATGAGGGCACCAATAACATCAGAAGCAATTAGGGGTTCAGTCAGTGTCTCTCTGGGGGAGCCAGGGATGGAACTGGGAACCTTCGCGGTCCCCATCTGGATGCTTTACCGGCCACTCTACTCCTGAGCCACTGCCGTCCTTGATGGAGTGGAGGAGGTGGTGAAGGTGAAAAGAGTGAGGGAAGCTGGAAAGTTATCATGGATTCATGGCCAACCCCTTCTGCCCCCTTCCACAAAGAGATAGAAAGGCAATTGAGCAAGAGAGGAAATTACAGATGCATCTTCCCCCGGTGGAGGTGGAGGACTTGGTCTGTCCTTATTTCTATAGCTCTCCTCGGCCAATAGACAAATAACTGGAGAAACACTGGTACAATCCTGACTGACATGTACTGCACGGATACAATGTATCGTAATGTCATGTATTCCTCATTATACCACAGGTCGTTTCGAGGAAGCAATCTGATTGGTTGAAACAGCCTTCTATCCGTGGATCAAACGAGCACCACTCCACACCTAATCAAAACAAAGAATTCAGCTGCTCTGTTTTCCCAGAGCGCAGCAAACTCGGTGGCTATAGGCTAGCTAGTTTCTTGGGACATTTGTGGTCGTAGTGACTACATCGGTCATAAATAAAGATGTTTTTTCAGTGATTTTCTTAGTTTTAAGGGTAACTGTTGTATAATTGCAATATTACACTTGAGGGTGTGGTTTAACGTGATTATTGCCACTTCAGTGATGCTTGCGGAACGTTCCTGACCGCATCACTGTCGTGGCAATAATCACGTTAAACCACACCCTCTCATGTAATATTGCTTAAGTAACACATGTTGTTATTGTACTGATAATGCTGTTGATTCTGTATTGATATTGTCATAATGGCACTGTGATTATATAGTAATTGTGTCTGCATAATGCAAGGTAGGCTACTGTATCAGGTGTATACTGTCGTAGGCCTATAATGTTTTTCATCACTGATAGTGTTTTTGTGTTATCTTCTATTTTGAATTGTGTAGCTACTGTACTCTTCATTGTAGGCTATATTACGTGTACTTCTTTTACCTATCTGTAATTTAACTGCTGTGTTGGCTCTGGAATTTCCCCCATAGGATCAATAAAGATGTCAAACTGACAACAATATACTGGAACTAGAAAATTGCGCTGATCTCCACCAGGCTGCGTTAGCCTGCCTAGGGCTGTGCCAGTTGTAGGGTGCAGCCCTCAGGACGCGAGGAAACTGTGGGGGGAAATATATTTTGTACTGTATGACCTACGCTTCAAGAGTTATAGACCAACACCTGAAGTGGCCTATGTTATAGAGCACCGAAGTCCTGACGTAACTCGCTCATCCCTTCGATTCCCCTGGTTTTGCCGAAGTAATTTATCTATGGAGAATAACATGGGCTCATCTTAAAAACGTTTCATATAAGCGTTGTGGTCCAAAAATAAACAAGCTGTCTCTGCGTTATTGTCATGGAGGTGTCTCTGTATCATTTGCAACAGTTACTCATATATGATACAGTCTGCTTCTAGCGAAAATGTAACTAATTCAGTAGCAGTAACATTAGCGTTTTCTCTCAGTCAGTTGATTCTTAATATCCATATGAGTGAAGCGGCCGGGGTGACACAATTCTTATATGAGGCGATCTAAGACCCCCCTATGGGGATTATAATGCAAATAAAAAGTACACAAACCTGTGAATTTGCGCCCTCTACCGATATTGACGTCAGACTTCTGACACTATTTTAGGTGACAAGTGGCCTGTTATAACGCCACCATGCGAGGTGTCTGAAGGCAGACATAATGAATTACAGTGAACATGTTGAATGTTGAAATATTGACTTGATGGTAGCGCTAGAGGAAAGGTCACTGGGGTCACTCAAATGGTTATGAATCAATCGATACATCCAAAGGGGAGAACGAATGTGTTTATAGTAAGTTCATGCTGATCCATTACATTTTGATATATTGTGGCCGAACGGGAAAGAATCACAATCAGAATAATCAGCTTTATTGTCACATCACAGTTTTCAGCTAAAAAAGTGGGTGAAATTTGTTTTTGTGCATAGTTCCCATCGTGTCATTTTTTCCCCCAAAAAAGGAAAAAAAAGAAAGAGAAGAAGAGGGGGGGAGAAAGAAAGTTTAGTGCTTTTACCACAAAAAGTACACAGTACAGTATTAAGGGATGATGGCACGCACGCACGCACGCACGCACGCACGCACGCACGCACGCACGCACGCACGCACGCACGCACGCACGCACGCACGCACGCACGCACGCACGCACGCACGCACGCACACACACACACACACACACACACACACACACACACACACACACACACACACACACACACACACACACACACAAATAATAATAATAAAAAAACATATTTACACATAGTAGTCTGAGATAAGATAAGGCTTAATAGGAATTTAGGAGCAATAGAGACAGGCAACCAACCGTAGATTTTCATTTAACTTTTGACCAAAGTAACATGGACCATCATTCATCATTAAAGCTAGGCTTTTGTATGACAGTCCTGAAGATGGACGGACGGACGGACGGACGGACGGACGGACAGACAGACAGACAGACAGACAGACAATTGTTACAATTCCATTCCAATTCCAATTCCAATACATGCAAGTTCAAGCCCTGAATCAAGTATTTAAGTACAAGTGTTTTTTTTTTTTAAAGCTTCTGAATAATGCCCACATTTTTTGTGGGTGTTTTCTTTGTAACGATGCCGGCATGTGGATCATGTGACCTCTGAGAAATAATATAGGACCTCTGAATAAATGTACAAAAGACATACCTTGTTACATGTGCTGCACTGTGAGGAAGAGATTCAGCTTTTTCATAGATTTCATACGTAGCTTCATAGCCTTGTTTGACAGCACTATCAATGTTGTGTAAGTTAATGTTGTTTACACCATTTTATATTTTCAGACATTTAAGCACTTGAACGCTCAGTACTTAGTAAACTTGACCTGTGTACTTGGTCTACAGTAGGCTATAGCCTGCTGTTTAGCTGTAGCCTACAATTAAAAACGGCAGAGCAAAAACCAGCCTATCTCAAAGATACAGTATGTCACAGCATACAGCTGCACCGCCCCCTGGCTGGAGTGTTTGAGGGTCCGGCAGTGGGTCCAGAATGCGTCGTATATAGTACTGATCCAGTCAGTGTATCTGCATTCTGCACCATAACATTCTTCCCAGATGAAATTTCCACATCATAGCATAAACGTGGCAGAATCTTTTGCCGTTATAGTGTCTCTTGGGTCTTTTTAGTCAGGCAGGGTCAAGGACAACCGTCTATGAACCGATAACTGGCAGTGTCATCATGGTGCATGCACACTGGATCTGTCCACGATGTCTCTCTGCAAATCATATCCCCATGCAAACCACCTGTAGTCAATACCTATGAGCAGAATTACAGAATGTGATTAGTGTGTGTCGGATCAGATTAGTGTTGGTCAGAACACACTCACTCACACGCACGCACGCACACACGCACGCACGCACGCACGCACGCACGCACGCACGCACGCACGCACGCACGCACGCAAACAGACCCACAACCCCATGGGACTCTTCAACGACATGCTGATCAGTGACACAACACCCCCCCTCTAGCCTAGACACCTGATCCTTATAGTCTGCCTGGTGTGTTCTCTGTTGAAACATTTTTATTTGACAAAACAAAATTCAGGGGGGGGGGGGGGGGGGGAGCTTCTGAAGTACTAGACTGTTGGCAACATTTGGAAACATGTGGAAATCGTCGGGGCCAAAACATGTGAGAGAGAGAGACTAGTTTGCACTAGCAAGCAACCATAACTACCATGCAGCCAACAGCTGACTGGACGTGTCAGCGGGTTCTGCTTTGTCTCCTAGCAACATGACAGCGTTTGCATGACGAAACCACTGCTCCTCTTCACTTTCTTCCTGACCTTTCGTGACAGAAGAGTCAGGAATCAGGATCATTCGATAGTCAGATAGTCGTAACCAAAGCTCAGTAATAACCAGTGGCTTTGAGATGCCAATGTCAACATGTTCATAAATGCTGAAGATAAATGTCACATCACTGTCTAAGGTCTACACACGGTATGTGTGTGGGTGTATTCAAATAGATGCAGTCTGTATTCACTATACTGGTCAGGTGTATATTATTGCGACTATCACATTTACTATGAAAACCTGCAATAGTTTGTTTGTAACAGTCAGTAACAGGGGTTTCCACATGTCTATTTATTTATTCTAGTGCAGTGTAAAATCCTCAGTGTTCATTCACAAAGTGCACAAATGGACCCAAGTGACATTGAGTCAGACATTTCAAATTGTGTAATATTTCAAATATGATAAGTAATTAGAAAATAATTATCTATTTCCTCCTAGACCACATAGTTGCCACAGCAACCTTCGATGCCTTTGCCAAATAACATATCTTGTGTCTCCGAACCACCTCCCTCAGAGCTTAAACAATGTCTGCCGTATCATCTGCCTCGATGAAATGTCACCAGTGCTGCAAGAGATAAACCCTGCCATTAGCAGCTTCTTCATTAGACCAATTAACGACCCTCAGGAAATGCACTGACAGAAAGTGTATTTTGGATGGGCTGCTGGTGAACAGATACATTAAAATACAATTTTGGAATTTAATTAGAATCTAATGGCGATGGTCTTTGTTCAGGTGGTAATAAGAGAGAGAGAGAGAGAGAGAGAGAGAGAGAGAGGTTCTCGTTTTTACTCTTTTACTGTCTTTCACTTACATTTGCCTTATTCCAGTCATTCCTCCCTCAAACAATGCAAGATGTATAGCTCATCCACTCTTCCAATATAAAGCAACGGAAGTGACAGTGTAAGAGCGGTTGTGAAGTGCCACTCACACTGAGTACTATCCAAACTATAATGATAACGATTTTTCACATGTATTATTTCTATAGTTGGAGTGAACTCTGCCATCCACTTGACTTACCGTAGAACGATTTGCAAAAACATTAGACAGTGTGAATGTACTGTTCTTTGCATTTTATTTCCCCATGATTTCTGAGAGCTAATGTCAGAGCCATGTTTCACCAACTGGTAGAACACAACTGTCATGTCCTTTCAACATTATTACTTATGTATAGACTACATGTCACTCAACAGAGGGTCAAGTTTCTGGTTTTGTGCAATTGTTCCCCATCTTCACATTCTTCAATTATGATATGATATGATATATTACTTTATTGTCAGTTCGCACTGAAATTCGTTTGCAGGAGACAGTGAGGCCAGTGCAGCACGTCAGTGGCAGTGAAGGAGACAGTGAGGCCAGTGCAGCACGCCAGTGGCAGTGAAGGAGACAGTGAGGCCAGTGCAGCACGTCAGTGGCAGTGAAGGAGACAGTGAGGCCAGTGCAGCACGTCAGTGGCAGTGAAGGAGACAGTGAGGCCAGCGCAGCACGTCAGTGGCATGCTGCAGGAGACAGTGAGGCCAGTGCAGCAAGTCAGTAGCAGTGAAGGAGACAGTGAGGCCAGTGCAGCACGTCAGTGGCAGTGAAGGAGACAGTGAGGCCAGTGCAGCACGTCAGTGGCATGCTGCAGGAGACAGTGAGGCCAGTGCAGCACGTCAGTGGCAGTGAAGGAGACAGTGAGGCCAGTGCAGCACGTCAGTGGCATGCTGCAGGAGACAGTGAGGCCAGTGCAGCACGTCAGTGGCAGTGAAGGAGACAGTGAGGCCAGTGCAGCACGTCAGTGGCAGTGAAGGAGACAGTGAGGCCGCAGTGCAGCACATCAGTGGCAGTGAAGGAGACAGTGAGGCCAGTGCAGCACGTCAGTGGCATGCTGCAAGAGACAGTGAGGCCAGTGCAGCACGTCAGTGGCAGTGAAGGAGACAGTGAGGCCAGTGCAGCACGTCAGTGGCATGTTGCAGGAGACAGTGAGGCCAGTGCAGCACGTCAGTGGCAGTGAAGGAGACAGTGAGGCCAGTGCAGCACGTCAGTGGCAGTGAAGGAGACAGTGAGGCCAGTGCAGCACGTCAGTGGCAGTGAAGGAGACAGTGAGGCCATGCAGTGCAGCACATCAGTGGCAGTGAAGGAGACAGTGAGGCCAGTGCAGCACGTCAGTGGCATGCTGCAGGAGACAGTGAGGCCAGTGCAGCACGTCAGTGGCATGCTGCAGGAGACAGTGAGGCCAGTGCAGCACGTCAGTGGCATGCTGCAGGAGACAGTGAGGCCAGTGCAGCACGTCAGTGGCAGTGAAGGAGACAGTGAGGCCAGTGCAGCACGTCAGTGGCAGTGAAGGAGACAGTGAGGCCAGTGCAGCACGTCAGTGGCATGTTGCAGGAGACAGTGAGGCCAGTGCAGCACGTCAGTGGCAGTGAAGGAGACAGTGATGCCAGTGCAGCACGTCAGTGGCAGGTTGCAGGAGACAGTGAGGCCAGTGCAGCACGTCAGTGGCATGCCTTGTGTGGCAATTTGTCCTTTATTCCAGTTAATAAAGTAGCCTATACAGTATATGTGAGCAGATTTGACTGAGAGCCTGCCATCGCGCAAATTCCAGCTTTTCACCAGAGGAAAAAAACTTTTTTTCCCCTTTTTTTCAAAATGAGTTAATATCACAGGCAGACTCTTCACATACTAGAGCATGTCTGAAATAAGTGTCAGGGCTGAAATCGAGAAAACAAGGTTGACAATATTGCCAAACAATCAACAAATGATATTATTTCATATTATAACAATTCTCTTTTCCAATCAATTCGTTTCCTTTTCAACCAGTCTTGTTTTTAAACAATAAATATAAACAATCAAATGTATTCTAAACAATTAAATGTATTTAAGCAATTCAATGTTAAATTAAATGTCTTTTAAACTCTAATTCATTAAAGTCAACATGTATTAAACATTTCAAATTAATTAACATTAAGCTCAAAATAGCTGATCTTTGAGCTTGTAGATCAGGTCTTTAACATTGTAAATCATTATTGTCCATATTTAGAAGTCCTTTAGTTTCTTGTTTTTATGTAAAGACACACAGACATAGACAAAACACAACCAAAAAGAAGCATAACAAACAAAACAAAACAAAGAAAAAACAAAACAACAATGTAACAAAGTTGCACAGAAGTATACTGCATTCCACCCCAGCCCCAATTCCAGACATCGAGTCCTGTATTTGTTCAAAGATGTAGCCCATTCAGAGCTCACTCGGAGCCGGAAACGAACTCAGAGTCCTGATACGTGCATGTGGTAAAAACCCCATTTTAAGTCATAGTCGTCCGTCCTATTAAGTAGCCCATATGGCAGTCGCTCGTAATCGGCCAATTGTCCCATCGAGGGACGGTGGTGCAGGTGCAGATGGAGCCTTCCAGTCCTTGACCAACAGTCTCCTACCTGACATAATAGCAGTTTGTATCCATTCAGCTAAAGGAGCAGCAACATTCCTCAATATGGCAGGATCCCCCAGAATGAACAGACTGGGTGAGAAAGGAATGTGTAGGCCTGTTATTCTCTCCAGTCTGTCATGTATAACAAGCCTATAGTCCTGAATTTTGGGACAGCCCCAAAGCATGTGTAAAAGTGTACCGTCTCTGTCCTGACACCAGCATTCAGGACCATCAGTCAAGCCGACTCTAAACAATCTTGATGGTGTCCAATATATTCTATTCAAAATTTTGAATTGAATCAACCTTGGGGGTGATGTGAGAGAACAAACGGTTTCTACCAATAGGTGTCTCAGTTGTAAGTACTGCCAGAAGTGATTATGTGGTAGGCCAAATTATTTAGTTTAGATTCTTAAATAAATGTAAATAATTTGAACTTTGTCTTGTACTTTTGTAAAGTTATACTTCAAAATTTTTCACAAATGAAATTTTCCAAACACAAAATGAAAGCAATACTGAAATAAACCATAATTAATTAAACCATACAAAACACGTTAGCTTTTAGATCAGATTTTAACACATTAAGAAGTATTGCAAACATAATAACAAACATCACTGACCATTGGACTCCTTGGACTTGGAACCCATGAGTAGTACATCTTGCCTCTTGTCTCTGGTTCTTTGATTGAGAGAATGCTCCCTCCAGCCTTTTCAGGTGTTCCAACGAAGCCCCCAGGGGCGCTCTCCAGCGGTGAAGCGCTGAGCGCTACTTGGTCAGAGCTGAGACGCCCTCTATCCTTTATAGTTTATAACTCTATGGTTCCAGAATCAGAATCAGAATCATTATTGCCATGACATGATGTAAACATGTTAGGAAAAAAAAAAAGCAAATAAACAATTTTATTACACGATAATAAAATATTACATCAGTCTCATTTACTGCCAAATGTATTTTGCCGTCTGTTCTCCCCTTGCCAAGGCCTTTTCAGTCAGGTCCTTATTTTAAGGCAAAGATTAGCCTAGGTCATAAACCGGACATTAGCAAATGGTTAACGGAGTCCTTTCTGAATTCATAGCACTAAATATTCTGTCCGTCTTGAAAGATTAGTCAAATTTCTGGCAGTGTGTGCAGACTGTTCTAGAGAAACAGTTAATGAGTTCATATTGAACTACGCAACCTCTTCCTCATCAGAACTGTCCTCAGGTGCTTGGTTTGTACAGTTCTGGAGTTTGCAGAGGTCTGTACATTTCAACCCACTCAGGCAACTGCAGCTAGGAAGCTTGCATAGACCTGCACATTTACAAGACAAAAACTCAAGGACTACATCTGGTACAGGGGCTGTGCGCATCCAGTGAATTGCTAACTGTCCACCATCAACAGTTGTCCATCCACTCTGTATGGGATCTGGTGCAGAGTCTGCAGAGAGCATCTCCATATTTGAGTCTGGTAATTGGCACGGAGGGCATGGAGAAATAGACATTCTCTACATGGTGGGAGTTGACTGGAATCAGCCTCTCCCCTGGCACAGAAAATCTGGTAGCGGATCTCGTTCACGTCACTGGAGGTGGTCCCAGACCGGCACCAGCTACAAGTGAACTGCTTCAGTTGGTCAAAGAGCTTTGATGAAACATTCCAAGTCTGGCCAAGTTGTTTGAATGTCTCCTGAAATTCTGGGTTTTTCTTCAATAATCTCAGTGCATTCAGTTTTCCACAACCAGCAAAGGCACTCACAGTGTCACATCCTGTAAATGGGTGTAGCGCAACCACTCTCACAGAGGTTTTCTTCCAAAGCAAGGCCTAGCTTGTCTATGTCCACAAACCGTGTGTGGTTTTGTGTACCACTGATAGATAGGATAAGGGATGTGTTTTCGGAAGGCTATAGAGAACCATTAAATCTCCAGAAGTAACATATTACAGCTTGTAATATGTGTGTGTGTGTGTGTGTGTGTGTGTGTGTGTGTGTGTGTGTGTGTGTGTGTGTGTGTGTGTGTGTGTGTGTGTGTGTGTGTGTGGGGGGGGGGGGGGGGGGGGGGGTTATGTTATCTCTAAGCTACGTCTAGTTGTGTGATCCTCATTTACATGTTGTTTATTACATATTTTCCTGAGTTGAGTTGTGTGCTGGGGTACAACGTAATGTCTAAATGGTTTCTACATCCTCAAACTCATAAAAATAGGTATCACTCATGATTCTATTATATATGTTTTAAGATGTACCCCGTTTCAGAAAGGCAGCCATTGTGGATTTGCCCGGTAGGCCTATGGCTACCAGAAGTATAATTCAGCATGTCTGTTGTTTTATTATGATGTTGGTCATGTCCATCCATGGTCCAAACATCATAAATGTGCATACATTTGAATAATTTGGGAGTTTAGACAACAATGAATTATGTGGTTTTGCATAAACACAGTATACCACTAAAATGGTATTCAGCTGCCCTTCTGAAAATGATACCACACATGTCTTGTCCCTTTTAGTGGTACCGACATCCCATTCGGCCCATGGAACAATAACAACAAGATTCAATATCATCATAGTAAAAACAACAAAAGTCCATAACAACATTTTCAGGCCTGTTTTGAAAGATGCAAGTGATTATCATTTTTTGAGGGAGGGGGTGGTACCAGATTGTTGTTATCGCTCCCTCTAGTATTGTGGATGTGATTGTTTTTGAGGTAGTTAGTCAGGTATGCGGGTACTACTGAGGGCATTGAGGGCAAGGTTGCATTTACAATTGTGAAGGTCAATAATTGTTGCTTTGAATGTCAGCATCAGAGTTTTGTACTCTGATGCTGACAGAGTACAAAACAACCGGGAGGGAGGGAGCGGAGAAGGGGGAGACATGTGAGAATTTTGGCTGGTTGAAGACCAAGCGAGACGTTTTGATATGACTGATGTCTGGATAAGGAGCTGGGCTGACTCCTGGGTGAGGAAGGGTCTAATTCGTTGAACGCTATGGAGTGTAAATCTACAGGATCGAGTGGCCGCTGTAATGTATGCTTTCAATGAGAGCTAACTGTCCAGGATTCAGGGAGAGCAAACAAGGTCTATATAGTAAGGGCCAGCCTAACGACATCGCCTATCATCAGGCCGCTGTTCTGATGAGAAAGAACCAACCTGGTATAAGAGATATGAATATATGAATTAAAAACAACCTTGGAAAAAGTTCAGTATCTGCAGTAAGAGAGCATGAGTCACATTTGCTGAATGCTTATGGCCGATACTGTAGAAACAATTATTTATCAAAAAATAAGGGGAAATTGCCAGGTATGAAACAAGCCCTAATGCTTAGTTATGTGAAATCATTGTGGAGTCCACTGCGATGATTGGGGCCAAAAATAGAAGCTGCCTTGGTTGGCATTTACTATCTTTCCTGTTTCTTGAATTTTTATCAGCTTGCCGGTCTGATCTGAAGAGACACTGCATATTACGACCCCTGTAGGGAGTGCAACATAAGAATGGAGCACCAGCTTGTTTAAAAATGACTCGCTATAATTTATTTATTTTAGCAGAGACTAAAGATATTTTCTTTGTTCTTTGTTTCAAGTGAATAAACGTTAGAGCGCTGGATTACAATGAAGCCAAAACATGAAGAAAACCCCTAACATACCCAAAACTGATCCGCTAACATTCGGTCACAATAACAATAATGTGCGTCGGTGCATGCATGCGTACACATTCATTGTAACGTTTATTCACTTGAAACAAAGAAACAAAGAAAATATCTTTAGTCTCTGCTAAAATAAATAAATTATAGCAATTCATTTTTAAACAAGCTGGTCCTTCCAAGCAAAATGACAAAAAACTCTGCCTGCCTGCCTGCCTGCCTGCCTGCCTGCCTGCCTGCCTGCCTGCGTGCGAGCGTGCGTGCGTGCGTGCGTGCGTGCGTGCCTGCGTTGTCGGTTATAGTGTGTTTCTATAAACATGCCTGATTGCTGTTTGCGTGCACGTATACTAAATCCATGCTTTGCATGGATCTGGGGTTGTCATTGCATTGCATTGTCATTTCTACTCAATAGAAAATACATAATACATTAAATTCACATTGAACTTACCGGTATTACAGTTAATTGTGCCGTGCTTTAGGCTTGGCCTTTCCTGCTCCCCTACGTCTTTTCACCAGCACATTTTTCCAGAGACACGACACATGCCTTCAACACACAAAGATCTCCAATTAACCCATTTAGACGGCGAAATTAAAAAATTGTCTTCTTTGAAATACCTATGTTTCTATGTCAGTGGTGCTCAATCAATATTTCATGTCAAGGACCCCAAAAATTATATGTAATTTGCCGCCGACCCCCATCTGAAAATATGTTGTTCCAGGGACCCCCCCCCAGAAGCAAAGATTTGAGTTAAAACATTCGCTCTGAAAGAATATATATTCAAAGATTTGCGCCACATTTTCACGATTCTTCAAAAATAGCAGATCTACAAGCTTGTAGCGCGGCACTTGGTGCCGCGCTACGAGCTTGTAGATCTGCTATTTTTCAATAGCTAAAGTATAACATAATGACACCATAATGTCACAATAACACCAAGAGGGGTTCCCGCCCAGAATGGGTTAAATGCTGTAGCTGCATGCATGCTCACATGCTGAGTCCCACCAGCAGCAGATGAGGCTGGACAACAGGGTGACACTGTGGTAATAAGATGAGAGTGTGAACAGAGCCATGTGGTCTTTTTTATTCATCCTGGGATGCAGAGCACTGTTATATATTCATCTATATCCAGGCACCCGGAGAGCCAGGTGTGATGGCTGACTTTGTAGACGCTTGAGTGTCTGTTCATTTAACTGATCTCAGAGTTAAGTTGGCAGTCTGCACTGTGCCGTATAGTGGCCAAGGCTCAAACCTGTCTTGGACATGATTGACAGACAGTTTATAAAGCAGCCCTATATAAGCAGCTAACCCAAACGTATATGAATTAAGCATATAGACTCTATATGCTTAATGCATACGTTGTGCACAGAAATTATGTACAGCTCACAACTGTACGCTTTAAGATCAGGCTTGACTATGCTGTGAATATGATGAGCACTCACATTCACTTTTACATAATGTGACATCCTTACCTGTTGAGTTTCCAATGACTCCTTTTTTTTCTACCTGTAGGTGGAAGATTAAGCCTCCAATTGCAACTTTATATTAATTATTGTTTTGACCGTTTCAAAACCTGGGGATATAACAAAAAAAGAAAAAGAAGATCAAGCCTGGGCATGGCATACAAGCATATACATTCCTCTCTGCTGCTTTTGTGTTGCTAATTAATGTTGGAGTGATTAATTAAGGAAACACACTGTGTTTGTTTCCAAACTGTGTTTAGCTGGAATTGAAAAGGGTGAGCCAGAGAAAGACCCCCAAGAGAAACTGTAGCTTAGCCTACATATCGTTGCTGTTGGGCGGAAACAACTGCATTCCAATGGATGTAGTTATTATTTTATTTAGCCACAAGAGTTTTTGAATGCTTTTCATTGGCTAAATATTTACGCACGACCACTTTCACTTTTACTTAAAAGGATAATAATAATAATAATAATAATAATAATAATAATAATAATAATAATAATAATAAAATAGCAGATCTACAAGCTCACAACACCTTGCATTGCGATGTGTTGTGATCTTGAAGATCGTCTATGTTTGCTGCTTCTGTGTGACACTGTAGCATAGTTACTAGTATGTTGTACATAAAAGGTTGAAACATGGAGATGTATAGGTTTCTGGCCTACAGCAATGATATACAGACTAGTACAGTAGATAGCAGCATAGCTTTCTATTATTACGTCTAAGATGTCTAAGATGGCTTATTGTTATAAGTGACTTTAGTAATGGTAAATAATAGGGGTGCACGATTATGAAATAATCACTAGTCCGATCCAGAAGAAAACAGTTTGCCGGCCACTGCTACAGAGCTGACAATGAGGTTATATCTTCCCTTCTTCTCTGGAGTCCTGCCTCAAAGCTGGGGACACATGCACTGGGGATGGCAATGAAGGACGGGGAAGTCTGCATGTAATATTGTGAAATCCACGATCTCGACCGCGGTCGAAAAATAATGTTGATGATGACTGATATCCGATCTCCGATCTCTGATAATTTGCAGGGTCATATCTGCCGATACCGATTCTTACCGATTCCGATATTATACAGAGGACCACAATGGAAACAAGCCTAGGCTCTAGGGGCTTATTGGCCCAACGCCTGTTAGGGAGTAGAGTATGAAATCAATCAATAAATAGCCTACTCTTTTCCAAGTGTCTGTTTTCACAACCGAATGACTACTGAATGAGGTGAGTACACAAATTAAATGTAGAAAAATGTAAAGTTTATTTTTGCTGGTGAAAACCGATTAAATAATCTGTATTATGTTGAGACCATTCCGATACCGATTTATGGCCGATATGGCCGATTCCGATTATGCTACCGATTAATTGTGCATGCCTAGTAAATCAGTGGTTCCCAAACTTTTTCGTGTCAAGGACCCCCAAATCAACATCTATTAGGCCACGGACCCCCCAATTTGAAAACATGCCAGTAAGGGAGATTTTTTATGGCTCTAGCAGTGATTCCGAAACATATTAATTTCAAGGACCCCCCAGTTTTACACGCATTATGCCACGGATCCCCGATTTAATGGCATTTCTATCTCTGGTACCCCAATTTAGATTGTAAAACCACTGTTAATTTAACTCTGAGAGTGTTAGCGGGTCCATTTGGTTCCATTTGTACACTCTCTGAGTTACAGACCCATAAGGGTCCATTTGGTTACTAATTATCATTTAGCTGGGGACCCCCGGAGCTCCCTCAAGTACCCCTGGGGGTCCCCGGACCCCACTTTGGGAACCACTGTAGTAAATAACATTGTTGGATTAAAGGTATATGCAGTGATTTCACTTAATTCAAATATCACTTATTTTTTCTTATTTTTTGGATAATCCTCCCTACTATAAAGTGTGCTGACCATATAAGGAGTTCCTCCCTGCCCCCAGTGAGCCCCTGGGGTCAAAAAACCCTATAGGTGAGGGCATATATGAAAAAAAGGCACCTTACCCCAAAAAAATTGCAACAGAAGGTTTCTCAACTGTTTTGTGTAGTATTGGGTGTCCTTAATAACATACTAAAAGTTTACCAAAGTTTGACCATGCGAAAGGTGTTATTTTCAAGATGGCGTCCAAGATGGCCAAAATATCATTAAAATAGCCTAACTCCTTCATTATTTATCGTAGACAAGTATTGTTTGTGTCTAACCCTATGTTTTTGAGGCCTGTGAATCCATTGGACTTGTCAAAATGGCAGAGATAGAATCAGATCATTGTGAAATCCAATATTTTATATTTGACTCTATTAAAACTCTCTGAAGTTGCCAGGGGCAAAGGGGGTTGACCTGCATTTGTCATAACATACAAAGTTGTCCACCAGAAATAATATCTATGACCCCCTAGGATCACAACCTATATGGACAACTCGGTCAATTTTGTTGCGAAAGTCCAATATGGCCGCCCCCAATATTAGCCCCTATTAGTTATAATGGGGGGTGAATAGGGCAAAATTTTAAACTGAGAGATATTTCCACGAAACTTCTCAGGTTGATCAATGATATGAATACGAAAAAATGTTGTATTGCAAGTTTCCATGAAATCCAATATGGCCACCACAATATGGCCGCCACAATATTAGCACCAAGAAAATAGGTTTGGCTCTAAATTCTGAACCAGATGAGCTATAAATACAAACTCATGGTTTCTAACCACGAGTGATATATACTGTAAATATTTTAGCCATAATTTCCCTCTATTAAGTATTATTGTTCTGGGGTGTTTCTTTGCAGAAAGACATCCCTCTGGCTGTATTTTGGTTTTGTTCTACTGTTTCTGTTGGCATTTCCTCTGTTTATGTTGACAATCATCCCTGGCAGGGACGTGCATCGCCAAGCCGGACATCCCTTCACTGAGTATGGATGGTCTCTCAGTGATGGTCCCCTGTCCATCTAGAGCCAGCCTGGCCTATGCCAGAAAATCTGGCTGGCATCCTGTCATGAAAGGACGCGATGAGAGAGATCAATGTCCCTGGACAGCCAAACTTGCCAGGGATCTGCCACAGGCCCTCACGATTGACTGTGTGAAAGGCCTTGGTGAGGTCGACAAACACCATATAGAGACCCTTCTGCTCTCTGCACTTTTCTTGCAGCTGGCAAATGGAAAAGATCATGTTACAGGTACCTCTGCCTCCGTGGAAACCACATTGGGATCCAGGGACAACATTCTCAGCATGGCTGATTAGCCGGTTGAGGATGATTCTTGCTAAGATCTTTACTGTGATGTTCAGGACTCAGGAGGGCTATACCATGATGGTTATCGCAGTATGCCCTGTCCCCTTTCCTCTTGTAAACATGCACTATGGATGCGTCCTTGAAGTCTGGAGGGACTTCCCCCTATCCAGATTACCTGGTACAGGTGCCATGCCTCCATTCTTGTAGATGTCTGCAGGCAACCCATCACCTCCTGGTGCCTTTCCAGAAGTGG
The DNA here is from genome assembly GCF_951216825.1 of Electrona antarctica. Lineage (NCBI taxonomy): Eukaryota > Metazoa > Chordata > Actinopteri > Myctophiformes > Myctophidae > Electrona > Electrona antarctica. The sequence continues at coordinate 45,313,367 of NC_136808.1, read as the reverse complement.
GTTGTTGGAGTGCTTTCACTGTCTCTGCACTGGTGGGGGGGTCAGCCAGATCAGCTTTGATTGGCAGCTGGGGTATCGTGGCAATATCCTCTTCGGAAATTGAGGACTCTCTGTTTAAGACCTCACTGAAGTGCTCTTCCCAGTGTGCTAGGATGTCACTCTTGTCAGTGAGCAGGACACTTGTCAGAGGAGCGGACTGGAGTTGAGCCAGTGGTTTTGGGCCCATAAAGAGCACACAGAATGATGCATGCATCTGAGACATTCCCAGTCAGGAATGGAGTGAAGCTCCTGCTGCATCTTGTCTCCAGTCCCTGGCTACATGATATTGTCTTGTTCATTGACATAGGCCAGGCTGGCTCTGTAGATGGACAGGGGACTGCATTCCCGTCACTGAGAGACCATCCATACTCAGCGATGCATGTCCCTGCCAGGGATGATTGTCAACATAAACAGAGGAAATTCCAACAAACAGTAGAACAAAACCAAAATACAGCCAGAGGGATGTCTTTCTGCAAAGAAACACCCCAGAACAATAATATCTTTCGTGGTTAGAAACCATGAGTTTGTATTTATAGTTCATCTGGTTCAGAAGCCAAACCTATTTTATGGGTGCTAGTATTGTGGTGGCCATATTGGATATCATGGAAACTTCCAATACAAACCATTATGGTATTCATATATTTGATCAACCTGTGAAGTTTCGTGGAAATATCCCTCAGTTAAAAATGTTGCCCTATTCACCCGCATTATAGGCTAATGGGGGCTAAAATTGTGGTGGCCATATTGCATTTCGAGCAAAGAAATTGACCTATATTGTCCATATAGGTTGTGATTCTATTGGGTCATAGATATTTCTGGTGGTCAACCTTTGATGTTATGGCAAATGCAGGTATCCAAAAAGGGGTGGTTTGCCCCCCTGGGTAATAGGATCTGACAGGAAATGTAATGTCTCTTTTCTTTTTCATGTTTGCAGCCATTTTGACAATATGCAAGCTCAAGAAAATATGTTCCTTCTGTGCCATGAATCTTAGCCAATGGATTAATATTGCTTGTGTTTGCCAAAGCAGTCAACAATCATGGTAGAAATCATGGTAAAGCACTATTTCGGGTAGCCACCATCTTGTAAATATGCACAATAAGGGTCCAGACACACCCAATAATAAAAATAGGTATTCCATTGAGTCTCTCATGGTCAGAAACCATGAAATAGAACGGTGTAGTATGAAAAAAGCAAAAAAAAATAGGGGTTAGCGGTACTGAGCCTTCACGTGGCGGCCCTGTTTTGACTAATTTCACAGTACCACACAGTAATAATGCATTTATTCCTTAAGTAAATTGTTGAAAGCTTCAACATAATTTGAATTACAAGTAAAATCACCAATGATGGGCATTATGGCACGTGGAAAAAGGATAAATGTAAATTTATATTGGAAAGCGTTCATTTTGAACCTTTAAAACCACTTATAACCACCTTATAACCACTTTTTCAAATACACTAGTTATTATAATCATAACTCTAATTTATATAAGCTAATTGGATTCCTACATAACTAAAACATAGGGTTAGACACCAAAATTACTTGTCTAGGATGAATAATGGATGAGTAATGGTCTTTTAAGAACTGGCGGCGGCCATCTTGAAAATGACACCTTTCGCATGGTCAAACTTTGGTAAACTTTTAGTATGTTATTAAGGACACCTAATACTACACAAAACAGTTGAGAAACCTTCTGTTGCAATTTTTTTGGGGTCAAACCATAATTGCACCTGTCTACTAGTTTCGGTTTGGGCTTTGGGTGGCAAAGCCTTCATCCAATCAGGATGAGAGGGGCCTTCCTCCAATCATGATCGAGTGGGGCGGGCCTTGGTGCACCTGCTGTTGGTCTGTTGTACTTCCCCCACTGTAGAGCGTGTGCATGTGCACATCTTGTTACCATGGCGGACTGTTTTTTTTCTCCAAATCACCCAAATCACTGAATGCTCCTTTAACCCTACTAAACATGGGTGATTTTCTTTTTTTTTTGTGGCTTTCGCCTTTATTTTATATTTTTTATGGAGGGACAGACAGTAGGCTGACAGGAAATGGGGAGAGAGATGGGGGGAAGACATGACTGGATTACCAGCCAAGGTGCCTGGACCGGTGATTTTCACCCGGACGATTATATTTTTGCAATTTTCATAATGTTGCTGATGTCTGAGGTGGATGCGGGTCTTTCGGTGCCTTCATTTTTGTATGGAATATTTTACATTGGGTAAAATATACCCGTGTTTAGTGATAAAAAAAATATGTTTATACATTTTGAAAGTCTGAGCTTTAAATGCTTTAACACGGCATTCAAATTGCTTTGTAGGTTTGGGGACATGGGACCTATAGGGCATGGCTTTCAGAGCATATATACCCAAATATGAAAAATACTGGGCCTATAATCTTTGAAAAATGTTGACACTCGTCTCCTTTTATCCCCGCAAATGCAGAATTTCTCCCGACTGGTGTTCCATATTTCCCCCCTGCTTTGATTCAAATGGCTCTATGCCATTGTATTTGTTTGAGGTTTACATGTCTATCGGATAGACATGTAAACCTCAAACAAATGGATATATCCATATTACATTATGAAAACAGGTGGTGTACATGGTGGGATACGGCCGGAATATTTTTTTTTAATGTGTTCATCATAAATATTTATATGTAGTGTAAACCAGAGCCACATCACATTGGATAGACTATCTGCCTATATAGCTTGTCGTTACTGATATAGTTTTGAGGCATTGCCAAACACAGAATTATTATATCATATAAGGTTCTATTTACGGTTGTATTTGAAAGGATAGCTTGTGCCTCAGCCTTGAACATAACAAGGAATTACAATAGTATGCAGTATACCTACAGTAGTTAGTGTGGTTTACACTTCAAGTAAGAACATCAATAGATTCTGGAGAATGACAGTTTCTCTACACTGTCTATATGGAACTAACGATCGCTCGCTCTCTCTCTCTCTCTCTCTCTCTCTCTCTCTATCTCTCTCTCTCTCTCTCTCTCTCTCTCATCTCTCTCCCTATCATTGCAGTGCATCCATTCTCATAACAAAAGACAGAAATAAGAGCATGGACTACTTTACATCAAAATGGGTCAAAGTATTTTTTCTAGAGAGGAGGTGGAATCATATTGGGTCACTACATTATTTCTGGCATTTCAGAGAGAGAACAAGTGTTGTAGGATTGTTCAAAATTACCAAATGATTTTATATAGGTGACCTAATAGAGGGTCTATATTTGTCTTGCAATGGGCAGACTGTAAAAGGGGCTGTTCCTCCTCCTCACTGCCCTTTGTCGCCCGTTTCAGCTGACCATTAGTCTTTACTCTGTCTTCTTTGGCTGGCCGGCTGGTCGGCCTAACAACCGCCTAGCTGTGAGTGCTGATGAACTTGAATTCGGTTTCAATGCTCTCAAAACAGCCCCGTTATTGCCATCACGTGCGTACGTACGTGCGTGCGTGCGTGCGTGCGTGCGTGCGTGCGTGCGTGCGTGCCTGCGTGCGTGTGTGCGTGTGTGTCTGTCTGTCTGTCTGTCTGTCTGTCTGTCTGTCTGTCTGTCTGTCCGAGCCTGGAAAACCAGACAAATGTGCAAGATTTGGTGTGGCATCGCTCGGTTGTGATTTGATATCCCTGCCCCAAAGTTGTGGAACACCAATCAGGGCCCGTACAGTATATGCAAATATGGGGCAGGTTCATCACCAGAGGCAACTTTTGAATATGGAGATACAGGTTCCAGAGTGTAATATCTACACAGTGATATTTGGCCATGCCAAGTCCGTCCGTCCGTCCGTCCGTCCGTCCGTCCGTCCGTCCCTCCCTCCATCCCTCCATCCATCCATCCATCCATCCATCCATCTATATATCTATCTATCTATCGTCCCTGGATTATGCCAACGCTCTGTCTATCCAGCACTCTGCCTCTCTGTTGGTGTCCTGTGTCTGTCTCCCTGAAGTGAACAGGTGTATCCATCTCTCTCTTGATGAGTTTATTACTCTGAAGTGTCTCCAGAGTCCCGGTGGGCCCCCCTGCCTCCTAATATGCTTAGACCTCACAGCTTATGTCAGCCAGTGTGGGTGGTCTGATAATGTGCCACTTGATCAAGCCATTCGCATCAGGGTCCATCTGGCCTCACGCAATGTTGGTCAGCTTGTGTGTCAGGAAGTAAACAGACACACGACAAAACCCCAACACAACTGCCCCCAACTGCGCACGCACGCACGCACGCGCGTACGCACGCACACACACACACACACACACACACACACACACACACACACACACCTAACTGCATGAGTCATTCCTTCAAACATTTAGGCCTAATTGAAAAATGCTGCTCAAGCTGTTAGTACATACAGGCTCAACCTACTGTATAAATGCACACGCACACACACACGCACGCACGCACGCACACACACACACACACACACACACACACACACACACACACACACACACACACACACACACACCTGTGTCACATTTCTGATCTATAGTGCTGATTTTACAGCATATCCTACATTTTACAATAAGTGAACTGGCTATTTGCATTGCAACTTCCAATAATATGGAAATGTCTACAATTCTAGTTTGTACATGAATATGCATAGGCTACTAGCCTATATATTGCTTGACTTGGTTTCCGTTACATTTAATCCTCCACGGGGAAAAGTCTTTTTTCCTCCCTTCTCACCAGGAGATATCAAGGGTGGTGCGAGGCGCTAAACAAAGCCTCCAACCGATCCCCTAAGACCGACGCTGCCTGCCAATAGACGTGTTATATGCAGAACTCAGTACGACACCTGATTCCCTCTGAGCATGGCTCCGCGTCTTTGTAGAATCTCATTGCCTTGAAGTCTGAATATGTGACATGTTCAAAGTAAATACTGTGTCGAAATACAGTACAGAACAGCAGGAGACATGCAGCCTCTCAGCAGTTCCAAGGAACTACCCTCAGGTTTTGTCGCATATTAGCACATGGATGGATATGTGACATGCAAAATAATGTGTCTCGAACATATTCAACGTGTACATTTTCCATGGGTGGATTTTTTTAATGAGTTGTTTAAACTATAGCGAAACCCGCCTTCAGGAGTATAGGCATACCGTCTGGAAAAAAAAAAGAAGAAAAAAAAGAAAAAGAAGAAGAAAAAAATATATATTGGTTTGTTACATTTGGTATGGAAATGTAGGCCTATATTATATGATGTCTGTTCTTGTCAAATGTGCCTCCAAATCAGCCGCACAAAAAAACGAATAAAGTAGAAAAGAAAATGGAAAATATCTTGTTGTCCACATGGGAGGAACAAAATGAGCACATATGCTGGTACACTACACAGCCTATAAGCAGAGCACATGAATTTTTTTTACAAGTAGTTTTTTCCTTTTTCTTTGGTAAAAGTGTGAAATTCAGCCAGGTCTTTTAAATGGATGTGTTTCATGTGTGCATTGAACTTCACGTGGTTGAAAATAACAGAAAGAGCATCCATCTGCCTAGAAGGGAGGTGGTTAGCACATTACTACCATCTAGTGGTAGGATGTGTGCAGCCTCCTATTCAAGCTCAAACTGATCATAGATTTGCAGTAACCATAAAACATCACAAACTAATAATAGATTTCTTATGTATGCTAGGACAGTATTATCAGTCATAGATTAGCTCACAGTACCATAACATTTTGATATTATTATTGTCACTTAATTAAGTGTATGTGTGCATTTACTGTATATGTATACTGTATGTATGTATGTATGTATGTATGTATGTATGTATGTATGTATGTATGTATGTATGTATGTATGTATGTATGTATGTGTGCATTTACTGTATATGTATGTATGTATGTATGTATGTGTGTGTGTGTGTGTGTGTGTGTGTGTGTGCGTGCGTGCGTGCGTGCGTGCGTGCGTGCGTGCGTGCGTGCGTGCGTGCGTGCGTGCGTGCGTTTATATACCTTTTTTTTTCATCAGATATCGATGATATTACTACTTGTGTGCAACCAGCAAGTAGCACTCGACAGAGTGCAGTTCTAGTTATTAATAATTTGTATTAGTTTTAGACCAGCAGATGCAAGAGAAGACAAGACTGCTGACAGACACCTCATCAGAAGATGGCCTCACCATCCATAAAGGAAAGAAAAAAGTCCTCGAGGTCAACACAACACAGAGATCCAGTGACGCTAGAGGGACCAGCACTTGAGGAAGTAAAAGCCTTCACGTACTTAGGCAGTGTCATAGACAGTCAGGGCGGCACGGATGCAGGCGTCAGAGCCAGAATCGGCAAAGCAAGAGCTGCATTCATCCAACTTAAGACCATTTGAAGCTCTAAACAAATCAGCCAGCGGACAAAGCTCAGACTCTTCAGCTCAAACGTCAAGCCAGTACAATATTGTACAGATCAGAGACGTGGAGGACAACAAAGGCAACAACGATGAAGGTGCAAACATTCATCAACAGCTGCCTGAGGAGAATCCGAAGAAGCGAAGAACACCTGGCGCAGGGACCTTGAGACTGACATCAAGCATGGGTGGACTGACATGGAAATAGCTGGAAAAGAAGGCCCAGGATAGAGGACTCTGGCGAACTGTAGTCAACGGCCTATGCTCCATGAAAAGGAGCGATAGGCATAAGTATAAGTAAGTAAGTAAGTTTTAGACCAGCAAATAAAAATCTCTCAACTCTACTGAATCCAAGGTAACGTTTTTATTGCTCAAAGTTTAATGTGTTGCCATGGGACACTCTCATTAATACAGGAGACATTTAATTCTATTGATTTCACAAATCAATAGTTCCAATATTAATTTGAAGGGGCATAAACTGGTCTGTCTGTCTGTCTGTCTGTCTGTCTGTCTGTCTGTCTGTCTGTCTGTCTGTTTTGGTTCCGTGTGAAGAATGCAGATGTTTATTCATATTTTTGCTGTAAATGACACACACACACACACACACACACACACACACACACACACACACACACACACACACACACACACACACACACACACACACACACACACACACACACACAGTGTTAGTGAATGTATTTAGACGCAAATAAGATTCTAATTTGGAATTTTGTTTTGAATTCATACATATTACTTACTTATGCCTGACACCCTTTCCAGGGTATAGGCCGTCGACAAGGGACCTCCAGAGTTCTCGGTCACTGGCATTCTTCTCTATCTGCGACCAGGTGCATCCCAGCCTCTTGGTGTCTGCCTGGAGAACACTCCGCCAGGTGTTTATGGGCCGGCCTCTGTTTCTCTTCCCCTGAGGGTTCCATGTCAGAGCCTGTCTGGTCGTATTTGACACTGGCTTGCGTAGTGTGTGCCCGATCCATCTCCATCCTTCTTTGCCCAATTTCATCTGCTGCTGGGAGTTGTTTGGTCCTCGTCCATAGGTCTATATTGCCTCAATTATTATTATTTATTTTTTTACGTGACAACACAACAAAACTGAGAGCAGCAGCCCAGTTCCCGTGGGAAATATTCATGGTCTCCATCCATGTTTAATTGAACATTCACTATATTTGTATTTTTAACCTATTTAATTTATTTGCACTTACTCTGAATCCAATTAAATTATATAAAATCCCTGCTAGCAATGAGAAGGGTGACAAAGCAACAACATTCTGCTGCTGTTTTGGTTGAAATGAGTGATAATTAGTGGGGTTAGCATATTGATAAGGCCCTGGAATTACAATTCTGTTCCTAGCCTATACCCTTGAAGTTAAGGTGCTGCACTAAAAACAGATTTCCAATTAAACCAATATCTCTGTAAATTCAAGGTTCATATAGTCTCTTATGAGAGTGTTTTTCCACCATAGAAATGTTTTAGAATCTCTGAGGGGGGTTAAATGCGTAATAAAAATACATAAATTATATATATATTAGGGGTGCACCGATGTATCGGCCGACAATCAGTAGGGGCCGATGTTTGCCTTGTTAACTGCCATCGGTGCATCGGTAAAAAACTTTCACTGATGGCAGTGGCCGATGGTCTGCTCTGCAGCCAAATCCGGTAATACACCCTTGTATGGAGATGTATAGAGCGGCTGTGTGTCGCTCAGTGCACTGAGTCTGAGTGCAGTGATATTCCTCCTCACACACAGGTACCACTAAAGACAGGACAGGACAACTACACTACACTTTTTCTTTTCAGTTTACCAAACTATAATCCACAAATTAGTGACGGTGTGGGCGCTATAGTGAATACCCTTTCGCAGCGCGAGGTAATTCACGCCAGCTGCAAATGATTCCGTCTTTGATTGTGTGATTAACGGATTATATAAAAATCAGTTTGGGCCAAATAACAAATACAAGTAACAAGTACTACTCGTCCGTATAAGCGCCCATGGGCGCGTTATTTGCAAACTTAGTCAGCCTCATTTATATTACCGTATATATATATACACAGCGTGTTGAGTTTGCAGCTCTCCTATTTCAAAGTGGTATATATTCTGTGAAATATGCGTCCACATGCAGCACGTTGTGAGCTTGCTGATCATCGGTGCGCCACTCACCATGAATCCAAGCAGAGGTCCTCACAAGACACAAGTATAGGTAAAACACCACCACCACAGTCCTCAGCGCAAACTGCTCAAAATGATGGAAAGTCTGAGGGCGGAGCTTACAGGTCAAAGTGACAGATGTGTTCCGCATGAGTCAAGGCAAGATTCATGGTTTTTGGCCAAATGATGCATGAGTTATGCCTGTTCAAACTTTTCATTTTGAAATGATTGCTATAGCACCCCCTTTGAACAATTGGAGTAAGACTTGTTTCACTGCTATTTGGCATGATCCTCATAAAACTAACTGAAACTATAGACAAAATACTCTTAGTTTTCGTCAATATCAATATTTATATGCCTTTCCTCATTTCCCCAACAAGTTTTACGAGAGTTTTCAGCACCGTACGGCAGCATGTAGCCACACTTTATGTTGCTTATTTACATTCTGCACCGTGTAAGTGCTCAAGCCCCCAGAATGTCTGGCCACTGTTGAAGCGCTCGGCCCTACTGGTAAGAGCTGAGACTGCAGGCGGGCCCGTGCATTTAGCACGAGTAAACCTCATGCAGCTGGGGTTTAACATTGAGCACTTCTGCATTTTGGACAAGAAAGCTTACAGAAGGAAAAGTCATGGTTACGTGACTGGGCTGCGCCATGACGCTCATGTGGCAAACCTCGCACCGGAAGTTCGATGAAACACATGGCAGTGGATGGAGCCGGCTGGACCAGCTTATGAACGATTGTGATCAGGGACTGATCGTTATTTATGCACCGGCTGGTGCAGATGTGATTTTGTTTTTCTTCTTTTTCATCATGGCACGGACTCGCTCAGAAAATCGCCTTAAAACCAGGCCTACTGAATGTAGACATTTCCATTAGGCCTACTTTTGGCCATAATATATGTTTAGTGGTTTACGGTTTAAATATCAGGGCAAATAATGTGTTATAAATGCATGTGTTAGTTGAATTTTGATTATTGCTTGTCAAACGTTTTAACTAGCCTATATTTAATCTGATTGGTAAATGGCTCTGCATGCATGGTTGCTGCTTCTGCATCCCGATTAGTTTAATACAACTGAACTACTAGACCAATTTAAAATAGTAGTATATGTTTTTCGTTAATAATAATCCATGGATTCCATGCTAATTATTATAGAACCATTTTACAGTACATGTTTATATTTCACCAACATACATGATATGAATCTATGCTCCATTTTACCGATCTAATCACAGCTCACAGTCATTTCAATATCATAGTGCTCACTTGTCTATCAAATCATGTACTTGTAGTCATTGCCTACATGCATACCATTGTTAATACTACAGCTTCATACCCCACAGAGAAACGCACAATTCGAACTGCCTGCTCAGCTCATTTAGCCAGTCAGGCACCATGCATATACACTGTATGGCTTTATGCATCATCACATTTGGCCAGACCGAATAGTTTAACTCTTTCTTTATCTTTAGTTGGGGCGACTGATTGATTGATTGATTGAAGAATTTATTAACAGTTTGCAGAATTACAGTACATTTCAAGCACAAACTCAATACAAAGGCTGTTAACTGTGAGTGGACGACCCAATTAAGCATTACACTTGTTTCCAATAGGGTCCACCATGTTCAAATCATCAAAACATTTAGAGACGTACAAATAGACACTTCTATAGACAGAACAGGAATTCATCATAAAGGAGGTAAAAAGGGAAAATAAATATATACAGTGAGGGGAAAAAAGGGGGGGGCGGTGGGGGGGGATTCAGATTTTACGGGGGCCAGTTTCGAATTGCAGCCATCCGTAGGTGCCCTTTGAGAGCGGTTTTGAAGGAGTCAAGGGATTCGCATGTCTTAATGACAGTTGGTAGGGTGTTCCACATTTTGGTGGCATAGGAGCGAAAAGAATTTAGTCCCTTGTTTGTGCCGAATCTGGGTTGTACATGGTTCGTTGCACTCCCTCTGGTGTTGTGGGTGTGGACTTCGTTAACATTAAGGAAGTATCTAGACAGGTACATGGGTATCTTGGTGGTGTATCGAATCTTGTGGACCAGACCCATTGCAAGATGCTGTACTCTGTCGTCGACCCTAAGCCATTCCAGCCTGTCGAAGTGGGCAGGGGTGAGGTGGGTTCGGGGGGCTAGATCAAGTAGGAGCCTGACCAGTTTGTTTTGGGAAGTCTGGAGCCTGGTTTTAAGGGCCTTTGAGGTGCTGTGGTACCAGGAGGTGCATGCATAGTCAAAGAAACCCTGTACAAGGGCTCCTGTTAAGGTCTTCAAGGTGTTTTTGTTGACCAGTGAGGAGATCCTGTAGAGGAATCTTGTTCTATGGTTGACTTTTTTGATTACGTTGGTGGCCATTTTATCACCGGAAAGATTAGCCTCCAGGATGGAACCTAGGTAGGTAATTTCATCTTTACGTGTGATAACATTGGCACCCACTCTAACCAAGAAGCCATTTGCCTTGCTGAGATTACTAATAGAGCCAAAGAGAATGGATTCAGTTTTTCCCAGGTGAAAAAACTGGCTCAGGAGGTAGAGGTAGAGGTAGAGCAGGTCGTCCAATGATCCATAGGTCGGCAGTTCGAATCCCGGCTCCTCCTGTCTACATGTCGAAGTGTCCTTGGGCAAGACACTGAACCCCAAATTGCTCCTGATGTGCTGGTTGGTACCTTGCATGGCTTCTGCCATAATCGGTGTATGAATGTGTGTGTGAATGGGTGAATGTAATGCACAATCTATGTAAAGCGCCTTGGATAAAGGCGCTATATAAATGCACCATTTACCATTTTAGTCTATTACAACCACACACGCAGACAAGAGTACATGGCACCGCGGCCAAAACACAAGTACTGTGACGCACACACCAACATTGCAATGCGCACAGTGTGCAAAGATGCACAGAACAGCTGCTTTATAGACCTATACCTATTGAATGAGCATCTGTCTCGCCTGCGCTTTTCTCCGCCACCATGTCGACAATGCGTTGTCCAAAGACGGAAAGTCTCTTCCATCAAAATGTTCCATGTCCATCAACATAAAGGCCTCAAGGTGTTCCTGTGATGTTTTGCTACTGTCTATGTGGAGGAGCTTCGTTCACAAGCAACTTGAGTCACCAACAGTAACTTGTGAGAAGGTTATCTATATATTGGTTACGTCATCCATGACCTCAGCCGCAACATTATTATTATTGTTATTATTATTATCATCTTAGTCTGACATTCTCCTGACTCGGTGGAGCGGCGCTGGGTGAAACTGAACCACCACCATCCGCGCAGCGGTGCTGCCAGCCTGCTCCTCCACGTCTTCCTCCTCTCTGACACCGATAACACTAACTCTTTTCAGCGGCCTGCTGCTGGGCCGCAATTCAAACATAGCTTGAAACATTTTTCGCTTTTATTCTACTGGAAATGTCATGAACGCAGAATCTATCTATCCCGCCACCTTGTTTTGAAGTGGCTACGTCAGAGTCACAGAGTCAGACGGGGGGAAACCACATCAGCGGCCGGGGGAGGGACCTTTGATGGTAGAACAGATCTACAAGCTAACGCGTCACCAAGCTTGTAGATCTGTTCTATTTCCATGCGCAGTTGCGCACAGCCGCACACATGGAAGATACCAAGTACACTCGCCACACATGAACTTTATATAGATAGTTGAGTAAAACACTATGAAAAACAAAATAATCAAAACAAAATTTAAAAATACAAAATAAATTCAACAAATTAAAGTTGTACAATCTCCCCAAGCCAAAATAAAAAAAACATATCCCCCCTCAGACTCAAAAAATAATTTAATGACCCCCGCCTTTTTTTTGCACCATACCAACTTTTGATAAATAACGATCAGTCTCTTATTGTCTGCTGTGTTGCTTTTCGATGTGTACACTGTCATTTTATAGAGGTATCTAAATAGCACAAACTATTTCTGAACGTGCCAAGTAGAGTCTGTCCACCGTTTCCTGTCTGGCAACCAAATCTCGCGATACCTCAGCGGCAGAAACTATACTGTACTCCGCTGTTTAGATGCCTCAATAAAATGATGTACTTTGCACATCGAAAAGCAAGTGATTAGAAAACAACCTGTCATATGTCTTCTTTAATATTCCTGAACCGATTATATGACAAAGGTCACAATCGTTCATAAATAGTGTTTGTTCATGAGCTGGTCCAGCCGGGTCCATCCAATGTGTATCATGAGACTTAACCGGCCACGCATGTGTCTTAACCGGCCACATATGTCGGACTGTTGGTATGTTGGACTAACATCTGCCCCCAGAAAAAACAGCACAAAAGATTTATATATATTTGTTTTTGGATCCCCCACCCCTAACATTTAGAAACAACATCAGGAGAGTATTTTTTTTACAGTCTGCAATCTTAAATCTGAACAGCTGTCTCTTTGGGTGTCCTATAAAATTCAAATAGGAGTTAAATAGGGTCTCAGGTAATCCCTTTGGAGTTTTGTGAAAATCCTTTGCTCTCTCTCTTGCCCTGTTCCTGTCTGTCCTGTCTATTGATGGTCTGCCAGACAGTTTCTTAGCAACCACAAACATGCATTAGCACTCAACAGAACCTCAGTGCAGTGGCACACATGCACGTACGTGCACACTGCCCAGACATACACCCCCCCCCCAGCATCCATTTCCCTAGGTCTTCTACTAAAGCTGGTGGAAAATGAGCGACTCTTTTGATGTTTTAGCATGATGCAAACTATTCCGTCTGAGAGAGTGAAGAGGCAGCGGAGAACAAAGCCTGAGGAGGCGAACTGCTATGATCCTTGACCTTAGAATCCTCCCTTGCCTTTCTTAATAACACCGCCTACAATCATTAGCCCTTCATATTACTATTATCTAAAGCCCCTGGTCACAAGTTCTGCCTTTTCATCATGCCCTCACTTAGTAGGCTACTGTTGAACCATAAGCATAGCATGATACATGCTGCTCAGTGTTACATCATTTAACTCAGAGATGGACACGGCTACCATGTTCTTTTCTGTTTTGAATGGCGTCCATGTTCTCTATACACTCTAGGACAGGGGTTCCCAACAACTGGTATATGCGGACCGGTGCCGGTCCATGTTCCACCGGTACGCAAGAATTTGGCGGCCGGGAATTCAGTTTCCCGGCCGTGAATCTATAACCTTCCCCTGGAGAGAAGTTGACTTGTTCGCATGAAGATACCAATGCCAAGGATTCGTCTGTGATGTCACGCCACTGTGGTTTATGAGCTTTGAGTCTCGAGTCTGTGCTACTTCCGCGTTGCATAACGTGACGTCACTGTCGAATCCTTAGTGTCTTTAAAACGTCTACATTTTAAAAGGCAACATTATGTTAATGGTTTTGAGGGAAATTAATTTAACTCTATAATTTATTAGTAATTAATATGTACCATTTTGTCCATTTACCTGCATTCCATATATTCCATCCTTATGTAGGCTACTCAAATGTAATGTAATAGTGAAACAGTCTGCCTTGAGTCCATATTTAGCAATATGGATGAAATGTGTGATACTGTACATTAAAGCTATATTTTACGGGAGTCTGTCATCATGTCTACCAAAATAATGCATTCACTTTATCGAAGTCACTATGGCCCTCTGGACAAAAATTCTGCACACCCCTGAGTCTAGGAGTTACGAATACATAAATGAACACAGAGAATTCTACTGTGTAACACGGTTCAACATTTAAATTGTTTTGTCAGGCATTTGTCAGGCATTTCCCTATCGCTGCCTGTGTGTAGAAAGTTCTGCAGGGTGCCCTCTGGCACATCCCACCAGCTCTGCTTGCCAGCGGCGTGTTTGGTTAGCCATGGAGGATTGCAGTGTGTACCATCGCTTTCTGTTCATTTAGCCTGCTATCAGATCATGGTATGACTTTAAATGGTCACAAGCAGATAAAGGACTGTGTATTCTGTGCCTGTGACCTGAATGTATATTTATTTATAATAATGATGTGAAGAAATGTTGATTGTTCAGGTGATCTTTTTTTCTTTTTGATCTGTTCACCATAGCTATTCACAGTGTGTGTGTACGTGCGTGCGTGTGTTTGTGCTTGCATGCCTGTATTGTGCCTACAGCAGTGGACATAACGCACGCAGCCACGCACGCGCGCACACACACACACGCACGCACGCACGCACACACGCACGCACGCACACATGCACAACACACAATATATACGTGTTACACTTCATACTGCAAGGGTTCAAAAGAAGTGCAATCCCATTACAGTGATCTCTAAGCTGTAAAGGTGTATATCTGTATTGTATCGGATAAAAACAAGCGATCAGAGTGAATGGGGAACTTAGCTGATTGATGGACCATCTTCTTCCAAAATGGGAGGCCAGATGGTTTGTAGACAGTAATCCTTGTCTATCTGTCTCACTGGCAGCCAGGTACAGAGGGACTTTGCTCCAAAGCTTTCCCCTTACCCAAGTTAGCCCCTCTGTCTATGAACTGTACACTGTCAAATTCATAGTGCTAATTTAACTCAGTAAGTACAAATGGAATAAAACGATCAATAACGATCAATCCATAGTTCATGTGAAGCCGTTTTGGTACTATATTATACAGTAGTTGAGTATGTGTACGCATGTGTGTTAGAAAGAGGATCAAATCATTGTCTCCACCAGGCCGAAGGCATGGTGAGAGAATATGTTTGGTTGTCTCCACCAGGCCGAAGGCATGGTGAGAGAATATGTTTGGTTGTCTCCACCAGGCCGAAGGCATGGTGAGAGAATATGTTTAGTTGTCTCCACCAGGCCGAAGGCGTGGGGAGAGAATATGTTTAGTTGTCTCCACCAGGCCGAAGGCATGGGGAGAGAATATGTTTAGTTGTCTCCACCAGGCCGAAGGCATGGGGGGAGAATATTTTTAGTTGTCTCCACCAGGCCGAAGGCGTGGTGAGAGAATATGTTTAGTTGTCTCCACCAGGCCGAAGGCATGGGGAGAGAATATATGTTTAGTTGTCTCCACCAGGCCGAAGGCATGGTGAGAGAATATGTTTAGTTGTCTCCACCAGGAGAGAATATGTTTAGTTGTCTCCACCAGGCCGAAGGCATGGGGAGAGAATATGTTTTGCACTCCGTCCGTCCGTGTGTGTGTGTCCGCACCGTTAACCCGGTTGATGCTAAACTGTGCACACACACTCCCTGGATGCCAACGACGAACCTGTTATAGCGCCACCATGAGGCTGACTTTGGCAAAACAAATTTCTGTAGATTACTTGTACACATTTTATCCATGCATCACGCAATTCAGTATACACTACCGTATCTCCATAGTCATGTGATCAACACGGATCTGCACCATTTCCCATATTCCATCCTAATTGGCTAAGATTGGCTTCCAAAGCTCACATGATTGGTCCGTTTCGAACAAAATGCCACAAATCACAAACACTGCATGTGCAATTTTGTATAACATGCTGCAAATCATGAACGCATGGCCCGAGTGCAGTGAAACTGTGCACACATATCCCCACTAGGTTGAGGAAGCAAAGCCACTTGACATTTTTTCAAATGAGCCTCATGGTGGCGCTATAACAAGTCACGTCTTTACATGCACTGATCTGCATAAAACTTTGTATTCACAAAAGATTGTGTGCACAGTATGCACACTCTCTAAAACCCAAGGAAAAACATCTGGCCTGCATTTTTCATTTCTGCCTTTTCGAGCGCCACCAGGAGGCCCATTTATGTGCAACACTCTTTTTTTAGTGTGGACTATAGTTATTGTCAGACTTTATCATTCTTTTGGAGTAACCTAACTTCCACTGTGATTGGCCGAGCTTTGCATAACGTTTGTAGTAGCTAATTGGCTGTTGTTGGTTACATAACCAATCTATGTTTTACAATCGTTTATAAAGACATAAATTCCCTTGCAGGGGCAGAAGACCAAACTATTCATGCGTTATAGACATTTTCAAATTATGTATTCAAAGTGGTAACGTGACATTGTAATTGGTTGACAATATTAGTGGGAGGGGCCTATGTAAGCGACTGCGGCAACCACACTTTGCAATTTTCCAAAATTGCGACTTTTCTAGTTCCCCTTCTTCAAATAATGTATTTAAAAATTCTACTGTTGGTTTATAAAGCATTGGATGGTTTATAAAGCAATAAGCATTGGATGGTTTATAAAGCATTGGATGGTTTAGGGCCAAAATTCTTTTCTGATCTTGTGATACAGACTTCTCAGGTCATCTGGACAGGTCTGCTTTCTTCTGAACAGTCAGAAGTAAACGTGCAGAAGCAGAGTTCTGTTTTTATGCTCCACATATCTGGAACAAACTCCCAGAGAGCAGTAGGTCTGCTACAACTCTCAGGTTTTTTTTTTTTTAAATCAAAGCTAAAGACCATCCTATTTTCCTGCTGCCTTACTGGGGTTTTCTTTAAATATACTTTCTCATTTTATTTTATTTTCATGTTTTAACTTTTATTCATTATAATGTCTGTCTTTTGGAGAGTTATTCCTGGCTGCTGACCCATTTAACTGTAGTTCTGCACCATCTCTAAAGCTTTGCCAGGTTCATCAGGCATCTCCACTCCGGGTATCTCAACTCCCAATGCAGGTTTGAGAGCTTCTGCTAGACCCAGAGGGCATAGCAGTGCCTGATTGTACGGGTCACTGTGTGCCTTTGTTGTCTTGTATTGTGTATTGTATCTGTATCTGGATGCTACAGGGCGGGTCCTTGGGGTCCAAGACAAATTTCTCCCTCGGGAGACAAAATAAAGAAACCTTGAACCTTGGTCTACTCTTCACCCTGCTGACCCACGACTGCACACCAAAGCACAGCACAAACATCGTCATTAAGTTCGCAGATGACACGACTGTGGTGGGTTGCATCCACGACGAGTCCAGCTACAGGGACAAGGTGTGCCAGCTGACCACGTGGCGGAGACCACAATCTCACTCTCAATGGGAAAACAAAAGAGATAGTTGTCGACTTCCGGAGAGCACACACTCAGCACTCTCTACGGATCATCAACGGTACATCGGTGGAGAGAGTGAGCAGTACCAAATCCATGGGTGTGCACATCACTGAGGACCTCTCCTGGAACACCACATCACTGTTTAAGAAAGCTCAGCAACGCCTCTAAGCCCGCAGACTGAGAAGAGCCAAAGCCCCAGCCCCAACATGCACTTCTTCTATCGAGGCACCATTGAGAGCATCCTGACCAGTTGCATAACTGTGTGGTACCAGCAGCTGCACGGTGTCCTGCCGAAAGACCTTGCAGAGCACAGTGAGAGCAGCTGAGAAAATCATTGGTGCCCCCCCTCACGTCCCTCCAGGATATCTATAACACACGCCTGACCCGCAAAGCACTGCAGATCACAGGAGACATCACCCACCCCACACACAGCTTCCTCAGTATTATGCCATCAGGGGGAAGACTGAGGAGCCTTCGGCCATAGACTAGCAGGCTGAGGGACAGCTTTGTCCATCAGGCTGTTAGGAAGCTGAACTCTCTACCAGCTCTCCCCCCTACTCTGTTCCCACTGCCTCTGGTCTAATACAACCACTACCTCAACCATCAGTGTAAAAGCTTTTATAATCATTACCTTTGCATATTTTTGCAAACTATATTTTAGTGATGCACCGATTATTCAGCCGCAGAAAATATTCGGCAGAAAATGGCTAAAAAAGCATTTTCGGCCTATTCGGTTTCGGCCCGAATAGTCAGAAAATATACCACCGAATGGTGTATGCAATTAATGCATTCAAAAGAGCTGTATAAATGTTTTATGGACCCATAATAGTGATTATTATTTAAGTTAAGTTTTGCCATAACCATTTATTTTGACATAAATCAAGTAGCTTTAAGGTACGGCCATGACAGCAATGGTAGGAAAAAAGATATATATTATTAATCATATTCGGATATTCGGTATTTGGTTTTCGGCCAACTGTTTCCTATTTTCGGTATTCGGTTTCGGCCAAGAATTTCCCTTTCGGTGCATCCCTATTTGTCAGTTGCCTGGTTACAATTGCAAAAACAAAATGTGTTGTTTTCATTGCTTGTTTTTAATTAATTAAAAACATAAGACTTACCATATTTTATAATGACAAAATAACTGGCTTCACAAACCTTGTACAATCCTGACATTTGTACCCTTCCCTGCTCTTTTTAATGTTTTAGAAATAATGTGGAAATCAATCAGAAACATTTCCCCATCAATCCATCACCACAGCCCATTAAAGCAAACCGCAACAGGAAATGGCCTAAGGATAACAACACATAAGTATGTCATCAGGTGTGACAAATTGGAAAACCTGCATACATATAATCGCGTTATGTATGACTTCCAACTCACTGGTGGAAATGTAGATATTAACAATTAATTTCGAGTACCACACTAGGCCAACAGGGACCCTGACACTGAAAGCCCAGGTTTGCGAACATTGCCATGTGCTGATTATATGTACATTTGATTGACAGGCCTTACCCTATCTGGGTAAAAGTTCATGTTTGTCTATGCAAATCTGAGTAGCATTTTAAAGCATTGCCCCATACTAACATTACCATATCCTGCTGTTGCTCAGGCAGGAACAACTTGGTGATTTGCATGCAGCATTCTGCCTCAAACTGAACAGGAAGAACATCCACCTTGGCTCATGGCACAGCAATGGTTTTCATGTTCTGTCATTGACTGTGATGAGTAGAAACAAACAGTTTGTAAAGATTACTTTTTCTGTTAAATGACCAAAAAGCTAGGTATGTTTTCAGAATGATTCTGTTCTATGGCCTACCGCAGGGGTTCTCAACGTTTTTGGCTGGGGATCCTCGAAAATGCTTTGGCCATGTCTAGCGGAGGTGCCCGGAAATTCTACTGTAATGCCTGTGACTAGCGTGACCCGGACGACAACGCAATTGTGTTGGGGCCCAGAGGCATTTGGGGCCTGCACTGACCAGCATGCGTGGGGGCCTACTGCATGAAGTCTAGTTATGCGGCTGTATAAAAGCACGAGTGCGCCCAAATTCTCCAATTACAGTGTTTGATTTTTACTATTCCCCCTCACCTTCATTGGCATATAAATTGAAAGGTCAAAAATAAAACCATTATAACTGGGCCGTACAACTAGCCACACCTGGCTGTTATGACACGCGTGTCATTCTTGTTTGCCTTGTTACGTGGCAGGGGTCTATGACAATGCTGTGTCAGTATGGTTGGTTCCAGACAAGATAACTTGAAAGCTAGTTTGGATTACCATGGAATATGACATTCACTGCAAGGGCTCTACTTTGTTCGAGCCAAGTTTATTTATGTAACACATTTCAACAAGAAGGCAATTATATTACGTACTTTACACAAAACATTAACGGTATTAAGACACATTAAAACCAGAAAAGGGTGCTGCCCTGAGTGCCAGGCTGGCAAAGTCCTACCCAGGGCTTTATCAGTCCCAGTCACAAATCTTTGAAGCCAATTACAGACAAATGTCTCTCATTAATTTGTCTCCGTTTCTCCTCAGTGGCTGCAGTAATTGATCTGAATGTGTGTGTGTGTATGTGTGAGTGTGAGTGTGAGTGTAAGTGTGTGTGTGTGTGTGTGTGTGTGTGTGTGTGTGCGTGCGTGCGTGCGTGCGTGCGTGCGTGCGTGCGTGCGTGCGTGCGTGCGTGCGTGCGCGCGTGCGTGCGCGCGCGTGTTTGCGAGGCAGTGACAGTGACGGGACGCTCGTGCGTGTGTGCATGTTGGAACTATTGCAGGTATATACCAAGAATGCCTACAAAGTTACTTTCCATCCCTGATATAGCTGTGCACAGTGCATAACCCAAACTCTGCAGTCTGCACATACTTTGGGTGCTCATATCACTGGAAGGGTATGGACTAATAACGCAGAAATTGTACTCTCTGCATTTTCAGAAGTACTGTTTTGAGAAGTGGTTTGTGTGGTTGCTATGGCAACATGGTATTACACACCACGTGACTTTTAGACCTGACTTTGCCAAGGAAGTTCAATATCAAACTATATACTTCTGCCAGGTTAACCGCTCAGTGACGTGACCTGTGTGTTCTAATAAGATCAAGTGGGCTTTTCAAACACTAGTTGCCAAGTGGCTGAGGTGACTCTCCAAATGAAGATTCAGGAGTGGAGAACGCCCACTGCTCAACCTGATCACTCAGCTTCCCTATCTCCTTATCGAGTTCACCTGCGTCCTACAGTCTCACAGCCAATCACGTAACATTCCCCACAGCATAAATACACCTCATCTCATCCCTTACCAGCTTGATACTGCCTCGCGCTTTCAAATTCCCCCCCTCCTCCCCAACTAACCCCCTTCATCCTCAGCCTTGCCCCGCTAACACTTATTTCCATCTCCTTCTCCTAGGAGCCCCGAGGGGGGGCAGCGTCCGAGCCGAGGCGACCGATCGCTCCCGAGCAGAGCACAGCGGTCGCCATGCTCCCGAGACTACGCCCCCACCCTGAGTCTCGCCCTCCCCGGGCTCCTCACCATACACCTACATCTCACTTGTGCAATAAACACCCCTAAACTTGAGCAGTGGTGTGGTCTCTTACTAGTGAACAGTCTTTACAAGGTATTATGAGCATTCCTTCTTCTGGCAAATAAATTGGGCATCTGGCAGTGCCTCAGCACAGAAACACAGATTGGTAAAACCAGATGAGGGATGTGTCTTTTCGATCCAATCCAATGAAATGTCTGTCAAAGATTGTGTCTACTGTATACATTTCATATAAAGCTTTGGGATCTTTAGGATTAAACTGGGATTTTGGTAGGATCGCTAATCTTACCTTGACCAATGAGGTAAGCATTTTTGAGTGGTGCAACCACTCCCTTACGGAGCTATGTGTGTGGCTGGCTGGCTGGCTGGCTGGCTGGGTGGGTGGGTGCGTTTGAGGAGCACGGAAACAGCATTGTGTTTTTAACCACCTGTGCGCAACCTAACACACACACACAAACACACACGCACATATTAACTGTATATATGGTGATTTCGGGTGTACCAGTACAGTACAGTGACAGTACAATACAGTACAGTAGAGGGTACAGTTGATGGACCCCCACACGGTAACTCTGTCATTTCTCAACCGTTTCGGACACGGGGCGGCTCGCCGGAATCGGGCCGGCACCCTGGGTGCGTTCCTGTGGGTCTGGAACTCCCCACCCCCCCACCCCCATACAGAGTTGCACCACTCACTTCACACGGGTGTGATTTTTGTACTCTATACTGTGTACTGACACTTACTGACACTGCTCATTACATTTGTAATATTCAATATTGTTTGTTGGCCTGTTTGTGCAAACATGGTCATCTCAGTATGCACTATGCATGCTTCTCTTCTGGTCATATTTGGTCTGCACTTTTGGAAATTGCTCTCCTAATGTCATCATATTTTCCAAAAGCTAGTTACGGTGGATTTTTTTTCTTTGCTTTTGATTGCGCAGGTTGTTAAAAAAGTATCAGTGTGCCTGTATTATTAAGGCATAAAACCAGTGTAATTTCACTTTCGGCTAACTGCCATCACATTAAAGAGACTTTCCAAATATTTACATAACACACCCTGTGTGATTGAGATGCGTAACCCATCACAGAAAATTTGCAACCCAGGACAAATGTACCCACCCACCTTCATAACATTATTAGCATAATTTATTTTGAGGTTTTTTTAATACCTATAATTACTTCATGTTCAGACTGCTTGTATCATTTAGGTAGTCCATCATTTAGTTAGTTCTCAAGCAAGCAATTGTGTTTTAGACACAATTAAGCACCATTAAAAACATCATACACCATAGTCTGGAATATACTGAGAAAAATCGGTTGCACTGATGCTGCTTTCTGTTTAGGCGGTGCTGGCTGCCTCGGCGTCCTCTGTGAGACTCTGGTGGTGGCGCTGATGCTGCTTTCTGTTTAGGTGGTGCTGGCTGCCTCGGCGTCCTCTGTGAGACTCTGGCGGTGGCACTGATGCTGCTTTCTGTTTAGGCGGTGCTGGCTGCCTCGGTGTCCTCTGTGAGACTCTGGCGGTGGCGCTGCTAGCGTTCCCTGGCAAGACGGATGCGCCGTTTGTCAGCAGTCAGCAGCAGTGTGGAGAGGGGGCGAGCACTGGCGCTTTGTCATGGGATCAACTTTGACCAGAAAAATGCACAATAAAAAATACTACTGTCTTGAAGGTAGAATCCTGAAGAAGTATATGGTCCTGCTGTCCGGTGTCCTGTGCTGTGGAGAGTTTTGAAGGTAGAGTTGGGGATCTATCAGTCTGGAGATCAATCATTCTGTTGAGCTGGACGAGTCATCATTGTGATGTCAGAACATCATTGTGATGTCAGAACAAGCCAGCTCCATATATGGAGATCTAGGGGTTTGATGAGGTCAGATCAATAATGGAATGAATTCTGTACTGTCAGGGTAAGAAAAGTAACGCACATCCTCCATTGGTGCTGAGCCAAAACTGTAGAAGAATCTTAATTTAAAGTGAGTTGCAAGCCCTGATTTAGTTTTATGAATTCTGTACTGGCCATAATTGAGCCTGTCTTGAGTGTACAGGGTTTGATGAGGTCAGATCAACATGGAATGTCAGAACAGGTCAGCTCCATATATGGAGATCTAAGGGTTTGATGAGGTCAGATCAACATATGGAATGCATTCTGTACTGGCCATATATGGAGCGTGTCACGAGGCGTGACTGACTGACTGGCTGACGGGAGATGCAAGTTGCAATCATAACGATATTAATAGGGCTTTGCACTACTGTGCAGTGCTCGGCCTTAAAACGGACGGACGGACGGACGGACGGACGGACGGACGGACGGACGGATGGATGGACGGACGGACGGACGGACGGACGGACAGACGGACAGACAGACAGAGTGGGTTGTTGCTGGCTGCAATTAGCTGAGAGGTCGGCTAGAGGCAAAAGGTGTCTGGTTGCCTAGAGACCTAGAGACAAGGCAGCCAATCAGGACGAAATGTAGTCAATACAGCAGCCAATGAGAAAGATAGGTTGAGAGAACATAGACCAGCTGTGCTTACACAGCAGCTGGTAAAAAGGTACTGCCACTATTCTTTATAAACACAACACTACGTATTTGCTCATTTAAGTTCACCTGGTAAACTGATAAAAATGCTTTGCTTTCCACAAAGCTTTCCCCCGAGCAAGCACATACTTTTAGATTCAGCCTTATGGATATCTGAACTTGACTATAGAATTAAATGTGATTTATAAATTGATGGTGTAACCAGGCAATTGTAGCAAACCATCCTGCGCAACATTATTTGGTCATTATAATGATCATTATTGTGTACTGACCTTTACTAAGGGTGACAGCAGATTGTTTTTGTATTAAGAGTTTAATGGACGATGACGTTATTGCTATATAAATAAAAACACATTAAAATAGATGCCCAGAGATGTAATGACACATGCACTCACCATATGCAATGAGACTTGCCTGCTCTATCTCTCACGCACGCACGCACTCGCACGCGCCACACACACACACACACACACACACACACACACACACACACACACACACACACACACACACACACACACACACACACACACACACACACACACACACACACACACACACACACACAGCACCAGTTGGACAAACATCATTACCCACAGCAGGCTTTAAAGTGGCAGTTTTAGGGTGATGCGCCTTTCACTCCAGTGCCTCCACCTTATACTAAACTCAAGGCTGGAAGGCCAGTAAAAGGCAGGAGGTGGTGGAGTCCGTTCGCGCTATGCTAACAGCTAAGCAGAACACGAGGTGACATTGACACACGTCATCGCATCAGCTCTGCAGGTCCTATATATGCATGACGTCAGTGTCCTTCGACAGGGAGCACATATACCGGACGGGAACTCACTGAATCATGTGATTGGCCATCCCTATCTCTATTTGTCAGAGTCCCTCCCTGCAGGAGCACGCCTGTATACCGAGAAAGGGGGTTTGACACAAGGTGGCTGCCTGGGACAGGCCAGAGAGAGAGAGAGAGAGAGAGAGAGAGAGAGAGAGAGATATTTGTTGTTGCGTATAGGAGCACCTGGAGGAGGAAGTGCGACTCTGCACCATCAGTCATCAGGCGTACATAAAGCATGCAGAGATAAGGTTAAACGGCATTTAAAGCACCATGGTTATTAATGACTGACCATGACCTTATAAAGCCTCGGGGGAGAAAAGAGAAAACAGAAAGAGAGAGTTGGGGGCGAGAGGTGAGGGAAGAGTTATGCTACACAAGACGAGAGGTGAGGGAAGAGTTATGCTACACAAAGGAAAAGAAAATGGAACCAAACGGAAAGAAGTGAGAAGAGGTGTAATATAGACAGATGGATATAGAAGGCTGACTGATCAAAACGGAGGTCGGCGCAGTGTCATAGAGATGGTGTGTGTGTGTGTGTGTGTGTGTGTGTGTGTGTGTGTGTGTGTGTGTGTGTGTGTGTGTGTGTGTGTGTGTGTGTGTGTGTGTGTGTGTGTGTGTGTAAAGAGGGTGACTGAGAGAGCCCCTAAAATGAAGCAGCGGAGAGAACAGAGGACAATGAATGACAATGAAATGCTGTTGCACATTGTGATGCAATAGCTCCGCTTATTCCACCTATTCTTTTCTTTCTTCCTTTGTTGATGGATTTTTGGAATGTCTTCATGATTAATCCCCGGCTTGGCTGCGAATATCTTACAAAGAAATAAGAATGGGGATTCTTTAATTTGTCAGGAACTCACTGAGCTCTTTGGATGACATTTTAAGCAGGCCCATGATGTCGCATTTTGGAAGCCTTGCTTGCTCTTTCTTTCGTGTGTAGGCCTACAGGTGCATCATAATTCCTTTGTTTCTTTTAGCAATGTATACATCATGGTTCATTTTCAGAAATGAAATGTGAAGGCATGGCTGCACCTGTTCATGACGTGAGTGACACAGGCACAATGTCAAATCTAATTGTGTTGAAAGGCTTTATTTACAAAATTGGTGGCAGACGAGGAGTGGTTAGTGTGCTTGTCAATAACATCTCATTAACATGAACACATCATAATTACTACCTCTATTATCCTTCGGCGTCTACAACAGAGCCCATGCTGTAATTGGCCAGCTAACTGGCCCATATGTGCACGACCGACGGAGATAATTGTCCTTGTGCGTAGCAGTGACATGCTAACAGATTCACATCAGACTTTATGTCCAAAACAATCAATGACAAGGTCTTTCGAAAATGACACTCACATTGCTGACAGTGATCGGTGTGAATATACAAGATGACATGAATTTGACAATAAATAAGAACATGCACCTGCTACAGGTATGGAACTGACATTCATGCACCATTGCACGCACGCACGCACGCACGCACGCACGCACGCACGCACACACACACACACACACAGTTAACCACTTAAGCCCTATATTTATTTTAAAAATTGCAAAAACTGCCACTCTACAAGCTCACAACCCGTTGCAGTGCGACACGTTGTGAGCTTGTAGGCTATTTTCAAAGGTTTTTGCCTGTATGTATATCACAAAAATATGGACTATGGGTTATGATTTTACTGTGCAGAATAAGAGAGAGAAGCAATAATGCACAATGCCCACAGCACAATCTGCTAAATGTTGGTTCTATAGGAAATCCTTTGGCACCTGTTTGTGGGGCTTCTAACGAAGTCCAGTAGGCTAGTCATAGTACTAACCACAAAAGTAGATGGGCTTAAACTGTCTCATTGAGATAAAGTGCTCAATGCAATTTTGTCACATCTATAAGCTGCTTGCACAGATTTGCATTATTCAACATCTTAACATGGTGAGGGGATGCAGCTTAGCTTCACCACTCCCGTTGCCACACAAACAAAAGAAGAGATTAAGACAGTAATGCTTTTTGAACAAAGTGTAGCCGTTGGTCTGTTGTGAGTTTTGACACTTGCTGTTTTTAAATCTGTGGCAATGCTGGTGAGCTTAGAGGTAAGGACAAATTAATACTTTTTCATCCCCTAAACCTAAAGGAATAAACAGAAATCTTGATGAAGAGGAAAATGAATCCTTGATTAATAGAGGAGACTGTATACATGTGGGAGTGCAGTGATGTAGCCTAGATAACATGTTCATCATCTCTCTCTTTATCCTTTGCATAACAGCTTTGTCTTATGGAAATAGATGAACATCACAGTGTTGTTGCGTGTATACACGCAGCTAGATAAGAATCTACCGTAGATGGACTCAAGATGGAGTGTTTTGGATTCAAGCCGTGATACTGATATGACATCCTCCAGCATTTACTTAACTATAAGAACAGACAAAATGTGTGGAACATCTGGGCCCAAAGCCTGCCAAAACGATATGCTCCATTCCTTTTTGCTACTCCTCCTACAGATTCAGTCTACAATTCACATAATCTCTGGAGTCATGTGTGACTGTATAGCCTATGATGATGTTTGATAAAAGTTTGTGGGAGCGGCCTATTTCATGCCAAAATCATGAATGTGATTTAAAATTAAAATATATATTTTTGAATTACACATGCAAAATATGTTGCAGAAACACTCTTTCTCCTCACAGTTTGGGTCTGCAAGCCACGATTTAAACACAGCCCTGGGTTGGTCACCAGGCCTGGCAGAGATAATATGCTCTACAGAGCACCTATTCCTAGTTATTTTATGTGTGCTTGTGCTTTTGTGTGTGCGCGTGAGTGTGTGCGTGCGTGCGTGCGTGCGTGCGTGCGTGCGTGCGTGCGTGCGTGCGTGCGTGCAATGTGTGTATAGGGGGGTGGGTGGGGAATGCTCATCACTTGATAATAAATGATAATCTTATCACAGATCCCAACTAAGATTGATAGAGACAGATTAGAGAATCACAGTTTTGTAAGATTTAATTTGTACTAGTGGAAAAAGTGATTCGGACAATTTTATTTGATTTATTTGACATAACCAAATACGGTCTGGTTACGGAGATATGCACTATACCTTGACAAATGTTGTGGAAAACACAATAAAGTTCAAAGATAACTTGAACCCATTGGTCCTCTCAGGAAGACAAAGAGAGATAAGATATTTTGATATGTGTATACATTCTGTTGTTGTGTCTCTATTACAGTCCATATCTCCCAACAAGCTGGCATGTTGAGGGGAAATAAAAACATGAGCATCTTATTTCGGAGAGACAAACTGACGGTTGTAGCATTTGATCTGATTAAAACCAATGGAAAGCATTTTTTTTATGATTGATGAATGATGTATTGAGTGATGTGATGTTGCTGTGACAGGTTCATCGTTTGTCCAAAATAGGTGTGTGTGTGTGTGTGTGTGTGTTATTCAGCCACTTCTAGGGTGCAGGGCACAAGATACAGTACCAATTATGGAAATAGAGTTAAGTATAATTTGCATAGCAAATAGCATGGAGGCATGTGAATAAATAAATGCTGGTTTAGCGAGGCACATAGCAGACAGACAGCTCAGAGAGACAGCTGTGTCTCTTTACTTTGCAGATATGCTTAGAAGAAAACAGATCTGTCAGCTGAAGGCCTTGTGGTCAAATAATTGGATTTTTTTTTCTAAAAATAAATTGCAACCCCTAGCGAGGTCATTTTAATCAATCCTTGTAATTACAAATTACAAATCGTTGTGGGCCAAGGGAGCTTTATGACAAGGCTGCTATTATGAAGCTCCTAGATATGGGAATGACTTCCTTCTTTCTCATCACTGGAATTAATTTGATGGAAATAGAGACATAGAGACAAGAACGATAATCTTGGTTTGTTGACATGTTCATCTTAACATGTGAGATGTTGTAAAAACGTGAAACCGTTGCATTGTACATCATTACATTTGGTTTATAGCCAAGGCTAATTTGCAACCCCAGTCCCTGGTGGCCTTTCTATACAATTATCTATCTATTAAAAATAAAAACAATCGTTTACCAAAGACACCTGCAAATACCTCTAATCTAAAGTACAAAAGCAATAACATTCCCAGGTGCTTAACATAATAATGTTCGCACCTCTGGCCCGACTTCAACCAGAGTTTAATTAACTAATTATTATTATTATTTTTATTTCAGTTGGTAGGGCATTCCTGATTCCACATCCCTTTTACTGAATAAGATGACTGACCAAATGTGGTGTTGCACTTCATTTGCTACGTGAAGGTTGACGGCTAGATCATGAACAAATACAAAAATAATTTGATGAAAGAGAATTTAATAAAACTGTCAAAACTAAGCATGTTGTATTTTCTAAGGATTATGCAATGGTGCCATTTCATTGTTTTTTTTGTATTCATTATTCTCTCTGGAGAGAGAGAGAGAGAGAGAGAGAGAGAGAGAGAGAGAGAGAGAGAGCGAGAGAGAAACTTCGGAGCTGCTTTGTATCACAGGAGTAGGCAACTGTGTGGGTTGGAACTGTCATGGAAAATTATGAATATAATATCATTATTCTATTGTTTTTGAAAAGGGTAATGGTGGACGTTTTATAGTGTTATTTAACACAAACGTCAAAATACGGTAAAACACCGTTTTTGTATAGAGCTGCGTGACTCAAGACGGGAGAGCAGCAGCTCTCTCTCTCTCTCTCTCTCTGACTACTTGAATTGAAATTCCTTACGAGGAGAGTCAAGATAATCACCAAAGCTCAATTCAACTTTACCAAAGTTGCATCTAACAGATGCACTCCCGATATATGATTATGTCACCACACGACTGTTCCTGTGAATTGTAGCCTATATTATGATTCATTGCTGGTCAGATGAATCAATCAACATGTTGTGTTTTCGGTTGACCAACCATGTGGCCCCGTAAGAGTCTCCTTCTTTTTTTTTTTCGGCTTTTGCCTCTATTTTAATTTTTTTCTATAGAGGGACAGACAAGGCTGACAGGAAATGGGGGAGAGAGATGGGGGGAAGACATGCAGTAAAGGCCGTCGGGATTGGGAGTAGAACCCGCGGCACACTGCCAGACTCGGACTACCGGCCAAGGTGCTTGGACCGCTGAGCCACGGCCCAGGCCAAGAGTCTCCTTCTAACTATACGTGTTTGCGTGTCTGCAGAAGAAGATGACACCAGGCAGTATCACACAGCAAGTTCTGAAGTTTACACACACATAGAGAATATATACAGTATTGGACCGGACATGATGTGATCAGAAGAGACAAGGAAAAGAACAGAAAGAACAGAACAAAACATGCATCTCTTATCACTGTGCACAAAAGTCAGTGTATCTGATAAAGTATAGTTGATGGTCATGGTATTTATGCTTACTTACGCAGATTGAAGTTATTCAACACACACTGGGTCAAGCAGTTAAAGGTCATAATTCCTAACACAACCTATGAAAGATTAATTATGAAGAACATGTCTTGAAATGAAACTGCTTGATAAATCATTACACACGCAGCTACGTATGGACAACCTGCTCGATTGTAGCCAAGATAATGAAATAGCTACAGTAGACGCAGTAATTATTTTTCCGGAAACTGTGACCGGCAGTTTAAAGTCCTAGCACGACCTCTGACCTGTCCCCTACTGTACATCACAATCAACTGTGGTGGGGTTGGAGGGAGGTTATAGACCAATTATTTGTTTACAAACATTGGGACTGGGCGCACGGGTGACTGTTTCATGTAATCAATTCCAATCTCCAAACCTGTTGTTTTGGGGAGCGCTGGTTTCAGTCCATTCATCCTCCTCTTGTGAGTTGGCTAGTGAGATGCACCCTAGGAGACATTTATACTTCAAAGCGCAACAGTGTTGCGCACAGAGAACAGCTGATATACAAGCTCACTTGCATATGCATACGGAGGATGAAGTCTGGCTGCGCCAGGCTAGGTTTTTCAGGTGTATTGTCAGTGTGGTTTTGTTCATAGTTCATATTCATACTTAATCTAATTGTGAAAAATAATCAGATTGAAGTGGGGGAGGTGGGGGACTACATTTGTCATTTTGAGGAAAGTTTGGTGTCTAACTGGTGTCTAGCATCTAATAAGTAGGCTATCTTGTTGCAGAGGTTATTTAGATTTTTAGTGTCTCTCCAGTCTTGATTATCACCGTGATAGACAGTTATTTACTTAGAAACACTTCATTTAAAATGCATTAAGGAACAAATGGCACACAAACAGGCAAAGGGAAGTTGAATACACTAGAAGATGCAAACAAACAGCATGTTTTATTCATCATTACAAATGATTAATGCAAAAAGGCTGAAATATAGATGATAAGGACACTGAAATATCATCATCATGTGAGGACCTTTTTAGACAAGACAAATGAATAAATAATAGAACAGAATAGGAGCCCCACAGGAGCCATGACATCTATCTTCTTTGTATTGCTTTGTTATCCGTGTTTTGATATTTTGTAAACTTTGTTTTCAAAAGTAGGCCTACAACAAAAAGTGAAATTGTATTATGTTTTTATATAGGTTGTAGCCTATAGTATGGTAATGCTTGTTCAGTATATTATATACCCTGTGGTGTTTATGAAGGAGGTTTTTAAATGATAAAAGGAAGCAATTAGCTCATGATATTTATGCACGGAAGGAGACTATAAATGCTTAAACCTGCACACTTGAATAATATGAATGTGTTTAACTCTGTGGGATGGCAGTTTTATGTTTTTTCTTTTTTTTTCTTGTTTCCGTTTGCAATAAACAGGCATCGCAAGTTGCAACTTCATCTTGTGTTGGAATCTCACCATTTAATTAAATGCTAAACATTTTGTAAGCACTGAATATAATCCTGGCCATGTACATAATGGTCATGGACTCATGTTGCACTGTTGAAGCTGTAACCTAATATCATAGCAAAATCAGGCAATCTGGTAACAAGTTATTAATTTTTTTGTATTGCTTACTAACAGGCTTCACAGTTTGGTGAGTACCTGCACACATGCACTGAAGTGAAATACACCTGATACACTTTGAGTAGTTAATCAGACTATTAGTCAATTATAAAAAAAATAGCCCAGCAGATCTACAAGTTCACTATTGAAGTTCACTGTCGTACGACACAGCATGAACTAAGCATAACGGTCTGTGTTGACAGAAACCCATTTGAAACCCAGGTGTGTGTCCTTCATTGTCACACACCTTCCTCATTAGCTGGGAAAAGGTTTTTTCCCCTCATATCATACAAGGCCTTCTTGCTACTAGATGTATTGTTGTTTTCTGGGTTGAGGTGACTGAGTCCCCTCTGTGATGTATACTCATTGATACTCTTGACATGCTGCAGTGTAGAGATGAGCTTTGACCATCAATAAAAAAACAGCATCTGTCGACATACAAGTAGACGGGTGGATGAAGCCAGCCTGTGCGTATACTGTAGTTACCGGAAAAGGATTGGTGACATTAGTTGATGATAACCTTGAGTGCTTGAAAATTCCAAATGCTTATATGTGTGCAATGCATATTGGCTGTTGAAAAACGTATATCTGATGATTATAGCCGGGGAGCCAGCACCCCAAAATTGAGAGGACCTGTGATGTCATGGCATACTTTTTATTTGTATTTTTTCTATTAAATTGGTCATTAAGGTACACAGAATGAGAGGTCTGCTCTGCCGGGAATATCGCGGAAAATAAGTTATGGCCATTTTTGTATACCCCACCATAGACAACCAATATAAGGCAACATTTCATCATGCTTTAAGTAGCATGCGACATGTCAAACTAGGGTTTTTTTTATGATTCTGAATCCATTCCAAGCATTAGTTTTGCACGAAAAACAATCCTTGGCCTAAATTCGACCATATCCACTATCGCCGTCTTTAGGCCAAGGAGTGTTTTTGGTGCAAAACTAATGCTTGGAATGGATTCCGAATCATGAAAACCCCCTGGTTTGACATGTCGCAATTGGTATGATGCAATGTTGGCTTATATTGGTTGTCTATGGTGTGGTATACAAAAATGTCCATAACATTTTTTCGCAATGTTTCCGGCAGAGCAGACCTCTCATTCTGTGGACCTTAATGACTAGAGCAGACCTCTCATTCTGTGGACCTTAATGACCAAGTGAATAGAAAAAACAATAAATATAAAGTATGTCATGACATCACAGGTTAATCCTTAACCGTTGAGCTTTTGGGCCTGTGGTTCCTCGGCTATTATTGTGAGACAGGTTGTTGCAAGTATGGGTTTCTAATGCATCAGTGATTCTCTCTCTCTCTCTCTCTCTCTCTCTCTCTCTCTCTCTCTCTCTCTCTCTAATTCTTACCCATGTAATGGCTGAACGTCCTTCACCTTGCCCTCCACTAGGCAGCTGATCAATAAAGGTTGAGCGAGGCCAAGCATATCAAGCTTTGGACAATTTCCTCCTGGATTTATGTGTCGGTGTGTGTCCATCTGTGTGTGTGTGTGTGTGTGTGTGTGCGTGCGTGTGCGTGCGTGCGTGCGTGCGTGCGTGCGTGCGTGCGTGCGTGCGTGCGTGCATGCGTGCGTGCGTGTGCATGCTTGCGTGTATGCATGCGTTTGTTTTGACCATGGGCTTTAGCACGGGGTGGGTTATTCATTCCCCTCCAATGGTGAAGAATTGCCGCATGTTCAAAGGGCCATGACATCAGGACTTTAATATGGGAAGGCCAATTGCGCTTTCGCTAAATCACACCCCAAAAAGTGATTGTCCAATGCCAATCCAAATAGTTTAGCAACTGTTGCTATGCAGGTCAAGCTTTCGTCACCTCATAGCTGTCAATGTTATTTTGCATGGCTGTGTTGTTGAACATATACACGGCTTAACGTAGAGAAAGTTACACGACTGTCCCACCCAGGTGATGGCAATAACAATAATACTAATATCCGTAGTCTTACTGTGCAACATGAAACTCCTGTCAGGTGGTCAACACATTTCCTGCCAGCATGTTTTCGGGCACCTTACCCTGGATTGCCAGGCAAAAACTACAAAATGACTACAATTCACGGGTCCTTCGTCGTCCATTTTGAAACCGGAAGTAATAGCGCATCTTGTCCGTCGCTCAATCGGGTCCCCAACATGCGAGACGATAATATGCTAACCGGAGCGATGCGCCAGCCTTTTAGTGCCGTAAGCCATCCTCATCTCACCAAATCAGAGGATTAGTTCGGAGATATACTCGCGGCTATTATGGGACTCTATGGAGATCGGATGACCGTTTTTCGACCGTTTTAGTTTATCTCTCGTTCGTTTCAAGATGGATGCCGTTCAGCCCATAGGCGGGTGCCGTAACAGACCGCCGTAAACGGGGGTTGTAACACGTCGCAAGACGGGCATGGCAGGTAAGAGATAACCTTTTGAACCTGTCAGAAGATGTCATGCAAATTTGTCCAGTGCATAGCCTACTGCAGGCCTGGTTGACTAGATTTAGAAGACATGTTGATGCTCTTGCTACTGAAATCGATTATTTATTTGGAGAAATCCCGTCATTTAACATGAATCTCTATGGGGGAGAAGGACAGCTTGCCCTGTCTCCTCGCTGCTAACGTGCCTATTGGACAAGGACAGGTTTGGGAGGGACTTAGCGAAGGGCTAATTACATGTATTTACTTCTGTTTGTCGGAACCTACCCAAGAACCAATCAATTCTAATCAGCTGAATTAAACATATTATTTTAGACAGGCAAAGTGAGTAGCACAAGCTTGTTAAACAACACCACACTCATCCAAAGATTGTTAAGCATTTATTTCACATTTACATGTCGATTTCAGCTCTGACATTTATTTCAATAGTATGTGAAGAGTCTGCCTGTGCTATTACAGTTTTTCACGATTGTTAAGACGTTTTCAAAACAATAACGTCTTTCTCAAAACTGCACACACAAAACTGAAAACCTCACACATGCTAAACCCTGACAAGATTGCAAGATGACTCTTTGCCATCAAATCTCTTAACTGTTCCCAAAATGGAACTCGTGTTTTCATTTGGTACACATCACAGCCATATTTTCAAATGACACACAAATACCATACACACAACTAAGCATTTGCTGCATACTACCAAGCATTCACACACAATGAAGTGCACAATTGAAAACACAATCATAGAAATGGAACACACATGAATGACAATGACTATGGAGAATGAGCCATTTCTCCTTTTGTAAAATGACTAGGCTTACTTTTTGAGTGGTGCAACCACTCCTATAGACAGCTACGTGTGTCCCTGGCTGTGTCCCTTGGTGTGTCCGAGCACGGAAGTAGCATATTTTCACCACCAAGTGTCACTGTTGTGCAGCCTAACACACCACCAAGTCTTACTGTTGGGGGATTCTATAGGTTAGTACATGTGGTGTAGCAGAATTAGTTGTTAACATGACGGCGATGTTGCACAGAAAACTGTGACCCATTAAATTGGTTACTTGCTTCCCGTCATGCATCTGTATCCCAACATGCATTTCACTGCATGACACGCGTGTCACATGATCTGCGGTAGCCAATCGGAAGAAGGAAATGGCGGCGTGAACCTAGGAGTGGATCTTGGCGAGAACGAAGTAAATTAAGAACGTGTGCAAGCAGCAGACATTCAGGCCAGAGCACAGGTCAACGTTGCACGAGGGGCGTGGAGGCACGCAGAGCGCTGTCACGTTTGGAGATGGGTCCATACGCGAGCAGCAGTCTTGCGCAGTGCTACGGAAGAGGTGTATCTGTAGAATTAATAGTTAGATAACTGTGCCAAAATGCATGTCTATGCATTTCGCCAGAATAGCTGTCCCTTTAATTTTTGTTGGCAAACCTATAAAGTTCAGTGGTCAGTGGTGTGCGCATGGAGGTCATGCAAGTAGACCAATTTAGCCTCAACTGCTATTATCCCTATTCCATGACCTCTCACATAAACACCCTTTTGGACTTTGGTCTGTCAATCAAAAAAAATGCATTGATTCAATACCAATTCAGACTCACACACATGTCAAATACAAATCTCTGATAATGTTCTAGATGCTTTTTCAATGCAAGTCTGAGTTATATTACTATCTGTGGTAGGCTACTGTAGCTGCAAGGTAAGGAAATGTGTTAGTATGGAAAACAGCAGAGGTGTATGTCAAGAGACAGAAGGAACATGACGAGAGGAGGAATGGGTCTTGCATCAGCATGGCCCCTTTAAAAGAAACAACACACAGGCATTCCCAGTCATATTATGCAAGTGGTGAGATTATTGCTGAAGGGTAGAATATTTCGTGCCATAGAATTTCTTCATTGGCCTTGCATGTGCAGGCACTTCGTTGTGAAGGATAATCCCTTTGCTTGATCAAGGCCAAATAATAAAATATTGCTAATTAGACATTAATTAAACATTAATATGGAGAGTTTGCGTGCGTGCGTGCGTGCGTGCGTGCATACGTGCGTGCGTGCGCTCCACTGCTATAGAGAAGCTCCAGTGTTCAGAATGAACATGCAGCAGGCCGTGGCAGAATTTCAGAGGTGCTGGTCTTCCCCTTTCTCTCTGCCAGAACATTCCTCACTTTCGGGCCTAAAATAAACAGATCACATGGGAGCAACGTGCAAATCTGATGGGCCGGAAAGTTCAGCCGCTGCAATCATGGATGTTTAATCTTGCTCCCTTTTGTGAGAGAGATGAATTAACATAATTACACTTGAGCAAAAAACATACAGTGAGCTCAAGTCTCACTTGTGCATATCAAGCAAAGAATAATTATTATTTTTTGTACTGAATTGCAACATTGAGCTTTTCTCCTCTATTTCCCAATAAGTCAATATCATGATGCAAGCTGTTCTCATAATTTGCTCAGCTCAATAAAATTGATTTCAAGGCCTCCAATTATACACATACAGTACTGTAGGGAGGATAACAGTCTATATGTATGAAGGTAATCTGTACAGACATACACTTAGAGAAGATTATCATACAGAAAGACACTTCCATGCAATAACAAGCTCTGCATGCTCCAGTCAGTGTCTCGTGCTAGAGTGCAGCATGCAGCATGCAGTTAAGGCTCATTCATAGTCTGGTCGGTGGTGAGCTGACCACCGGAGCTGAAATAACATTGAAGGCTCATACATAGTCTGGATTTTCGGTGGTGAGGTGACCACCGAACTACAACATGACGTCACTGAGACGCAGTGAAGAGCAAACCACCGCCACCGCCCCAGCCCTTCTCTCTGTTTTTACTCACCACCGCTCAACGTTATTTCAGCTCCGGTGGTCAGCTCACCACCGGAGTGGTGGTCACCTCACCACCGAAAATCCCGACTATGAATGAGCCTTGAGCGGTGGTGAGTAAAAACAGAGAGAAGGGCTGGGGCGGTGGCGGCGGTTTGCTCTTCACCGTGGCTCGTGACGTCATGTTGTAGTTCGGTGGTCACCTCACCACCGAAAATCCAGACTATGTATGAGCCTTTAGCATAACAGGGTATGGTCGTAGAGTGGCAGCTTCCACCTGCCCATGGCCTGCCAGGCTGCCACCCCAATACCATCAGGCATGCAAACATATAGCAGGGGTAGAAAACGGTGCCAAGACTGGGCTCAAAAACATTTGCGGACCCAAAAGTATTTTAGGGGCAGGAACACCACAGTGTTAGGCTACGGTATAGTTTTCCAGTATTCTTTAGATTTGTACTCGCCACCCTTCGGTCTGCTCCACTCTAGTTGCGTTTAAGGAAATTGCGGGATTTGACAGAGTCCACGTCATGTTTCAGCTGTGTTTTTAAACCCATTATTGTGCCCTTCACATGTAGTAGTATCGGATGGCCACACATCGTAGACACACACACACACCCAGGGTAAATGTACAGAGCAGATTGCTTTTAGTAATTGTTGGTCTATTGGCGCAGAAGTGTGAAGCGTGGAATGCAGTGCACTAATATTATGCAACGGTCCGCTCTGCTGGCTCGGAGAGGAGGTCGCTGATAGACGAGCAGGCTGAGGCTCACGTAATGGTGAAATTAAGCATTAGGCCTATATGGCATGTGTGATTGTAATTGAAGGGATGGGTCCTAATCTATGTAGGATTGGATCCAAGCGTCAATATTATGCAACGTTGGCGGGTGCACACACAAACAAACACAAGTTATTCTTACCTTTTATGTTGAAAGAACAGAAGTCAAGTGAATTGGTTTATACATTTGTGACTATTCTAATAAAGGTTTTTTTAAATGATCCCTCAGGAACTGAAACTCACAGTCATTCGTCAAAAGACCTCAGACCTTTACATCCCCCGATGAGTAAATTGTTATGATTTGCTCGATACACCTTTCTGTCTTTTTTTGGCCACGTCAAAGAATAACCATTCCCCTTGACATCGCATTTCCATTCATGGGAATGGAATCTGGACTCTGGTTACGGGGCTACAGCGTTGACAAACAATTGGCTGAGCACGGAATGTGATGTATGTGATAAGAGCGCCCCTCACTTCACACAAGTGTGATTTGTGAGGGGCGATAGCCCCTCCTATATACAGATTTTGTCCCCATGCACACATCTCAATATTTGCCATTGACAATGAAAGGAGAAATTTGGTCAAATGTCTGCCAATGATGACGTAAATTTGTGACAACACAAACATTAAATGCCATTGACAATGAAGGGAAAATGTACGTTTTATGTAGACAAGCAAATCGGCTATAACCAATCACATAAATTCAGTTGTTCATGAGATGATGTATGATGATGTACATATAATGATAAGAGCGCCCCTCACTTCACACGGGTGAGTTTTCCTATATACAGCTTTTGTCCCCTGTTATGGCCCAATAAGTCTAGGGGCAAATGTATAAAACTGACAGGAAACCAACTGCAAATTCGAAAATGCTTTTACTTGCACTTGTAGATAAAGGTTACAAAGTTACAAAAGTAGTTGTTTCAGTACAAATGGCTCAATAAATACATGATGGAAGTTAATCGACTTTCAAGTACATTGGCTATCATTTATAATAAGAGTAATAAGTAGTATAAATTAGAGAGAAAGATATTAGAGCGGACTATTTACAAGCACTTACAGACGTTACAGCGCTATGGTGTTCCAAAAGAAAAAGGAGACCAACAAAACACTAACTTAACCTAACCGAACCCTAACCGATAACAAGAGGACAACCTATAGCTTAAACCTAACAAACTCCTTCCTGAAGGGAGCTACAACTAAACAAAAAGGTATAAGCAAAGGTAACTAACAGAAGATAATAACGAATGAATAAGATAAATGATGTTGTCTCGTCGCTGTCCAGACAGACACTGAGTTTTATAGGGGATGCACTGAGGCCTTTAGTGCGTCACAAGACCGGCTTGGCCAATGAGGTTGATCCATAGAGTATATAAGGATAGAGACTGAACCGGCGCGAAGCTCCGACCCCCCCCAACAACAACACTCGCCAGCCACCAGCTGTTACACCCCACACGTCTCAAGATTTGCCATTGACAATGAACAGAGAAATTAGGTCAAAATTCTGCTAAATATGACGTAATTTAAACATCAAAACATTAAAGGCCATTGACAATGAAGGAAAATTGTATGTCATATGTAGATGAGCAAATCAGCTAACCAATCACAGGCAACAGGCATTCTGATTGGCCAGTATGAGATGATTCATGATGATGTCCGATGATAAAAGCGCCCCTCACTTCACACAGGTGTGATTTTTATTTCAGTCATCAATGTTTATATAGCTCATTGTGTATATTTATTGCGTATAGCTTTTTTCTTTTTGGGCTTGATCTCGTCTTATAGCCGCTTGCTTCTTGATTCTTGACGTTTTCTTTACGCCCATATATGGAGACGACTGACATCACAGTGACATCCTAACTCTCTGACAGACTGGTTGGTCTCCCGTAATATGCTGATAACTGTTCATTCATTCACTCATTCATTAATTTGTAAAGGTAGGTCTGAGCAGCCTATTCTTTTCCAACTTACAGTGTAAGGCTGACTCATGACTACGTGTGAAGATGGAGGACGTCCTGAGTGTTATCCGCCAGTACAACATCCAGAAGAAGGAGATCATCACTGAAGAAGACAGAGTGGTATTCGGGGAGTTGTCCTGGCCCAAGAGTGCCGAGACCAACTACGTTGTTTCGGGAACCGGAAAGGAGGGGCAGCCCAAGCAGTACTACACCCTCGACTCTGTTTTGTTCTTGCTCGCCAACGAGCGCCTCGCACATCCGTCGTACGTGCTACTCGCCACAGCCGAAAGCGTTCCCGCCGTCAGAAAGCGTGATCGGAAGGCCATGCTGTCGTACCTGAACGGCGAGAGTTCGACCTTGGCGAGCATCGGGGGAAGCGCCTTCACAGAAATGGATCTGCAAAGGCTGACAATCGAGACGGAATCATCACCATCATCATCACCTGATGAGCTGGCATCATCACCTGATGAGGCGGCATCATCACCTGATGAGGCGGCATCATCGCCCAGAGCCAAAAGAACTTGGGTCGAGGACGAGGAACGACCTGCAGAACGGGAGTGTCCCGCCGTCCGTCTCGAGGCTCACAGACAAGGCACTGACCGGATCGGATCGTTGCCCGGGGCAACGACGTCCGTGGAGAACGAGTGTTCTGACGCCGATGTGGACGACCTGGACAACCGCTTTGGCGGTACGCCCGCGGGGAGCGCATTTCATAACGTCGTCACACTGAAGAATAGGCGCTTCGTGGATGCGGGCGTCACCACCGCGCAGGGAAACGTCAGCAGAGAGATTGTTTGGGGCTGCAGGACCACCGTCCTCCAGAGCACCAAGAACGAGGACTTCTCCAAAAACATATTAGCCATCCTTCAGTCTGTAAGAGCCAAAGAGAAGAAGGAACAGAACGCGGCCCGGGAGGACCCCTCCGTCAGGAAGAATCAACCCGTCTCTGCCGAGAGGTTGACGGGAAAGGCGCAAACGCAGGTCTTTAATGTCGACACCGCCGAGGGCTTCTACGAGGACACGACCTTGACCTCCATGACGGAGGGAGCGTCGGCCAACAGCAGGACTCCGACTACTCCGGCCTCTCCCCAGCCGCTCCCCCGTCCCGGTCCACAGTCCAGAGTGCACCTGCCGAAGAAGCAGAACCGAACGTCCCGGACGCCCATCATCGTGGTCCCCGCCGGCAGCATGTCCCTCATCACCATGGCCAACGCCAAGGACCTCCTGCAGGAGGCGACGTTCGTCACGGCGGAGGAGAAGAGGAGGCGGGGCATCCCGCAGGACAAGGAGGTGCTGCTTCAACACCGCAAAGACTCCTTGACCGTCACCGCGCCGTACCGGGTCACCGACCAGCCGCTCAAGCTGACCGCGCAGGACTGGGAGCGCGTGGTGGCCGTGTTCGTGCAGGGCCCCGCCTGGCAGTTCAAGGGCTGGCCACGGCTGCTGCCTGAAGGCTCGCCCGCCGACATCTTCGCCGAGATCCCGGCCTTCCATCTGAAGTACGACGAGGCCAAGACGGTTGCCAACGTGCAGCTGTGGGACGTGACGGTGCTGGAGGTGAGCCGCCACCAACGCCACCTGGACCAGCCCACCGTCCTGCGCTTCTGGGAGACCCTGGACCGCCACATGGTCAAACACAAGCCCCACCTCCGGTACTAAACCCTGGACCAGAACGTGGCCAAACACAAGCACAAAGCACAAGGGAAAACAACAGATAACCATGTGTATGACTCGCAAATAAACTATTATTTATTACAGTATAAATATATCCCTCACAATATATTTCAGGTGATTTACTCACTGTATATTCATAGACAGGCATGTGTGCTTCTTTATAGCCTATAGGGCCCTAACCTTGGATAAAATGTATAAATGTCATAAATACAGTACAACCATGTTTATAAGAATTCACTGTACTTGATTTATGATACAGACAATAGAGTATAAACAAAGAGTATTTAAACACTCTGAATGTTGAAAATATGCACATATTGGAACATAAATAGGGGCCTTTCTTAGCAGCTGGGCTGCTAAGAAAGGCTACATATACATACGTCTACATATTTGACAGCACCAATATTCTTTCATGTGAAATGTATAGTAATATGCATGTGACATGTACTGTATGTGTTAAAATATCCAGAGGAGAAAAGAGAACACACTCTTGTATGTACTGTACAATTAAATACCTCCATTCTACCACTTAGGCCCTATTCAAAAATGAAAATGAATAGTCAATCTACAAGCTCATTGTGACATGTTGTGTAACATTGTGAGCTTGTAGATTGGCTATTTATGGCGAGAACATGTGGCGTAGAGTGAAAAAGGGAGCACACCAAGTATAGAGCCCTGGGGGACCCTCAGTATTCCCATCTGTTAGTTATCTGTTAGGTTTGGCTATTCTTTGAATAATAGCCAAACCTTGGCCTTGACTGTGACCTTGACATTTCTGTTCAACCCAAAGGTTAAAGGTGAATAATTTGATTAATGCATTCCTAATTGTTATTACTTGATATCCAAGCAACACTAAGGTGAATGAATTTAGTTGCAAGTCATAACCTAATCCAAGGCTGTAATAAATACTGAATATTAATGTACACATTGTGCATGGCACTGGTGTTTTTCTTTCCAAGAACCTGAAATTCTCCCTCTGGGTGAAAACTAATAGCGGACACAGGATCTATTGAATGTGACAAACTGACATATTGAGCCTATACACACAGTATAAGCCTTCCCCCAGTAGGCTACCTTCACATTCAGTAGATCCTGTGATCTTCTGTGGCCAGATGTAATTTCCTGGCGTTTATTAGGACTATAGTAAACCATACAAAAATAAATCACCATAAAATTGTGTAAAAAAATACATATTTAGCCCCATGCTCGAATGCCCCCGCCCCCCTGTCAAAAACAGCTAAAATCCATAAAACAAAAGAAAGCAGCAAATGGAAAAGAATTAAAACTCATCTTTTACTTTATCTAATAACAACCTAAAACATGAACCTTGGTTCAAAAAAACTAAAGTTGTCCTTTAAGGCAGACGCCCTGGCCTCCTCT
Source organism: Electrona antarctica (assembly GCF_951216825.1). Lineage (NCBI taxonomy): Eukaryota > Metazoa > Chordata > Actinopteri > Myctophiformes > Myctophidae > Electrona > Electrona antarctica. Next base: position 45,271,016 of record NC_136808.1, on the reverse strand, counting down.
GGCATCTTACAGTAAACTACAGATCCTTTTCCAGCTGTCTTGTGTGTCAGGGTATGAGTTGTCCCGAGTCTGTGGTTATTTTCCCTTGTGGTGCAGTGTGGGCTTAGCGGCGCATGATCATGTGCCATCATTACCATGGAAAATAGTTCAACGTCACATCATTCATAACCTATCTGCTCTTGCACTCTTCCTCTCTCTTTGCAAAAAGTTTGATGATAGAGAATTCACATAAACAAAGACATGTCACGCTTTCCTCTCACACAAGGTCTCATGCAAGGTCTCATAACTCCATATTGGACACATGCTGGAGTCTACTGCTTGCACACACAGTACATGTCCAGATATTTAAATGCAAGCCACATACTGCAGTGGACTGATACGAGTAGCAGCCATGTGATAACAATGATTTATGTGTTAATGTTTTTCATTTCAATTTTATTTCATGTGAATGTTTGCATTGCTGTTTGCATAAATTCCATTCAACAGATAGATATCCATGCTGAATTAATAAAATGACAATAAATATGAATAAAATCTGTGCAGCCTCATGGATTATTTGGCCCTGTAGGAAAACCCATATTGGTGCATTATCTGGAACTGTTGATGCAGAACGCACCATTTCCAGAGGTCAGAAAAATAGGAGAGATAAAACATCAAAGTCTCAAGTAAATATTGAACCTGCACTCTTTCGATCCCACTGAGACCGGACCATATCAGAGCAATATAAAGTTTTTTATCTACTAAAGTTGAGACAATGATGGCAGACTTCAAAGTGGTTTGCTAGCGTATTTTGACCAACTACCACTGCGTGAAAAGAGGAGTTAACGGGCAATTATGGGCACTAGATTTGCCCGTAAACCTCAAGTTTAGCAGGCATATATACAGTAATATACGGTAATTTACAGTTACAGAGTTTGTTGGAAATTTTAACGGGGAGTTTCCTGTAATATACACATCCGTATTCCATGCTTTTTGCGCAGTGTACACGAAAATCAATCACCATGAATCACGATCTTACACCTCATTTATAGGCTACGTAACCCTAACACCTCCACCTCTGCTTGCACTTAGCCCATAATATCCACCGTATGACCTTACTATTGATCTATAAGCAAATAGTGGGACAGGTGGTCCTTCTGGCTTCAAATGACCACCTCAGTCAGCAGCACTTGAACTGTACCCACCATCAAATGCTAATGATTGGCTGACCCAGCTGACATCAGATGTCCTTGTTCAGAAACCAATTTATACCAACAGTCAGGCTAAGGGGACAGCTAAGTCGTCTGGCTACAACAAGCTCACTCAGCACTTCAAAACCAAATAAGACAATATCAGGATTTTGTTTGGAGCTGCACGCACGCACGCACGCACGCACGCACGCACGCACGCACGCACGCACGCACGCACGCACACACACACATAACGCACATAACGCATAGCATTGTGAGTTTCTAGATACGTTTATCTCATTGTATCACAGAGTATACATTAGGAAATTTGCACTAGGCCTACCGTTATCACCTGTATCTGCTCATAATTTGGGAAAGACTTTAAATAGAATTTAAATTGTACTTTCTTGTGATTTCTTTCGGCAAACTGTTAATAAAGTATTCAATTAATCAACAACAGTATATTTACTGTTGCCAATCTACAAGCTCACACGCTATATGAGCTTGTAGATCTGTTATTTTCTCCACCAGGCCGAAAGGCATGGTCGAGACCATGTTTTGCACCCTAGTGTCTGTCCATCCATCCGTGTGTCCGTCTGTGATCAGCTAATCTCCAGCACCATTGGCTTGCACACAGCACAATTGTGCACTCTGAGGAGCACTTTTCCAGTACGGGAACCCCTGTTGGTGTTTTAAGCATTATGTTATAATTTAGCTATTGAAAAATAGCAGATCTACAAACTCATAGCGCACCACCGAGTGACGCGCTATGAGTTTGTAGGTCTGCTATTTTTGAAAAATCGTGAAAATGTGGAGCAAATCTTTGAATATATATTCTTTCACAGCAAACGTTTTAACTCAAATCTTTGCTTCTGGGTGGGTCCCCGGAACAACATATTTTCAGATGGGGGTCGGCGGCCAAATACATATCATTTTTGGGGTCCTTGACATGAGATATTGAGCACCACTGATATAGAAACATAAGGTCTTTCAGAAAACTGTCAGGATTTAGAAGATATTTTTTAAATTTCGATGTCTGCTGCCCCATCTGGCGGTGTCAGGTTAGGTTAATGCTGCATTCACATGGAATCAGGCAAGCGGTAGACTGCAAACGGCAAAAACCTGCTGGACGGCACGGAACGGTGAAAAGATTACATATTTTAACATTGATACCGTCTGCCGTTACCGTCGCCGGTTCTGGCTGCCGTGCCGCCCAGGTCCGTTTACCGTCCTGCTCCCTCCCGTCCACTAAAATGAAGTCCGGTTTGCCGTCTACCACTTGCCTGATTCCATGTGAATGCAGCATTATGCTGTTTTTGAAAATGTTTGAAATAGTTGAGAAATGTTGCCTATATAATGAGGACATGCCTGCCAGGTTGAACGTGGTTACGGTAATTCCTTTCTCTCCATTGACTTTCGCATGACATTGATCCCTGCAGCCTTCCTCTGGCATGGCCATGGTGTGGCTGTACAGTGACAAACGGCATGGCTGCAGTGAGAGGAGGTTAAATGACTTGCCTTCAAGACAAAGGGTTCTTCATTGCATCTGCTCTATAATGAAGGTAAAGGATTGCTTGCCTTTTTACCTGCAGGCAAGGAAAATTAGGCTCCGACCGTACTTTTCTCCATTTCACAGAAGGAGTCACGCACCACAATGTAATTGATAGCCCTTGGGGCCCTTGACATAATATTCTGATGGTTTCATGATGAGCGAGAATATTCGTATTTGGGCATGAAATTCAAATAAGCTGAGGCAATATAGATGGAAGAAATTGATAAAGGTAGATGACCGAATCATGGTGGCAAAGGCCTTAAAAATAACGAGTGGAGAATAGCTAGCACTGCAGTACCACTGCTCTCTATTATGAAAGGTTAGTTTTGACTGATCTAACTCAAAGTGGCAAGGGCTGACCTATTACAACTATTATTTTATCTAACATGTTCCATGTTCACTGCTCCCGCAGAGCTTTAATATTCATTATACAGTAGAAGATTCAATTCTTCCTCTTCGTGTGTGTTGCTGTAAAGAAACCAATCATGATTTGGACAGCATTAATCCTTCTCAGTGCCCTTGCATACAAGACGGTTATTTTGTTCCCCACTACAACAGCCAATGTAGTTTTATGGTTTATAACAGCTTTTCTGTGGGTGCCAAAGAGAAGAGAGAAAAGATGGCATTGATCTGTAAAAAGCACTTTAGCCTATACAAACCAAGTCTATAAAACATTGCCCTTGATGCTATCCCTGAGCAATATAATCAGTAGGCCTACTACTTTGAAGCTATGTGTATATCTGAGAAGTCATCCACAGTATCGTTATTGCTCATTACGTTAACATAAGAATCTGAGGAATGAGCACAGGCAACAAAGCATGATATCATATAAAACAAGTTAATGGGGGAAAATAGAAGACAGCCATCCTATGAGTTATCCAAATTAGTATGAATCAATGCAGTACTAGTGTCTCTCCAGCCAAGCTGAATGCCTCTGTCCTTTATCTTCACTCCTATTCAAGAAGTTGATGTTACGATAAGTGTTCCAGTCCAATTATTTACAGAGGAATCCACTAGAGAGTCGATTTATCAGGGTATACTGCTTCATTTGTTATTCTTTAGTCTTCCCTGAGATATTATTCAATAGTCCACTCCACACCATTATTTTTCACTGATGCCTTTTTTGAAGTATTGAAGGTGACTCCCTGAACTGATGTGTGAAGGGTATATTTTGTTGGTAATAAACTGCTGGAATTGAATGTCCTTTCTTGTTTGAACCGTTGTCTTCTGAATCTTTTGTTGGGGAATGTCTGTGGTATCTGCAGGGTATGGTGGAAACAGAGTGTTGAGCCCTGTCCTAATTACTAGATTAAATATAAGGACTGCACTAGGATACAACCGGTCTCTGTGGCATACAATTTTGAATGTTTCAGACAAGCATTGAGAAATATTTTACCACAAGTTAAACTTGAAACTGAAGTTGGATTCCAACCAGCCTGATTTATTAATATATTGATATGCTGATTTTAATTATGTGCTATAAACACTGCATCTACAAAATATCACTTTATTTATCAAACTTATGTAGAGAAGGGAAAGCATTTGCCCGCTGTTGCCTTGATAAATCTGATATATTAGTGCATACTTCCCCATTCATACTGCATAATGAGTTCCATTACCAAGAATAAGCAACGCAAAACATTTACTCTCATCTAAGATTTGTTATCTTATTTGGAGGTCAGATTTCAGCAGAGCAATTTCTTTATGTAAACAGTGGAAGCTAATGTTGCAATGTTTCCCCCGTCTGCATAAATACGTGTGAATCCTACAACAGATGAGGATATGTAGGAGGAGATTACTTAAATGTACCGTATATCCTGACCTGCACAACACTATCAAATTAATAATGAGATACGATTTTATTATATCAGATGGCTGTATGACATTGAATCTTTCCTCTCATGTTAGAAAGACATGGGTTATTGTGTATTGGGTTAGCTAGTTTGCTTGTTTTCATTATATTTATAACAAGCTGACAAGGCGATTTCAGCAGAAGATGAGAAGCAGGCAAAAGCAATGGCTTCATTTCCCTATAGCCCTCAGTTATCTAGAAATGTGCATTCTCAATGCGTGCTATTTAACAACGAACTGGGCCGATTCATAGCATGTTTATTAATTTTGGAAGACAAATATAGAAAAGGAAAATCAGAGTACAGAAGAGCACATTATTCCTGCTCGTCTGTTCTTGTAACTGGTGCGTGCAGGCACCAGGCACCAGGTACAAGCAAAGACAAGCTTGTACCTGGTGGATGGATGTCTGCAGTAAGCATATGTTTGTTCTATAGAGAATCTTCTAGACCATAGAGCATCGCAGTCCTGCCCCCTTTCATTACGACGACAGGCCCGGAAGAGAATTCCCCATTCATTTCCCCATAGACGTCTCAAATAGTATTTATTTAAAGACATTTAACCCTCGGACAAAGCCAACTCTTGTTGTGACAAATCATGACAATAAACACAATGTTTTGGGCCGATCAAATAATTTATTAAGAAATCCAACCGATGACGGAACTGGAACTTGTCCCGGTTGCTTAGGACTGGCCACGACACATCCCAAGGAGGAGATTCTGAGGCTGCGGAATGTGATGGTGGGGCCAGCATCCCTGTGATGGTGGGGCCTCACTCACTAGCCTGGTTAATAAACCAGACCGAATCAGCCGTTGGCAAAAAAAAAATTGCCTGCCAGCGGATTAGGGTCTGGCGAGGCTCAGTAGCACGCCTCTTTCCTACAACCGAGAACAGGTCGGGCCAATCGGGACACGGTATGCAATATGGGCGGGCTTTGGTACAGTGACGTTCAATGCTTGAGACCTTTGACTGACAGTAGCTCTGACCAATTGCGTCGAAGAGAAAATGTTTGAACCCGCCCCCCGGGAAATGAAATCCAAGTGGAGCCAGCCCAGACTAATATACCGCGACAGTGTTGTGTGATATTAGTCTGGCTTATTAGCCAGGCTACTCACTCACACCTTTCGATCTAGCATACATTGTTGGATGCTAGATGTAAACAAAGGGTAAGTGTTCAGCTGTGTTTCGACTGCCCCCCCCCCTCCCCCCTCATACAACAAAAATGTTGTGTCAAACCATGTGACTCCCATTGGAAATTAATTGGCCATGACATTAATTGTCATGGCCATCCCCTCTCTAGATGCCTCCATTTCCCACAAGGCTTTGCGGGAAGTGGGTTGTGTGGATGTTGTGTGGATGTTGCGCCTACAAGCTGTTGTACGGCTTTCGGCTGTGTTTCGACTGCCCCCCTCCCCCTCATACAACACGTTTGTCTCTTCAAACCACGTGACTCCCATTGGAAATGAATTGCGAGCTTGCAACACGCACAAGACTCATGCATCAGCTATACAACATTCTGTTGTGTAGGTGTGAGTGAAGCCTTACTGGCCTTCTCGCTTCTGCAGATGGAGCCCTCTGTTGTCTTGCAGCGTCCTCTGGTCGCCCACGCCGCCGTTGACCTCACCTCCACTGGAACATCCCGGCTAGGCGTCTGTCCGCTGGCACCAAACCGGACTCCTGACTGCTGGCGACCGTCCCTCTGATCACTTCTCCTGGATGTCTCCACTGCCTTCAACGGTACTGGCAAAAGGAGAATTAAAGGGTTTGAGTCGTTTGAAATGCACAACAGCCTCCCTCAACTGGTACTGGTACTGGTACTATAGTATAGCCTATAGTATAGCCTGTACAGTCTGTCCCAATTGGACTGATTATCTTCTATGAAAAGGGACAGCATATCTAACAGAGTACGATTGAACTGCTCAAATATTGTACTTATATTGTAGTTATTAGTAGCCTCGATAACCCAGACGTTAACTTATTAGTAAACTTTGGTTACTAGTTGCTTTGTAGATTTTGATAATTATTACAAAACATACATTATCCACGCAGCCATATATATATTTCAGCCATGCAACACATTGTGAGCTTGTAGATCTGCTATTTTTAAAAGATTAAACACACACGTCAGGTTCTCTGTGAAAACTATTTCAAAGTGTCCATGAAGTCATGGACACTGCAGGGCTCACTTACTTCCAGGACTACATGTTGTAAGCTTCTTTTATCCCCTACATGTTTTACTTTTAACCAATTATATCTTACTGCATTTTTCCATATTGCTTGTTTGTTTTATCCTCTGTATCAGTACATTTTGTTGTTTATCATTACTTATAGTTGTTTATCGTTGTTTTTGTTTTCTGTGAAGCACTTTGTAACCTTTTTCGAAAGGTGCTATATAAATAAAGCTTTATTATGTATAATTATTATGTTGTCTCAGTAAGACAATAGAGTTATAAATAAGATAGACGTCACCGGATTTCTCCTCCCATCCACTTGCATGGAGTTGCTCACCCTGCAGCGCATGAGGCGTTTTCACCCCTTCTTTCGGGTTGGAACAGAGTGCATTCTGGGATGCATTTAGGCCATACGTGAACGCGGTGGGCCCAAGCCCCCAGTAAGGCTATCCAACGTTGAAGATGCCACTACCTACTGGCGAAATGAGGAATTGCAGCACTTTAATGGAGGTGGACGGACGTTCATGACGTCACGTGCGTAAGCCCGGACCTCAAAATTGAGGTCCGGGGCTAGGCTAGGCTAAACTTCCGCTCGCTCGAGCCATTGAGTTATAATTATACTTCCGGCAGTCTTCCGGGTGCTTCAAAACGCCACTGAGCAACTTCCACTGAAATGAATATCGGGAGGGCGGGGGGACTAACGCTCCGGTTCGGTCTCTATCCTTTATAGCTCTATGGGTGGGCCAAACACATGAACGAGTACCGTGCGTGCGTGCTCTGTGCGAGTGAGTTGTTGTGTAACATTGGCTCGGCGCATTCATGTGATTGGCCCAGTTTGCCACTCAAGCTGCCGGACCTACTTTCGGCAACCATGTCCCTTATTAATTCCGCTTCAGTGTTTCCTCTCGGTGACGTCTCTATTATTTTATAACTCTATGAGCAAGACAGCCCTCCCCTATCCACAAGGAGGAGCAGTGCACCAAAGCATTATGGGAATTGTACCCACCACATGTCCCCTTCTTAGGGGCTCCATACATATTATTAAACCATCACAAAGGGGTATCTTGAAAAAGAACAGATGCCGTCTACAGTCTAAAGCAGCTTGTGCTGCTCAGCAGGCACAGCAGGGGGGAAACAGCCATACTGCACATAAACAACTGAGAAAATCTGCATTGTGAAAATAGAGATCGCTGCCACTACATGGATGGTAATTTTGTGTCCAGTATAGTTATTGAGGGAATCGCCATTCCTCATTAATTGTGTTTAAAAATAAAACATAATCCTAATTATTATACATTAAGCTTTTTTTAAGTAAAAAATAATAACTTTTTGTTACATTTTACAATCTTCAGTGGCTGTTTTCACACACAATGGTGTAACAATGACAATGCTCATGCATGCAGAGCAACAAGCAGAGAAAATAATAATTGAGGTACCTTATGTTCTCAAACAAAATAAATTATGCTTTTTTAATCCATGGACAGAGTAGGCCTACGAACAACTGCGCAGAGTGCAGTGTGTCTGTCAGCCTTCTTTCCTTGTTTATTGGGAGACAATAGAAGCATCATTGACATGCAGCAAATGAAAGTAGGATTACCAAGGAAAATGGAGATTTTGAAAAATGAGACCGATCTATGCCTTAATTAAATGCCAGTGGTCTTGGCTGCAAATTATGAATTAATTCACTCACCCAGTGGTCAGCGCTATGTTAGGTCTTCGTGATAGCATTTCATTGTGAGACAATAGAAGCATGGCTGATATGGCAAATGAAAGCAGCCTTCCCAAGGAACACGGAGACATTTTCATTTTTAAAAAACGGTTAAGAAATGACCGTGCTATGGCAGACTCAAATTTAAACTTTTTTGATCTATAAAATGAAGCCAGCCAGCAGTGTTGCCAGATCGTGTCAGAGAAATAAGCAAGCAGGTCCATGAAAATATTCCCAAAAGAAAGCACTATACCAGGGGTCTGCAAACTCTTTAAAATTAAGTGCCATTTATACATTGTCAGTGAGCCATATCAAGATTCATTTTAATGACACCACAAAAAAATTCCAACATATTTTGATTGTCCACGAATATAAAGTTCTTCCTTCTTTTTAAATATTTTCTTTCACATTGTTATAATGATCATTATTACTCAAACCCACCTATCTCCCAGACCCAGTCAGAGTTAATCGTTTTAATGAATGTATAGAATGTGCTGTGTGCAGGATGTAATTTACATACAAATGTGAGGGACTTCATTTATTTGACTAGATGTTTAAAAATCTCACACACTTTACATTTTACAATTTACAAGCTCACAACGCGTCCCATTGTGATGCATTGTGAGCTTGTAGATCTGCTATGTTAAAAAATAATCATGGATACAAGTGACAAGTATTTTTGAAACATTTAAAAACACAAATCTCTGAGTCCGGTTTGCTGGAGGTGTGGTGAGGACCCCGGTACACTTGTTCATGTATTGTGGTGGGAGTGCCCTAGGGTACAGACTTACGGTGTGCTATATTCATGAGAATATAATGCAAATCACAAACCAGGATATTCCTTATACACCTGCTCTGTTTATTCTTGGTGATCCATCGCCATTAAAACACCTCTAGCTGACTGGATTCATACAGCATTAATGGTGGTCAGGAAAATCATTGTAAATGGAAATCTGAGGATTTGCCTCCAGCACACATGTACATATGGTTCACTCAGCTGGTATTGTGGCTGCTTTGGAGAAGTTGTCTTTTAGATAAATATAAAATGGTAAATGGTGCATTTATATAGCGCCTTTATCCAAGGCGCTTTACATAGATTTGTGCATTACATTCACCCATTCACACACACATTCATACACCGATTGCGGCGGAAGCCATGCAAGGTACCAACCAGCACATCGGGAGCAATTTGGGGTTCAGTGTCTTGCCCAAGGACACCTCGACATGTAGCCAGGAGGAGCCGGGATTCGAACCGCCGACCCATGGATCATTGGACGACCTGCTCTACCTCTTGAGCCACAGTCGCAAATATGATTTGAAGTGGCACGTGTTCCTCAGTCATGCTGCAGGCTCTTAATGTGATCCATGGTCAGGCAATGATGCCCTTTTTATTGTTTACTGTCTTACTATACATTATGATACGGTTGATGATGCTGCGTGTTTGGTCGTGTAAACTCATTTTAAATTTAAATGTATGTTTTATTTTTATTTGTATTTGTTTATCTAGTCTATCCTTGTTTTGTATTATGTTTTTGTGCTCATACATAATGTCCATGCATAATTATGTATTCTGTTGTTGTTGTAGCTTGTGTTTGTTTTTTCTGTCTATTTGTAAAAAATCCAAATAAAGTACCGATCATAATAAAAAAATAAGAAAATACATGTCCTTATTTTATCTCAGGTGTGATGCTTCACAGTAGGGTATGCGTGTGACATCATCATCAAACCCGAAAGTTATGCAGGAATGCCTACTGAGTGGCAAAAAACGACTTTCTGGCCTTGACAGCCCATGCATCCACACAGAAAAGTCCTATCTAATTGCATTAAACAACGTTAAACAATGTTAAACTCGCTTTGCCACTCGATTTGCCATTCACTTTATGCATGTGCATACCCGCTGTATTACAGCAGATTGTGATGTAAGCATGTGTATACTGCTATTGTATTAATGTGTGTAAAACAGTGTTTGTGCACTCAAGAACGCTCACACGCATGCAGGCAGGCACGCACGCATGCATAAACGCACATATGCAAACACAACAAGTCTCCATTTTACTCAGCCTGATTATGAATAAGTATACATCTTAAGTGTAGTTTACCAAAAGATTTCTGAGCATTTTACCTAATTTGGGGTGTGTGTGTGTGTGTGTGTGTGTGTGTGTGTGTCCTGAGCATGACGTTAAACTGCTCCGTTGTAACTACCATCGTTAATGTAGTGGGTGCAGATTTAAGATGCATTTGCAACCTCTGTGGACTGTGTGCTTCAACACCATCGCAAGCTTGCATACAACAAGGCACTGCTCACCGATGGAGTATACCAAGTGCTGCTTGGTGGACCTTCCCATGAGCAGGGAAGAGAGGCGTTGGACCGGGCCTTCTAGCGGTGTGTCCATCCGCTGTCGGAACAACAGTGGGTGGATTTTGGGCCCATGGGATGGGATTAGCCACGCTACCGGGAACGATATGACACCGGGCGGCAATGCAGGAGTGGACTGGGAAATTGTTTCCTCTGGTGGTCCAGCCTGAGACTGGTTGTTGGTGGCCAGTGTAGGATGCATGCCTACACTGCTTGTGCCCATGGAATGCTGGGTGACATGACATTCTTATTGTATCGCAACATATTCCTTGATTTTGTGGATGTAACTTTGCTGCACCTGAACTATTTATGTCCTTGTATGCAATTTCCTCTGTATGGACATAAATAAATTGTTAAAATATGTGTGTGTGTGTGTGTGTGTGTGTGTGTGTGTGTGTGTGTGTGTGTGTGTGTGTGTGTGTGTGTGTGTGTGTGTGTGTGTGTGTGTGTGTGTGTGTGTGTGTGTGTGTGTGTCAGTGTTGTTTTTAGCAGCACATTTTTAGTTTGCAGTTTTAGTCATAGTCTTCTGAATAGTTTTCATTTAGTTTTAGTCACATTTTAGTCACCTGGAATGTGTTAGTGTTAGTCTAGTTTTAGTCAACTAAATAACATAATATTTTAGTGGACTAAATTTGATTTAGTCGAACAAAATGTTTTTTTTCGGGCCTTGATGCCGTCGGAAAAAGAAATGCTGAAAATAGCTGATCTACAAGCCCACAACGCAGTGCGACACGTTGTGAGCTTGTACATCGGCTATTTTCAGCATGCAACTAAATTGTAAAATGACTTATACTGGATCTCTTGTCCACTAGTCCCTGTTTAACATTTTAGTTTAGTTTTTATTTGTTGACGAAATTGTCAATATATTTTGTCTATTTTAGTCAACATAGCTTAGTTTTCATTTAGTTTCCATTTAGTTTTCGTCAGTGAAGAAAGGTAGTCGACGAAAACATTTCGTCTTAGTTTTAGTCGACAAAATCAACACTGGTGTGTTGTGTGTGTGTGTGTGTGTGTGTGTGTGTGTGTGTGTGTGTGTGTGTGTGTGTGTGTGTGTGTGTGTGTGTGTGTGTGTGCGTGCGTGCACCCAGCGTGTTGCAGCACCCAAACAGCCAGACATACATGATATATATTAGGGACACATGCGGCAAGTAATTGCACCGCTCAAAAAGTGTGTAATTTCGTATTCCAATCTTTTTTTGCTGCAATCTCAATTATAAACATACAACTGTTTGGAGTAACAGCATGGCATAAATGATGTTATTGTGCGCAGCACTACAATGTTACATAATGTTCTCAAGAGCATGATCAATTGATTAAAGTGACCGTCAAACTGTCAGTCTCTATCTCTCTGTATATGTTGCAAACCCACGCATTGACATCTTGGCATGTTGCCATGTAGCTACATGGGCATTGATCATTTTCTCATCTACAATTTTAATTTACCATTGACATTTAGTAGATGCTCCAATCTAGAGTGATATACTCAAGATCAGAGTAAATTGCATGAAGCTTATTCAACAAACAGGGTTTAGGTGCACCTAAATAAAAAGAAAAATGTAGTGCTACAGTAGGTAGGGTGCCACGTAAATATCAAACCTATATTCTTTAGGGGTGTGCCGATGAGACATTTTGGCCGATATCGATATCCGATATAATGAATTGCTGTTATGGCCGATTACCGATTTCGATATGACCTCATTCTGGATTAAAACATATATAACTAGAAAAAGTGCCCTTCTGGGCACAGGTCTCCACCAGGAGGATAGGAGTGTGTGTGATGTTTGGCAAAATGTTTAGGAGTAATACAAACATGTTTTTTTGTTTGTTTGTTTGTTTGTTTTTTGCAACAATTTTCTTCATTTTGTTGAGGAAATGCAGAGCCAGATCACTCATAGAATCTCTGAGGATAGAATTGTGGATGAGCAGGACATGTGCAGCATTTTGAACGAAACGGGCCACTCCTGAAAACTTTAGAAGGCAATGTTAGCCAATCAGTGTAGAATCTGATAAATCCAACAGACTCGTCTTGATCACATGACTACAGAGATCATGTGTACCGATTTGCGTGAGATTTGGATGAAATCTGTGCGACTAACATAAGCAATGTGTTTAGCAGAAATCGGCCTCATGGTGGCGCTATAACCGGCAGATGTGGAGGGATGCAGAGACAATGTTTTTTCATGGCCTCTAGGGAGTGCGCATACATAAGTTGTATACAGATTGATGAAGTTATAGCTAAAAACAGGAATTGGCCTGTTCTAGCGCCACCATGAGGCTGATTCGGAAAAGAATGAGTGGCATGTCGTCCTCGGCCTAGTGGAAATGTGCGTGTATAATTTCACGGAAATTGCACACTGTGTTTGTGATTTGTGGCATTTTGTTCGAAACGGACCAATCATGTGAGCTTTGGAAGCCCATATTAGCCAATCAGGATGGAACATGGGAAATTGTGCAGATCTGTGTTGATCACATGACTATGGAGATAGTGTATACCGAATTGTGTGATGTATGGATAAAATGTGTACGAGTAATCTACAGAAATGTGTTTTGCCTAAATCGGCCTCATGGTGGCGCTATAACGGGCCGTTGAGGAATATTTGGGGCAGAGGTTCATCGTTGGCATCCATGGAGTGTGTGTGCAAAGTTTGGCATGGATCGGGCCAACGGTAACGGAGATTAGCTGATAGCGGACGGACGGAAGGACGGAAGGAAGGAAGGAAGGAAGGAAGGACGGACACACACACACACACACACACACACACACACACGGACGGAGTGCAAAACATACTCTCTCCCCATGCCTTCGGCCTGGTGGAGACAATAATTTTGTCCAATCTGAAAATACATGTAACAGGGTATCTGCAATGCAGGTTTAGGCAAGTCAGATTTAACTTTAACACCTTATATTTAATATTGTGAGCTTGTAGATCTGTTCAAGCTGTTACGTTGGTCTTGTTTATCTGTAAAGACAATCAGACCGATTAAATAATCGGTCCAATGCCGATTAATCAAAAAACAACTGGAATCGGCCAATACCAATGTGTTTGTCGATTAATCTCCCATCACTATTCTAAACATTCTAAATAACATTCTTTGCATTTGTGCTCAAGCAAATAACAAACAAATACACAAACTGGTGTCTGGAGTGGTGAAGACTGCAGCAAAAAATGAGCAGTGAGTGAGTGTGGCCCTGACTGACTGTGGAGGCTATTCCACAGCTTGGGAAGCAGAAGGGAGAAGAGCGCTATAAGCACCAAAGTGTTCCTGAGAAACGACAAACAGGCTTCCTGTGTTAGCTAATCCAAAACTGGACTCGCACTACAGGATTCTCGAAATCCTAAACGATTTGGATGTCTGGTTGTACAGTGTATATACACTCCAGGATGTCTGGTTGTACAGTGTATCTACACTCCAGGATGTCTGGTTGTACAGTGTATCTACACTCCAGATGTCTGGTTGTACAGTGTATCTACACTCCAGATGTCTGGTTGTACAGTGTATCTACACTCCAGGATGTCTGGTTGTACAGTGTATCTACACTCCAGATGTCTGGTTGTACAGTGTATCTACACTCCAGGATGTCTGGTTGTCTCCACCAGGCCGAAGGCATGGGGAGAGAGTATGTTTTGCACTCCGTCCGTGTGTGTGTGTGTCCGTCCGTGTGTCCGTGTGTCCGTGTGTCCTTCCGTCCGTCCGTTACCAGCTAATCTCCGGCACCGTTAACCCGGTCGATGCCAAACTTTGCACACACACTCCCTAGATGCCAACGATGAACCTCTGCCCCGCATTTTCCAGAACGGCCTGTTATAGCGCCACCATGAGGCAGCTTTTCACATTTGTTACCTAAAACTGCACCGATCTGCGTGAAACGTTGCATGCACACTCCCTAGAGGCCAAGGACAAACCTTTGACCTGCATTTTCCGCATCTGCCTTTTATAGCGCCACCAGGAGGCCGACTTTTGTAAAACACATTTTTGGATATTACTCCTCCAGATTCTGTCCAAAAATCTCACAAATCGTTACACAGTATCTCTATGGTCATGTGCTCAAGTCGGATCTGTCCGATATTTCATATTCCACCCTAATTGGCTATAATTGGCTTTCACAGTTTGCACGATTGCCCCGTTTTGAACAAAAGCCTCAAATCATGAACACAGCATGCAATTTACGTGAAATCTTTCACACATTTTCTTACTAAGCTGAGGAATATATCCCACCCTTTTCACATTGGCCTGTTATAGCGCCACCAACAGGTTGATTTTTGCAAAACAGGTTGATTGGAACAAAATGCCTCAAATCATCCAATTGCCATACAAGGCAAACATGTTTATATTACTACTAAACATTTTGCCAAACATCTCACACAGTCCTATCCTCCTGGTGGAGACCTGTGCCCAGAAGGGCACTTTTTCTAGTTGTACAGTGTATCTACACTCCAGATGTCTGGTTGTACAGTGTATCTACACTCCAGGAGAATCAAATAAGATTATTTTATAGGATTATTTTAAACATGCTCTCCGTGTCTCTCTCTCTCTGTCTCTCTCTCTCTCTCTCTCTCTCTCTCTCTCTCTCGGTCGTACCAACGCACGCACGCACGCACGCACGCACGCACGCACGCACGCACGCACGCACGCACGCACGCACGCACGCACGCACGCACGCACGCACGCACGCACGCACGCACGCACGCACGCACGCACGCACGCACACACACACACACACACACACACACACACACACACACACACACACACACACACACACACACTCATACACAGCCGATCAGCTTAATTATGCAGGAAGAGGACAGGGTGTGGGAGTGGATCCGGTCCTGGAGGTAAAGTGCATGCCCTTGATTGTCGTGTAGGTCACCGGTGATTTGCATTGGGTGTGGGCAGCAAACAGAAGGGAACGCAAAAGGATGGCGACATAAAGATATCATCATTGTCATAATTGGAAAACAGTTATCATATGGAAATAACCAATAACTTTAACAACACAGAAGTAAAATAAAAAAATATTTTTTGATATGAAACATATATAGGTTTTACATTTCATTGTTATTTTTTTAATTAAAATCCTCAAGTTCAATATAAGGACATAATAGGCTAATGTAAATCACCGGTTTCCAATTACAGTGGGCATGAAACGTTGACAACATAAGATATAAGATAGGCTGTATATTGTAACTTTATCACCACTGAACCTTGAACTGGAATGAGTGAAATCCCTTGGAGGGGCCTCAGAGGTTCTGGCTCATGGATAATTCATGTTAATACCAAAGTCAACCATTCCAAAACCTTTTGCGTGTAGAGCCTAGGAATTATTCGGTGTAGAAGACTGCTCTCAAGTCCTTCGATTACAGGCTGCTATACATACTGAATTGCATGTTAGGGATTCGCATTTGTTGTTTACCGGTATGTCAATTGTGTTGTGATGTAAAAGAAAAAAAAGAAAGCACACATCATAACACATTATTACATAAAAATGTGATATTCTTTTATATGGTGACATCAAAAATAGCTGAAAGCATTTGATGACCAACAAAATGGCTATGAAGACTCTAGACTCTAGAGTCTAGAGTCAATGTTAATTCAACCCACTTATTGTGAGCCCCCAAGGGACTAATTTCCCAAAGTAATTGTTGTTTTTGTCCCCACAATGCTGAAATGTATTGCATCTAATTAGTCTGATAATGGAAAGAAAAAAAATCTTCACTTAATAGCACTATTTGAACGGCGGAAAAAATGCTGATGTAACTCTTGTTCAATGCAAATCAGTTTCTACCAATTAAATCACAGTGATCAATATGGAATAATTTCTTGTGTTATCATTGTACAAGGAATGCATATTCAACTAGACCAGACAAAGCAATACTGTAGCTATTTTCTGTATCACTAATATCCGAAGTCGCATAGGAAATCAAGCCTAGGGGTTTGGTGCCTGCATGGAGACTCCTGCATGCACCCCCTAGTCTAAAGTATCTATAGGCTATGCTTCATGCTATGACCGCACGCTATTAAGCAAAGCTTAATTTGCGCATAACGCACCGGGTCAGCTGTTAGGCTTCGTTAGAAATAATATGTTCTTTATTAAATGTTATTTCTACTTACTTGCAGGGACATCCTACTTATAAATGTGCCATGTCTCTGGGTGTCTGCGTGCGTGCGTGTGTGTGTCAGTGTGTGTGTGTACGGTTGTAATGCACGTAACTCGAGAACCGTTTGCCCCACCGACTTCATATTCGACACACGCATCGGTCGGACCCACGGTTCTCCAGAACCACCACAAAAGGCTCTGCTCAGGCTCTGCCAGTGGGCCTAATCAGCCTAAATCCCCTCACCTGTGCAATTTCCAGCCTCTGCCTCAGCCAATTGATTGCCATGGCAACCCCACACCTGACAATTGATTAGCCTACTTAACCAGTCCCCTTTTACAGTCAGTCAATTTGCCCTCTTCAGACACAGGCAGATACAGAGATCTCCATCTCCATGTGGGACACAGACAGACAGTTAAAATGGGTGCTATGACAAGTTGACAACGGGTATTATTAGGTTCCCAAGTTGCATCGTTCTCAAGTAGGCCAGTAGCCGACGGACATGTACAGGTCTAGTTACATCTAATTACAACGGATCTGCACTGTAAATTAAACAAAACCTTCCCCGCTTCACAGCTGAGCGGCCCACCCCACCCAAACATACACATATCCCCGCCGCTCTCTCAGTCCTGCTCTCGCCTCTCATCAAGACGGTTGGGCTACGTGCTGGCGGTAAGGCAGACTCTCACATTTCCTCCTCATTTCCCCAAACTGAAAAGGCATTTAAGTAACCCCTGTCTCTCTCTCACTCACCACAGGCAGATGCACGGGGCATCATATAAAAGGACGCGCTTCCCCAAAGCGCGATGAATGGAGCGCTGAAAGGAGCGCAACAAAGACGCCGACAGCCACGTCTAGGAAGGAGGAAATAAGGACTGACTGTTACCAGTGATCTGAATCCATGGTATGAGTCTGACTCATACCATGGATTCACTGACTGCTACCAGTGATCTGAATCCACGGTATGAGTCAGCCAGGCTAGCGTGTTTGTGCCAGCTGGGTCAGTCAGGTGTTGTCTCCTCAGGCTATGCCTACACTCTCTGGGAGATGCGATCCAAAATGTAGGCACTCATGGACTAAAGGGCATGATATATATAGAGCCAACAAACACATTTTTCGGAATATTTCATAATGTGACCATGTTTATTTTAAGTCGATTGATGATGGTCAGAACTAAGGGCACTCCTTTGCACTTGACGACACTAGTTTACCAAGAGGAATTTCACAGTCAGTGGCCTGAATAGAGTGAAAGTGTCCCACTTGATCAAACTGGAAGCGAGATAATGAAATTCATTAAATAGGCCTATCACTGAAAAACAGTGGCCAAAGCAGTTGAAGCAAAAATAGTAGCCTTAATAGAGGCAGCAAGCTTGTCTGTGCTTAGGGGGTGTATGATGCATATGCCCACCACAGGGCTCTGGTCAGGGAGCTTGGACTCAAGGATGACTCTTGATGGTGTTAATGAATTTTATATGTTCTTGATAGTTGTACAGACATACAGGGTTGCTTATTAGTGAATGCTATTTCCTCAAGAACCCATTCTGTTGCTCCTGTTTGTCTGTATGCATGTGAGATGCACAGTATACTCTAAGCACAGTACACACAACTTGGGGTCCTGAACAACTGAGGGTGCCCATACAGAAGCCTGAACTAAAATATAAGATAGGTCCTGGAGAATTACTATAGGTGCCTGAAAAACCTGCACACAAAGGCAAATAAATTTAACTATAGGGATTTTTGTACAAGTTAATTCATTCTGCAGCGTTTATTTTAACGGTGCTTTGTTGTGCATATAAAAATCTATTGGATAATTAATGTCAAGCAATTCAATTAAGGGACATAAAATCCTATGCATATTTCACATCTTATTGTCCCATCTGTCATGTTCTGTGGAAGGAAACTATTAAAAAGATTAACTAGATTAACTAGTTTAGTAATAACTTTAGAGAGAAATACAGCACCTATATAGCATAACATATATTCTGACTGAGCAATCACTGTTACGTGATCCAGCTGTGCGCCACATCACAAGTAATTTATATTGCCAAAAATGATGCTTCACTGAGCAAGTATGTCTCATCTGACAAAACAAACCAGATCAGTTCCTTTCTCACGTCCTTGCATCATTTCCTGGCGTCGTTAAGGGAGGGGGAGTAAGTTCACTGCTGCTAATGCATACAGTAGTCTAATGAGATATCCCATCTTGTCACTCCTATGCCCGACTTTGAGTAGGACTAATTGTGTAAACACAAACATTGAAGACAAAAGTGATTGGCGCAAAACAGGGGCCAATTCTTCTTATAACTGTCAGGGGTACGTGCCCCACGGAAAAGTGAGGACGCAAATTGTGATTGGCCGGCGTGATTGGGTGGGAGATGTGCCATTGGTTGAGCACCGCATAACGATTGTGCCACGGGGGACACCAGTTGTCTTATATACGTGGCTGGTAGAGACATGTCAGACATTGCGCAATACTCGAGAGATACAATACTTGGACCTCGTAAGCTATACACCCGTGGCTGTTTGTTGTTTTTAAAGAAAGGGCTTTTTATGCCTTTATTGATAGTGACAGCAGACAGACAGGAAAGAGGGAGAGAGATGGGGAGTGACACGGCAAAGGCCGTTGGGCTCGGGAGTCGAACCCACGGCACACGGTCCGGCTGGTTTGGCAGCCTATAGGTGCCCAGACGGTTGAGCTAACCGTCCGGCCCCACCTGTGGCTGTTTTGTATGATAATAAGATTATTGGCTTTTTGACTCAAAGGCTTTCAGCTTTCAGGAAGAAGGCGGGAATACACCAGGAAGATATTATTGCGAACGCATTGCGAAGGCAATGAGCGATTACTATGGAAGCATGCCTGGCTTGTCTGTCTGTCTGTCTGTGCGTGTGTCACGCTGTGACACCACCCGCCCGCCACCAGAGGGCGCAGCTGTATCACACACACAAAAATACGCACGCACGCCTTTTAGCCACCCAAAATTGAAACATATCTTACACCTCAAGCGGCAGTTCTCCGTCCTATCAAATAGTAACGCCCAGCGCTCAGGACGGAGATTAATAAAAGGACGGAGATGTATTGATATCAAAACCGATCGCATCATACTGTACCTCCCGTTGTTGTCGATCGCCTCAGGGGTGTTTTGACTACATCTAGCCACTTCAGCTACAGTACATCCGGGATAGCGCCTGGTGCGTCGCTAAATGTGCTCCGTTGCTGCAAATCGCTGGGCGCTCTGATTTAATGGTCCTAACCCCTAAATACCCCCGGGCATTCGTGGTGTTAATTACATCACCATCAACAGCCAATTATAACCACGCATACCATGCATACCACTTTTAATCCAGCCGACCACACCACAGTACTTGCGCGCTCTGCTTGCACAAGTAACAACAACATGATGACAGGAGGCATGTTCACTAGTATGTACACAAGTTTGTCTGTCCATCTGTCAACCTCCCCAACCACAAACAAGGATGCAGAACTGATTAGAAATAGGCGGTCAAAGGTTAAGGTCACTGTGACCTCATGTCCATTCTTGTGAATGCAATATCTCAGGAAGGCCTCGAGGGAATAACATGACATTTGGCACAAACATCCGCTTGGCCTTGAGGATGAACTGAGGTCAAAGGTAGGGTCACACACACACTCACACACACATACACGCACGCACGCACGCACACACGCACGCATGCACATGTGGCAAACAGTACATTCGTGTCATTAGAAATTATTTTCAATTTATGATTTTCATACATCCAGACTAATCTTTTCACAGGTATACAGCACTGGTGCCACCAAGCTTTTCAGTTGGTAGCGCCACCACGAATTAGGTAGCACCATCTGTTTCTTTGAATAGCGTGGTATTGGGGGCACGGTGGCACAGTTGGTAGTGCTGTCGCCTCACAGCTAGAAGGTCCTGGGTTCGATTCCCGCTCGGGGCGCTGTGGGTGCTGGTGGCGTGTTTCCTCCTCCGCGTCATCAATGCCCATACCCGAGGTGGGGTTGGCGAAAGGGCCTTTCTGTGTGGAGTTTGCATGTTCTCCCCGTGTCCCCTAGGGTAGGTACCCTCACAAAAAACATGCAATAATCCTGGTCTCTAAACTGCCTCCCCTGGCCAGCCGGGGCGCCTGATGGAGGGGAAAGGAACTGGTTGGAATAACGTGCTCCTTCCACGCGCTACTGTACGTCCAGGGAAACTCCCCCCTGTCAGGTGTAAAGGAGCAACTTGGACACTCAGGCATGAAGGAAGCATGAGTTCAAGTCCGTTGCTCTCCCCATGTCCCCCATATATGGGGACTAGGTTGGCGGAGGGTGTGTAGAGCCCAGGATCACATTAGATAATTGACACAGGGGTGAAAAAATAAAAAAAAATAAAAAGAGAATAGCGTGGTATTAATACATGACCTTATCATGCCCCCACATCGGGCGCCATTTATTTATGTAGCGGTTTCCACCATTAAAGGTTTGAATCATAAAAACCCATACAAAGGTCACTGTGTAAAAAAAACAGCAACCAGCAACTCTGTAAAAGATTTAAAGATTTCAACCCAACACAAAGTCACTCAAAGTCAATAAAGGCAATATTCCACACACCGAAAGTCAGTTTTAGGTTTCGTATTGAAAATGAAATGCAATAGAAAAACTCCAAAACAAGCGTCTGTGCGCTTGTGTGTGGATGTGTGTGTGTGTCTGTGTGCGCTATGGTGTGTGTGTGTCTTTGTGTGTGTTAGCTCCGCAGCTAATACGGCTATCCCTTTTTAGCTCGCCCACAGTTTGCAGCTGCCATTCACAACACGGCCTCGGTCGACACCGGATTAACGTCAGGCCAACGTCCAATGTTTTAATCAATGGAACGGGGAAGCACCACAGACTTTACTCGCGGCTCACGCTACAGGGTAAGGGACAAAACTCACGTCTTCTTCACATCGGTCTGCACAAGTCAGCTCCTCCCGCGCCTCCATTCATACTGAAAGCTCTATATATCTGTTATGGGCTGGCTTCCGTGGAGCAGCCAACTAGCCCACGTAACTGGCGACGGAACTGTCAGACAGCTTATGTGTGGGGGTGCTGTCAGTGAATGAAATGATCGCCACACTCTCCCCCACTCAGCCTCCTTCAAGTAGCGGCGGTGCGACCTCGTTACATTTTAACTCGCACCTTAAGAAATTAAGTAGCATATGCGACTTAATGGGTCGCATGCACTCTGGAGCTCTGATTGTGTAGCTCAATGTTATTTATATATAAAAGCCATGTAATGGAGGTGCTCAAAAAATAACTTGCACACTCATTTGAACATATACAACTTGCTTGATCCCAAGACGCATAGACATGAAATGTCACTTTGACTCAATAATGACTAATTCGATCAAAATGCAGCTCCAAGTTATTAGGTATGTGCCAGTGCATTTTTTCGCATTTTTCCTGTTCTAAAGGTTGTTATGGGTTTCAAAGAATGCTGGAATGCTGCATAAGTTCTTCAGTTCTCAGTTTTTGTAAGTATTTTAATTTGCAATCGGAAAGAGGCTTACATTTCAACTGAATCCCAGCCAGCAAAGGAATGTGTTTTTCATGTGAACAGCAGTTGAGATGTTCAGAATCATTATACAGCGAGCAGATGGGCAGAAGATTAGTTTACCCTGGCATGTGCATACATTATATCTGTGTAAGACAGTGGAATAAAAAAACTAATTAAAGGCACAAGGAGTTACTTCATCCTGTTTTAAACCCAATTAAGTACAGACTAGCCCTACACACAACTTCTTTCCCATAAATTTGAAAATGGAGAAACAATTTTAGAAACTTTGAGTGAAGAGAATCTTCTGTCTCTGGTGACCATCAAATCACCGTTATAACCTATGGTTTAAATCTGTTGAGTGCTATTAACCAAGATGTCCACCATGAGTTCTAAATGTTTTAAGTTCCCTATAACTTTAAAACATACATTAGTTACGTCACCAACAATAATGGCACTGTATTAGCCGGTCGAGAACATCATTCAACATACATACTGTACATATCTCAATAGGCCATGTATGTCTGCGTTGTCCCTCTGCCAATCAGGGACCACCGTTCTCACCCCAACATACATACATACATACATACATACATACATACATACATACATACATACATACATACATACATACATACATACATACATACATACATACATACATACATACATACATAGTTTCGGGTCTGGCAACATCATACCCCTCACTCAGGTGACCCAGCCGGGGTGATCAAGTCCAGACTTACGTCCCAGTAGCAACCCTCGGTTGTCCCACTAGGGAAAGACCAAGGCCACACAATCCGTTGTTCTGGAACTACTCTGCCAGGACTGGGAGGTTCTCCCAGATTATGGCGCGTGGAAGGACTAGGCTCTGTGGGTTGACTCCTGTCCGGCCCCTCCTACGTCTCACCAGGTCCACTCCTGCTCTCAACAGGGCCAGGACATGTGCGTTGCACCAGACTCCCAGCACCAGACACTTCATTCAGGAGTGGTGGATTGTAATGGCCCTCCTAAAGGCCTCACCGAGGGTTTTTTGCAACAGACAGACAGACAGACAGACAGACAGACAGACAGACAGACAGGCTATACATACGGCTGGCTATGTATAGCCAGCCGATCACCCAGCCAACTAGAACTACACTTTGCCGAGTGCCAACTTGCGCGTTGCACACAAGTAGGCGTGCAAGCAGAGCACGCAAGTACTCCCGACTGCTATGAACCTTAATATCAGCCCCTCTGTAACATATTGAAATTAAATACTGCATGGTAGCCAATCAGACACTATATCCTTTTTTGGGAAACACTGTCAAACACAACAACATAGAAATAGACAACCTAGACTAGAGCCCAGCCATACCTGTCCTCATTGTGCACGTAAGGCCTCCTGCATGAATACATTTAGAAGCAAACCTGTTTCCCTAAAGCCTCTTTAGCCTACACACACCTGTCGACATGTGGCAGTAGTAAAACCATTCGCAGAGAAATGTGTGATGATATGAGTGGTGACTTTCTTCATCTCATTTAAATATAAAAACTTTGAAATTAAACAAACAGGCCTACTTCAGCACTAAATAAATTCAATTGCCATATATATATATATATATATATATATATATATATATATATATATCATTTTCAGCTGTCCAGCAGTCCAAACATTATTAAATTAAATTTCAGAGGCGAAGTGATGTCGGCAAGGTAAATGTAGGCCTATATGAAAACACTGTCCCACTGTGCAAGTGAATTAAATGGAATAACATTCAATTGTGTGTTAATAAATATTGGCCTATACAAGGAGGTTAAATGGGAGGCTATTGTGCAGTCAAAGTTACCAATACAAGCTAGTTAATTCAGCATTCTTTTATTGACCGGTCAGGCCGGTATGGTAGGCCTCAGGCCTACCAATATAGGTCTCAGGCCTACCATACCAGGCCTCAGGGCTACCATTGCGTGGCACATCTATGCACGGAATATCTATGTTCACAGTGAAAGGGGGTGTTGTTGAGAAGAACCACACGCCCACTCACTATGCGTTTTTCCTTTGGGAAACCCAGCCAATGTAGCAGAGTACTTGCGTGCTCTGCTTGCGCAAGTAAAGACAATTTTGGTCTGTGAATATGATTCTACTGTAGTTCTAAATGCATGCATGAATTCATTATCAGGTGGGATTCATATACTTTTGTTTTAATATTTAATTAGGGATGGAAGGTGTAGTAAATAATGCTTTAGGGATGTTGTAAGTTGTTTGGGTATGAAACACGCACACACACACGCACACACACACACACACGCACGCATGCTCGTGCACAGTCGCACATGCACACACTAGTGGGAGCTAGTTGTATTATCGACATCTTATACTTTTACTCACTGAGCAAATAGGCAGCGCCAGCATGATATTTTAGAAAGTAATATGAGATTTGTTCTACCAATATTATGAAAGATTTCTAGTCTAGACTTTTTCCAGTACTACACCATACGCCTGTGAGCTTTGATCCTATAACTTCACATTCAGAAAACAGGTTCAGGTTGATCTGTACCCTTTTGAAAAAGATCAATGCGGAAGAGTAATGTCATGATTTGATAATCATCTCGACCAGCAGGAAGGCTGGGTGTAGTTATGTCTTTGACTGTCCAGAGCCCTCCTAAAGTAGTTGACAGTAGGTGAAGTAATTCAATTAAGCAATATTTGTCAGATCAGTCACTGACAACTGTTATTTTTGTCTCATGTGTGTAATTTTCCTGTATTTTACTGTACTGTTTTTTTTAATGTTTTAATGTGAACATTTTACATGACTTTGACTTACCCACTGGTGTGCCTTGGGCACAAAAACAATTATGCCTACAAACTTTCAGCTGTCAAATAATTTATCGTTTGTATTACATTCATGATGGCAATAACTCTGCATTCTGCATTGGATCTGGACTTCAAACACAACTTGTGTTCTGAAGAGAATTAAGGACAATGACACTGCTGCTGTAGTTATGGGCATTGAAAAGCCTTTAATATCAGTTGATGGACACTGATTCCGCAAAAGGGATGGACAAGATAAGAAACATGCAAGTGCCATCAGAGATGAAAAGAAAACTCAGAACAACAGGCCGTCTCTTGCAGCTAAAGTCTGTCTCCAGAATTGATCTATGACACCAGATTGAACAGAAAATCATTGTCAGCCAGCAGACAACAGAGACATGCTTGTCACTAAATTATGAATGATTTAGGCATGACTCAATCCACAAAGAAATGTCTACGAAACCACAGCACTGCCATAACACTTTCTGCTTTGTACTTTGATTTATATTTAGAGACTGTGTGATCATCTATTCATGTGTAGTCCTGTGTTTTTAGCATGCATGTTTTATCAGTGCAGTGCAGTGCTGGGCAGTTTTCATTTCAGGGCTCAAATGGGGTTGTGATCCAGTTTTTCACTGTTTCTATCTACTCCGAGTCTCTCTCGGGTGACTGAACTTCTCACCCTATCTCTAAGGGAGATGCCAGGCACCCGTCGGAGAAAACTAATTTTGGCCGCTTGTATTCGCAACCTTATTCTTTCGGTCAAACCCACACTTCATGACCATAGGTGAGAGTAGGAACGAAAGCTTGGTAGACAGAGAGCTTTGCCTTCTGGCTCAGCTTTCTTTTCATCACAACAGTGCGATAAAGCAACTGCAATACCGCCTATAAAATAGCTCAAGGCTCTATTGCTGATTACTTAGGTTAGGACCCCCGCAGTGGTGTCCGGTTAGAACTTAAACCAGGATGCTTTGACTTCTGCCTTCTCCCTGAAGCCGACCCTCTATATATTCTCCGACCAGGCTTGTCACGATGACTAAGCCAGTTAGATCTATCCATATATGGTTCTATCCATATATGGTTCTACCATATCTATCGATATCAGCACTAGGTCGGCTCGGGCCCAAATATAGGGATTGTCATACTAAACATGTCATATATCATATAGCCCAACGTCCTAGTCAGAGTCTTCGTTACAGCCACCCCAGATTTCACGTTGAAATCTATACCGCATCCAGAAGACTCAGACAATTGTCCTTTCTTTCGGCTAGGTTCTAACAGGCCAGGCCTGGTAGTTATCCAGCAAGGGAGGCTCTCGAAGATGTTAATCTCTCTCCATTAGTCTGCTGACGATCTGTGTATGCTCACAATCCAAGCTATTTGGCGATCAATGCTCCCTCAATATTATTGACTTGGTTTGGCTGTACGGCAGGAGATACCTCGGAAGATACAGCCACCCCGTGCAAAACTTGAAGATCTCTCATGATTCTGATACGCAACTCTTCAGGTTGACCCCTCACTCCGACCTGCCTGGCAACTGTGTGTAACAAAATGGTTCGCCCCGAACCATCATCCAGAACTGCATATACTTCCATTACTTTGCCATAATTGCAAATTAGAACTTTGCACACCTTTAACATGACATTTCTCCCTTTAGGCGGTGGATAGCCCACATGCAAGGACTCTCCTGCTATAGTCAAGATTGCTGGCTGCGGTAATTCCTCTTGTAAATCCTGTCCCGTCTCGATCTTAGGTGTCCTAGGGTTCCGCAAAGGTTCATCTGCTCTCCGGTTCAACCGGGTCCGGCTCCTATTAATACTGTGAAGAGCCAGAGGGTGCCTTCCACCACATTTCACTCCTAGTCTGTAGTTTACAGTTTCTTGCCTGCATGACGACGTCCATTGCTGATAACACAGCTTCATCTGTCATATCAAATCTCGTTTCGCCATTAAACTCAGTCGTTTGAACCTGCCGCATACCCCAAGATGGTGTGTGCCGCTATTACAGTACTGACATACGGCTCCTTGCCGTCTTGCTGGTTACTTGGTGTATGATCGGCAGAATTGGGTGCTACTACCGTACCATGCATGATGACTGTTCGTTTCCGGTTATGCTCATGGTCATTTCTGCAAGAGTGACCGTCCAGCCTCCTTGCTGGACTACTTCGGTCCCTATGAACCTGGACTTCTGGTCTGTCAGCTTGCACTTTCATCTCGATATCCTATCGGTGAACGAAGCCTCTGCCGTCCTCCGACTGCTCCAACATCTATGGGAGGGTTGATATAGCTCC
This sequence comes from Electrona antarctica, assembly GCF_951216825.1. NCBI lineage: Eukaryota > Metazoa > Chordata > Actinopteri > Myctophiformes > Myctophidae > Electrona > Electrona antarctica. Next base: position 45,243,517 of record NC_136808.1, on the reverse strand, counting down.
GATGCCCTTGCATCATCATGCTGTCCAGACAATGCTCTCATGATATCCACCAGAAGCTCTAGGTGAAAGCCTTCGTTACACTCATTCGCCACCCCCAGATTTCCCATGGAAATCTGTACCATATCAAGAAGGCTTGAACAGTAGACCCCTCAGGCCACCCCAATACAAGCATACTGAGGCTTGAACAGCAAACGTCAGCCATTCAAGCCACCCCATTGAGGGCGTCCAAGCTTCGCACTTTCTTCCTTTGATGTTACGGTGGGTCATAAAAACCTCAAGATCAAATCACATACCACCCATTAAGGGCGTTCCCTGTCAATGGTTGCTCTCTCTCCTGTACATCACCAGTGCTCTGCACATCACCAGTGCTCTCTCTTTCCTGCACATCACCAGTGCTCTCTGACTCTAAGGGCCGGGGAGGTCTCACGGCTCCGAGATTCTGGCATGCATCTTCTGGTAACCGGGTGGGTCTCACAGCTTCGAGACGCTGCTGCTCACCTACGGAGCAGCCAGGACCGACAGAGCGTTCATGCTCTGACGGCGACAACTGGTTGGGTCTCACAGCTTCGAGACGCTGCTGCTCACCCAGAGCCGGATTTACCTTGCTGAGGGCCCCCGGGCTGGAGCAAATTTGAGGGCCCCCCTTGGGGCGCGCGGCGAAGCCGTGCGTCCCGCGATTTGGCCGAGCGGCGCAGCCGCGAGGCCGGAAAAAATTTGGGCTATTTTGTTTTCATTTTGGGGTACCCAGGCCCCTAAAAAGAGAGGCAGGCAGGCAGAAGCTCTCAATGGTTTAACCATAATACAACTAAATACAATAACAATACACACATTTCACTTGAATTGGATTTCACTTTACAATTTTATAATTAAAAAAAAAAAAAACTTTTTTTTTTTTTTTTTTTTTTGGGGCCCCCCTAGTCGGGGGCCCCCGGGCTTCAGCCCACCCTAGCCCAACGGTAAGTCCGGCTCTGTGCAGCTCACCTAAGGAGCAGCCAGGACCGCCAGAGCGTTCATGCTCTGGCGGCAACAGAGTGGATCTCACAGCTTCGAGACGCTGCTGCTCACCTAAGGAGCAGCCAGGACCGCCAGAGCGTTCATGCTCTGGCGGCAACAGAGTGGATCTCACAACTTCGAGATACTGCTGCTCACCTGCGGAGCAGCCAGGACTGCCAGAGTGTTCAGACTCTGGCAGCAACTGGGTTACCATCTGGTTAGAATCTTGCCACTGAGTCAGGGGTTGGCTGGTATATGGGTTGTAAAGCCAAGATACCTTGGTTCGTATGTGTCTGGAAGACTTCAGCATCCCGTTACTGCGGTAAGCCCTAATCCGTGCTCAAGAAGGACCATATAAAATAGCTCAAGGCTCTATTGCTGATTACTTAGCTTAGGACCCCCGCAGTGGTGTCCGGTTAGAACTTAAACCAGGATGCTTTGACTTCTGCCTTCTCCCTGAAGCCGACCCTCTATATATTCTCCGACCAGGCTTGTCACGATGACTAAGCCAGTTAGATCTATCCATATATGGTTCTATCCATATATGGTTCTACCATATCTATCGATATCAGCACTAGGTCGGCTCGGGCCCAAATATAGGGATTGTCATACTAAACATGTCATATATCATATAGCCCAACGTCCTAGTCAGAGTCTTCGTTACACCGCCCCTGCTGCTCCGATTCACCGGCTGATCTTCTTCGTCCTCCCCTCACTCGTGAACAAGACCCAGAGATACTTAAACTCCCTCACCTGGAGTAATGTCTCATTCCCTACTTGGACTGCACAATCCATCGGAGAATACGATGCTTCTTCGCCTGGAAAGGAGCCAGCTATAGGTCAGGTGGATCAGGCATCTGGTTAGGATGCTTCTCGAGCATCTCCCTAGGGAGGTCCTTGAGCGTCTCCCTAGGAAGGTCCTCGATGCACGTCCCACTGCAGGGAGACCCCGGGGCAGACCACGGCGCAGTTGGAGGGATTACATCGACTCACTGGCCTTGGAATGCCTCCGGATCCCCCAGGTGGAAGTTACTATATGTTGCTCTGGAGAGGGAAGTCTGGAGCTCTCTGGTGGAGCTGTTCCCCCCGTTACCTGACTACGGATAAGCGGTTGAAGATGGATGGATGTTTCTATCTTTAGAAATGGTATTTCCTTCAACCTCTATTCCGACGACACCCAGCTGAACCTCCCAATTAAACCAGATGGAAAACATTCCTTGAAGCCCCTGCTTGATTGCCTCTCAATCTTATCATGCCCATCAACAATAAAACAGAAATCATTTGGTTCCCCACACAAGACAAAAAATATTGCCACCCCTTGGACCACTTAAACCACATGTCAGAAATGGCTGTGTTGCTGGATTCGAGAAACCAATAAAAGGTTGCTTTTTCCATCATATTTTTCCAACATTGTTGCTTCCAGGCTAGTGCACGGTCTGGAGAAAGTAATCCATGCTCTCATTTCAACCCTGCTGGACTACTGCAACTGGACTACAGTATGGTGTAGTTGCTAGTCCCTCCCTCTCAGGGACGTAGCTGACCAGGTTGCCCTACTCTTAGGATATTTGTGCTGCCCCCACTCCTGACGAGAGCGCTGCATTTCCTCATTCAGATGATCGGCTATTTTCGCCGTTTGCAAGGACACACACACGGCCACTTGTTATTCCGCGGCGGGACCGTGGAGAAATTTGTTATTATGAGGGTCGGCATGGCACTTTTTTGGCACATTCTGTTGCCCCCCTTGGCGTGTTGCCCTAGTCGTAGTGCGTATTGAGCGTATACGTAGCGACGGCACTGCTCCCTCTCTCAACTGCAGTTCATCCAAAATGCACCCACAAGCGGTACAGTATATTATCACCTCTATATTTGCCTCCCTTCAGTGGCTCCCAGTCAAACATAGAGATATTTAAAAAATATATATATGTATATTATTTGTTTTATTAGCCCAACATGAACTGGCACCACCTTCCGAGTTATTCTTTCCCCTTGACACCACCATTCACCAAGTCACTTAGATCTGCTTACCAGATGCTTCTAACGGTGCCACACAACCGGCTGAAGCAAAAAGGCCATGTGCCTTTTTTGGTTGCTTTTTCGAAACTGTGAAACAGCCTGATTTCCCCGTTAGATCTGCACCTTCCCTAGACACACACACAGGCAATCATGCAGTCTAATCTTATCAATTATGCAATATCGTAACATAAATACTTGTATAATTTTCATCAGCAAGAAAGAAAAGACACTTTCAAACTGAAATGGTTGCTACGGTGACAGAGTGGGTGCTACAACCAACTTCAAAGTAGCTGGCAGAAGAAATATGAATTTGTCAAGCTACATTTGAAGAGCTACCGCAGACGGTGGAGCCGATAGCATGCAGGAGGCAGGGCAGCCTAATGAGGCCGGCATCACTCTGCGCTACCTTCATGCTACGGGAGAAAGCTTGGCACCGACAGCATCTGGAGAACCCCTTTCGTGTGAGCCGCCACAGCGCCATTTCAAAGGTTGTAATGGAAACATGCCAATCCCTCTTTGAAAATCTAAGGGAGACACACATGAAGGTGCCCTCTACAACTGAGGAATGGAGACACATTGACAATCCACTGTGAAGAAAGGTTAACCTCCCCATCGTATCCATAACCATACAACCACCACAACCCACGATCCCACGTCTAAAGTGCCCACTCAGTCGTCCTGATGGTATTTGTGGATGCAGACTGCAAGGTCTTCGTACATCAATGTTGGAACGAATGGAGAACAATACCCGGGTGCTCCTGCCTGGAAGCCCCTGGCGAAATGTAGCTGTACAACAGGAAAGAAATAACAGGGCAAAATTAGATCTAGGCCAGTGGTTCCCAAACTTTTTCGTGTCAAGGACCCCCAAACCAACATTTATGAGGCCACGAACCCACATTTGAAAACATATGGCAGTGATTAAGAGCGGATTTTTACGGCTCTAGCAGTGATTCCGAAACACATTCATTTCATGGACCCCCAAATTCACACGCATTATGCTACGGACCCCCGATTTAATGGCATTTCTATGTCTGAATGGTACCCCAATTTATATTGTAAAACCACTGTTAATTTAACTCTGAGAGTGTACAAATGGAACCAAATGGACCCTGACGGGTCCATTTGGCTCCATTTGTACACTCTCAGAGTTACAGACCCATAAGGGTCCATTTGGTTCATTAAGCTAGGTATCCCCTGGAACTCCCTCAAGTACTCCTAGGGGTCCCCGGACCCCTCTTTGGGAACCAGTGATCTAGGCTATCTAGGACACAGACCGACCCAATCCCCTCTGCATCCATGCTGTCACCACACTCATCACCATCATCCACATAATGACCACCTGCCTTGAAGAGATAAACGTGTAGATGATGCACAACGAACACCCCCAATAATCCCCACGTTTTCCGCCCAGAACCCAGCTCCCCCTTCTTACCTGTAGGCCACGATTACATACTGTAGTCTCTAGAGAAAACAGCAAAGTGCCGTTGCGTTCTCACTTTTTATTCTGAGTTTAAACAGAGGTGCAACAGTGATTGAAAATGCTGTAGTGTGCATGATGCCAGGTGGCTAGGTGCATGGCGGTGACACATTGCCAGATAGACTCAAGTGCGGAATCACTTCCATTCTACTCCCTCAACACAACTGTTTGTTTACATTCGCCAATGCAGTGTGGCTCTACGGCTCTGCACGTGAGCCGACTTGAGACTCCAGACTTTACATACTGTAGAGATGGGACGCGGAGCGTTTTCAAAGATTTCCACCCTGGAAGGTGGTTTCACTTTGTTGCGTTTTCAACCCCCGGAAATGTCGTTTCTGTCAACATGGAAGGCACATCTGATATTTTATTTTGTCGTTTAGAGAATGTTGTTGTCTAAAGGGGGCCAACTTGGGTGTAAAAATCTACCCCAACCTGGCGTTTGATTCCCACATTAAACACCCGTGCAAAACCCCATTCTTCCACCTCAGAAACATAGACAGACTCCGTCCCACAAGTCACCCTGCCAGATGCCGATAAACTTGTTCACGCTTTGGTCTCCTCAAGGCTTGACTACTGCAACGCACTTCTCATCGGGAGCATCCAGAAGAGCATCCAGAAGCTCCAGTACATTCAGAACAGTGCTGCTAGGATGCTGATAAGAGTGAGGAAATATGGACATATTAAACCCATCCACCATTCGCTCTACTGGCTTCCCATCTCGTTTAGGGTAGAGTACAAGGTCTCCCTCCTTACCCATCAGTGCAGCCACAGCAATGCTCCCTCCTATCTAAAATAACTCATTAAACTATCAACCTCTGCCCGCTCCCTCCATTTTACATGACGAAGCGCTGCACCAGGGGGGACCGGACCTTCTGCTCAGCTGGTCCTCGGGCTGTGGAACAATGCCCATCTTTGAGCACCACAGTCCGTTGACGCTTATAAAAGGGGACCTTTCTTTTTATGCCATCTAGGCATTTGCCTAGATGGACACCTTTGGGTGTTTTTTAAACTTTTTCTTAGTTGTGTGTGTGTGTGTGTGTGTGTGTGTGTGTGTGTGTGTGTGTGTGTGTGTGTGTGTGTGTGTGTGTGTGTGTGTGTGTGTGTGTGTGTGTGTGTGTGTGTGTGTGTGTGTGTGTTCGTTCAATCAATCAATCAATCAATCAATCAATAAATATACTATTTTTCCAAGTGTCTGTTTTCACTACTGAATGAGATGAGTACACAAATTAGGCTCTTGTTCTAGACTAGAGATACTAGACAATTGTTTAGAAATACACAAAACATAAGTGCCAGAGACAGGCAGACTGGCTGTCCTGTGAGTACAAAGCCATTGACGGTCACATTATTATTGCGTCATCAATATTGGTTAAAATCTGGATTATTTTGAGACCGATCCAATAGAGAGTATGCGCATGCTTAAAGTGAATGGCACATCGAGTGGCAAAGCAACATGCAAAGTGAGTTTAACATTGTTTAATGTTGTTTAATGCATCTGATATGACTTTTCTGTGTGGATGTCTGGGCTGTCAAGGCCAGAAAGTAGTTTTTTGCCACTTAGTAGGCGTTCCTGCATAACTTCCTGGTTTGATGATGATGTCACACGCATACCCTCTATACCAATATGGCATCTTTATGGGCGATATGGCCAATTTGGCAATTTCGATATGCTACCGATTGTGCATCACTATTATTTATTATGCCAGCCAAGGTCATCATCACCATCACAAATGCAAGTACGCGTGCACACGCACGCACGCACGCACGCACGCACGCACGCACGCACGCACGCACGCACGCACGCACACACACACACACACACACACACACACACACACACACACACACACACACACACACACACACACACAAAGACCTCTCTTTGAATTTGAATGTGTTTTGTCTTTCTCTCTCTCTCTCTCTTTTCTGTGGAATAAAACACACTTTTGTTCCACAGTTAATCAAATGCTTCCTTCGAGACCACTAAACACTATGGAATGTAAGCACAGGAAGAGTGCAGATGATATATGGAATATTAATAACATGTTGGGATGAAAGTGTGAAAAGCGAAACCAATTTCATGGATGTATCACTCTACAAATGCTGGGCCATGTCTGGCTGATCATTCTCTATTATGGGGGCTGCTGTTGAGCTGAGGGAAAACTGTATTTCTAATGAACCCAATTGTGGATTAGACACAGTAGAAAGGATCATGCTGCTTTTGTAAAATAATAATAATAATAATAACTAGAAAAGTTGCAATTTTGAAAAATTGCAAAGTGTGGTTGCCCCAGTCGCTTACATAGGCCCCTCCCTAATTTGAAAATTTCTATAACGCTTGAATAGTTTGGTCTTCTGCCCCTGCAAGGGAACTCATGTCTTTATAAACGATTGTAAAACATAGATTGGTTACGTAACCAACAACAGCCAATTAGCTACTACAAACGTTATGCAAAGCTCGGCCAATCACAGCGGAAGTTAGGTAGGTTACTCCGGAAAAAGGAAAATAAGAAAGTGTGATAATAACTATAGTCTGGTTGCCCTTTGGGCAAACACACTAATAATAATAATAATAATAATAATAATAATAATAATAATAATAATAATAATAATAATAATAATAATAATAATAATAATAATTGTAATAATAATAATAATAATAATAATAATCATCATCATAATCATAATCATAATCATAATCATAATCATAATCATAATCATCATAATCATAATAATCATAATAATACTTTAGAGTCTTGCCATACTGTACGTGGGCTAATAAATAAGTTGATGATGCATTAAATTGTCCGTCTTTGTTCCCTGAGTGTGCAGTCCCTTCCTTGGAAGGTTTATTTCTCTTTTTGAAGTCTATGCTTGCTAACTATATGACTTGCACCTCCCATGGGTTTTTAACTTATTTTGGATGTGCCGGAGTCCCTTTTTTTGTCTCATATATATTTGTATTAACCAGGTGGAAAAATGTATTGCAAGAATCCTACAAAATAATCTACTGTATTAAGCCGAGGGGGTTAGGCCTACATGTTCATGTCTGGAATGTGACACGTTTTGTGCTGTCAGGATGTTGGTTGTTCAGTACAACCAAACATGTTTAAGAAGGGTTTTAGAGTAGTGTTCCCAAACAATGGGTCCTTTCCTGAGTAAATATTACTTTTTTCAAATGTATTTATGTATGTATGTATGACTTGTATGTATGTGTGTGTGTGTGTGTGTGTGTGTGTGTGTGTGTGTGTGTGTGTGTGTGTGTGTGTGTGTGTGTGTGTGTGTGTGTGTGTGTGTGTGTGTGTGTGTGTGTGTGTGTGTGTGTGTATGTATTTATGTATGTATGTATGTATGTATGTATGTATGTATGTATGCATTTTTTTAGAAGAAAATAGGAGATCTACAAACTCACTACACATTGTGATGCATTGTGAGCTCGTAGATCGGTCTAAAATGGTACAATTATCATGTATTTTTGTACGTTTAGGTCCTGGGGAGAAATTTCTCATTTTTTCTGCCTCGAGTGAAAAAGTTTGGGAATGTGTAGAGGGTTACAAAATTAACTGCTCCTCACTAATTTAAATCAAGGGCATTATTGAGTGTTTTAGAAGTAGGGATAATTAAAGAAGCAAAATCCAATTAAAGTCATGCAAGTTGAATAATTTCAATTAAACAAATGCAATTAATGTATTGATTGAAATTCACTGTTGATATTTTAAGCGTATCAGAATATGACCTTTGCATTCCGAACGATGCCCCTATAAGCTAACTTCCACAATGCAAGGAGGAGGTAAACATCATTAATATGCATTCTTTAATAAAAAACAATCAATCACATTCATCTATCACAATAGGGCATCCATTGCCTGGTCTTTAACTTTTACACATTAAGGAAGTAATACTTTGGGTCACCTCAATCCACTGCAAGTGGCTAGTCAATTGGTAGATCTGGTATTATAAGACTAGGGCCCTATTTTGGGGGGTGCATTGGTCCGATGTCCTAACAGTCAATACAAGCAATTCATTACTATTTACCTATATGGTATTATCTTGTAATTTTACAGGGGGTACTCAAAAACCTGGGAAAGGGGTATAGCCTATACCAGGGGTGGGCAACTGGTGGCCCGGGGGCCACATGCGGCCCTCATGTTGATGTAGTATTGATTTCAGCTGTTACAATTCCAAACCCGCTTTAATTACTTCATGACTAGTATTAAATGACTAGTAGCCTACTTAATGACTATAGTATTAAATTTGTATTGTCATTTTGTGTCCAAATAGTTATGTTAACATAACTATAACTAAATGCATTTGAAATTCAATAAAATGGTTAATTTTCAGGATTCCAATTAAAAAATAGCAAAAAAATATTCAGGTTTTCAATTCAAATATAGCAATAATTGCTGATCTATCGGCTATTTTTGCTACGACAGTAATATGCACTGTGGCCCCTCTGGAGTGAGTGTGGAAATATATTGGCCCTCGATATCGCCATCGTCAAATGCCCACCCCTGGCCTATACTGTAATGAAGCCAACATTTTTGAGAACCACTGTCCTACATTAGGTTACTCAGAGATTTACCTTTGAGTAGTCTGCCCCTTCTTTTAAACACTATAAGCACCATAAGACATGGTTCAATGATGTCTGTCAATGAGCCAAACATAACCTGGTTGTATGTGAAATCTATCTTGTTGAGAATCACTAAGCCTTTTAGGAAGGATAAACCAATATGGATATTTTGCCTTCTCAATGGTCTCCGTACTGCATGTTATCATGAATGTATTTTCCTCCTTGAGGGATGCATACTAAAGTGAAACAGACAAGCTAAACATAACAAATGTGTGTGATTTTGGAGATGTCTATGTGGGTGTGCAAAAATGTTTGACCTGGTCCAAGCAAACAGGTGGCAGACAGCTGAAAGGGACAGGACACCCAAAATCATGTTTTCTTAGATTTTAACATAATATTTTGTTCTCTCATAGGCTTCTGGTTTAAGAGCTTTCTGCTGTTTATGTAGCTATGTCTGTGTATTTCCAGGTTTCTGGGTAGAAAATAAATATTTGATACAGTCAGAGTGTGTGTGTGTGACGTGTGTGTGTGTGTGTGTGTGTGTGTGTGTGTGTGTGTGTGTGTGTGTGTGTGTGTGTGTGTGTGTGTGTGTGTGTGTGTGTGTGTGTGTGTGTGTGTGTGTGTGTGTGGTCTACACTCCGGACTCTGGAGTCCGGACACGCTCCCAGCTGTCCCAGCGGATCAAACACAGCGTCCATGCCCGGGGAAACTGCCCACAACACGGCAGGGAAATAATTACACACTGGATAGAATCTCTGATGGCTTGTTTGTAAACCACTTTACTAATGACGTTACGGAATCTGTATTATTTTTACACCTGCAACAGCTAGTTTTAATTTTGGTTTTCAGAATTCGCATTGTTGGCGTTGAGTCAGAATATAACAAGTAAGATGCGTGAACACGGGAAGCGAACGCAGCTGTTTTGTGGCAGTCTGACACACACACACATACACACACACAGTTTTATTTTTTGTACTTTTTTTTGTATTTCTTTTTCTACAATGTGCGTGCGTGCGTGCGTGCGTGCGTGCGTGCGTTTTTTTGTGTGATACAGCTGCGCCCTCTGGTGGCGGGCGGGTGGTGTTACAGCGTGACACACACACAGACAGACGAGCTAGGTAGTCTTCTATAGTAATCGCTCACTGCATTCGCAATCACTGCGTTCGCAATGATATGCATGCTCGACTCCATCCCCTCCCCCCAACACCAATGGATAACCACGCCTGCATTTTATGTTTCTTCTCAATTCTCATAAAAAACATGAGTGTGCTGTTGATTTGCAACAACATCCCCCCTGCTGCATCACTCCCCCTGCTGCATCACTCCTCCACAGTGGTATTTTGGGGACAGCAAGTCTCCAAGATACCAGAGAAAACATGCCACTTTGCCTCTGGAAATTGTCAATTTTCTCATTCCCTTCATACAGTATAGGCTACCTCATGCCAACCGTCCTGTCTCAAAATAGGAACTATAGTGTTTCCACATAATTATGCGTTAATGTTGGTTGTATTCAATTTCCTGGGTCTTTTACACACTCAGGCATTCTTCTGGGGGGAAAGACTCATGACACATAACATATGACAAATGACACATAATGGAAATAAATATGGACACAGTACGGTATGGTGTACGCCGGTTCTCTAAAAGCAAAAGCATGTCATTATGCTATTGGTCTTACAAAACAATCTGACAAATAACAGTACAAATTGAAAGTGTACTTTAACTTCAAAGAACTTTATTTTTCATTTCGGAAACTTGTGCAGTGGTTAAAAGACAACAAGAAATCACAATACATAATACACAGATAATGTATAAAAAATCCTATAAAAACTACTCAGTCAATATAGTCAATTCTATATATAAGTGCTAATAATTAATAATCTGATGCAACCTATGCAATCTATGTGTTCACTATAGTCCAGGGGGGGGGGTCTGTTGTTAGATAGTCCAACGAGGAGGGGGGTTCAGCCTAGGCGTTCAAAAGTCTGATGGAGGTGGGCACAAATAAAGCTGAGCCCCTTTTAGTGAGTTTTGGCACTCTGCATCGTGTATAACTTCAGAGTACGGACTGTGAGCTGGATGCTGATGCTAACTGGTAACATTATGTTTGTTGCCTCTTTCTTGTTTCCCCCATGCTTTTGGATTCCTTTTATGCAAAGTTGACTTTGCCTCCCCTCAGCTCATGTGCTTGCCTTGTCACGTCCGGCCGACTCATTCAATTATCTGACTCACCAAGCCACTCAATCTCCAACTGTGTTCAAGGCTGCATGTGGCCCATCACTCACAACAGGCACTGCATGGGCGATATGAGTCCACAACTCCACGTGGCTGTAACAAAGTCTATATACAGTATGTAAGACAATGAATCAGAGCTCTGAATAGTTCTGTTCACAGCTCCAGCTCCTTCGTTTTCTACCATGTATACATAAACAGGCATATCTCTCCATGTTAAAAATAGACCAATAATATGGTTACACATGCTTCATTCCACTCTCCTGTACAAAGAAAATACGGTAACACTTTATATTAGTCGTCTTATAATGCATTATAGCGCATTTATAATGCATTATAATGTGCTTATAAGGCATTATAACACTCGTTATAAATGTTTGTAATCATGTATACAACTTATAACCACGTTTATAACATATTATAAGTGCTGGTCATAATGCATTATTATGCTCAGTGGAACAGCACATTATAACTATTATAACGTAGGTGGTTATAAAGGCACATAGAGAAGTGCTGTAATGTCTGTGTCATAAAGTTGTATCATTTTATAATACCCGCCTATAGCATGACTTTGTGACCTTTATGTAAAGTGACAAAACTTTGTATAATAACACATTATTCCATTTAATAAAGACATTGGTTATAATGCATTATGATTACAGCACTTATCCATGTGCCTTTATAACCACCTAAGTTATAATAGTTATAATGTGCTGTTCCACTGAGCATAATAATGCATTATGACCAGCACTTATGATATGTTATAAACGTGGTTATAAGTTGTTATACATGATTACAAACATTTATAACGAGTGTTATAATGCCTTATAAGCACATTATAATGCATTATAAATTAGCTTATAATGCATTATAAATGAGCTTATAATGCATTATAAAGGCGACCTTAATATAAAGTGTTACCGAAAATACAATATGTAAAAAACATACACACATAACACGTAACACATCAGCAACATCGGAACCATCTGAATAATGACACTGACCCCAAACGGGAGGGCAAGATAAACTGTGAAAAGTAACTTCCAGCTTTGTTGAGTCTCCCTATTATATATGCGGTGCTGGCGATTTCATAATTAAGCTCAAGCATTTTGGTTTATTAATTTAGTTAATTTATAATTATTTTCAGAACTACAAACACTAAATGATGACTACACACACACACAGGGTTAAATGATCAGAATCAGAATCAGTTTTATGGTCCCAGAAAAGTGTTCCCATCATGTCATTTTTTCCAAGAAAAACAAAGAAAGGTAAGATTTATTGCGACTACAGGTCGCATTTACTATGAAATCTTAAATTTTTGTCCGTCACTCAAAATCCCCATACATGGGAAAGCCCCCATATATGGTGCCCAGGTCCCGTGACATCATGTCATGTGACATCATCAGGGATGGAGATCCCTGATGTCATAGTAAATTGTCATAGTAAATGCGACCTGCTGTCACAATAAGATTACAGTATAGCAGTAGTGGTTCAGTAGTGGTTCAGAGGGCCTCCCGCATTTCGTTCTCGCATCGTGCTCAGGCGCGTTCCTCTCCACCTGCTGCAGCATCTGCTGGAGCAGGTTCCACTGCACGTCAGCTGAATTCCAAGTGAGAAAGAAATGTGGGAGGCCCTTGGCGTCCATCATGTCCAAGCGGCTGTGCCGCACAGACAGGAGCCGAAGTGGAACGAGCGATTACAGGTGGATTGCAGGAGGTTGCGGAGCTCCTCCAGCGTCATGTCGGGCTGCCCGTTTGCATGCAGGTTGACAAAGACCATCCCGGTCGGGGCCTTTCTCGGCCCCACCCCTCTCCCATGTGTTTAGGATCCAAGATGGGCACAGCATCAAGAGGGGGTGGGGTGGAGGTGAGTGGGCAGGGTCGACATATGCCCTTACTGAGCTGCATTCAAGACACTTGCCTTGTGTCTGACACTTGACTTGTGTCTGAACACAGCTTTGATGGATGTGTTCTGCCCCCCTCCCCCCATCAAACAAAATGTTTGGTCAAACCATATGGGCTTCCATTGTAAATGCATTGGAGCGGCCATTAAACACAGACACAAGACAAACACAAGACAGGTGTCTTGAATGACTGAATGCAGCCCAGTAAGGCCACCCCCTCCTGGTGCTGCGGCCATCTTGGATCCTAAACACATGGGAGAAGGGTGGGGCCGAGAAAGGACCTTATTCCATATGTTGATCCTTCCCCACCCATCCTTCCTCTTCGATGTCTCCCTTTTGACTTAGGCCTATACCTGTCCATTCAAACTCTATAGACGGGCCTGCCCCAAAGTTATTAGTGCAGCCGCACCCGTCCAGCCGGCGAAAACTAGAGTTCTCAACAGCCCCGAAAATTAAGGCCCGGCCTTAACTCAAGCCTGTCACAGGCTCCCGTCACTATATATAGTTTAGCATCTCTGTATCTATGTGTAGCTTAGCATCTCTGTATCTATGTGTAGCTTAGCATCTCTGTATCTATATGTAGCTTAGCATCTCTGTATCTATGTGTAGCTTAGCATCTCTGTATCTATGTGTAGCTTAGCATCTCTGTATCTTTTGCATCTGCTGTGTGGGCAGCATAACATTGCGGCAGAGTAGACACGTCCGTTCTATGACAGTGCTGACATAATGAAGTGACATTATTCCCGTAGAGTGTCTCAGCCCTTCGGTCGCCCGCCGCCTATGTTAAGGCGTCTTACTGGTTTTAAAGAAAATAAGTCTCCCTGTGTCTCTCTCACCAACCAACGCAGTCCCTGACACAAGGATTATGTAAGATGTGTTATGTTATATCAGATTCAAAACCTGAATCGTGTACTTTGTGAAAAAGGTTCAATGAATAAATAAGTCACCCACATGCAGAGTGGCTGTAGTTTTTCTACACCCCTTTTCTTTACAGCAATTTTCTTTTTTAAATATATTAATGCTCACCCTTGGCTGCTTTGCTCATAAGGATGATCTACGACCAAGGGGCGAGCTTGATGAAACACCAGATCGTCTGCCACTGCCTGTAATTAACATGAGCAGGTACACACAGAAACCCCACAGATCTGACAGTATTCCCCTTGAATGGGCTGAGAGGGCCCAGGGACACCATTACCCTAACTGATGAGGCCCATTTCTCATTCCAGGCCAGTCACTTCACAGCCATTAGTGTGTGCAATATCGACCTGTGGAGGGGTCTCTGTGCTCTCGGGGAAACACCTGCAGGTCAAATCACCCCACCTCCACTCCCACTACACAGAAGCCCTCCTCTAACCCTCATCAGCAGGCATGAGATCAGGGAGAGAGAATAAGAACTTTATTTCAAGATCGGGATACTGGAAGAGACAGTGAGAGAGAGAGAGAGAGAGAGAGAGAGAGAGAGAGAGAGAGAGAGAGAGAGAGGGAGAGGGAGATAAAATAATATACTGCGTGCGTGCGTGCGTGCATGCGTGCGTGCGTGCGTGCGTGTGTGCGTGCGTGCGTGCGTGCGTGCGTGCGTGCGTGCGTGCATTGGCCAGGGTATGCAAATTGATGTTGCTGAAATCCCAACCCCCTACTCAAATTCAACATCAGTGCAATAAGTCCCCTGCACTAAACATCATTGTTACAGTATGTCCCTATATGGTGGTCTAGGCCCTAGACCACCTAGGGCAGTGGTTCTCAACCTTTTTTCACAAAGTACCACCTCAGAAAATATTTGGCTCTCCGGGTACCACCATCATGCCTTAACACAATTCCTGCCGCCATTAATTAATCCCTCGATTGCGTATTGCCATGGTTTAATCACGCGTGACACTTACTTTGAAGAGCCAAATATCCGTATCGCATTTTACTATGAAACCATTCCGTGTGTGTTGACGAAGCTGGTGCTCGTTCTCTCGGTCGGTGGTGGAAAACGTGGACCGCGAGTATCACAGCGCCTGCTACAGGCCGTTGAAAACGCTTGTCTGGGACAAAGCGTCCTCTGCAATGTCGCTTCTGTGAGATAAAGCCGTCTGAAAACAGAGCTGGCAATGTAAGTGGATGCGCGCGCATTTTCAAAATGGCCGCGCCCATTGTGTCAGAAGCATAACAAAGCTAACGGACGGTAGATTTCAATACGATCGTATTAAAACATGCATTAATTAATACATCGCTGTTAAAACGGCTTTTCCGTTTGTGGCAGGCCACAAGATTCTACGTTTTAAAATTCCTATGTTCCCGGCAGGCCTCGTTTATTAAGTTTATACCAAATCATCCTTTTTACCAAATCATCTTTTTATCATCCTTTTTACCAAATCATAATTTCTTCAACCAATACCAAATCATCCTTTTTACCAAATCATCCTTTTTTTCAGCCTTTTTACCAAATCATGCATTTTTCATCCTTTTGAACAAATCATCCTTTTTTCAGCCTTTTTACCAAATCATCCTTTTTTCAGCCTTTTTACCAAATCATCCTTTTTACCAAATCATTATTTTTTTCATCCTTTTTACCAAATCATCATTTTTTCTACATTTTTACCAAATCATCCTAACCTCCTGATGGCGGCTGATGCTGGCTCCCAGTCACTACTCATTCTTCTGGACCTTACGGCTGCTTTTGACACCGTCGACCACAACATTTTTTCACTTGAGCACCTACCCCTCTAAATGTCTGTGCACGCCACTGGCCAGCTTCATTATTCTACAGAGATAATCTTTCCACATAGTGGCTGATGCAGACCGTTGAGGCTTAGAGGGTGACTAGATGAAATTTAACATACTTTGCCCTCTGTACACACAGTCAAATCATCTCTTCATTTCTCCTCAAGACTAATTTCTTTCTCCATTGATATTCCAACTGACAAGTGAAAATACTTCACCTTGGAACTGCCCTATTTAGACAAGTGCCATGGATGCCATTCGTTGCTTGAAAAATGCCAGGCAAGCAACAAAACTTTCAACAACTCCAGATATGTCTCAGCATCACCTGACAAACAGATACAGATATAACTGTATTAGGCCAAAATGCCATCATACAATGAATAAAAAATTAATCCTCTCTCCTTGTAATAATTTGGTACCAAATTGGAGCACAAGAGACATGTAAGTCCTTGTCCCAGACCTAATATCAATTCTCTGTGTGAACAGATCAAAGCATTAATGCAGGACAGGTATGAGACTTGAATGAAATCTGGAGTATGGAATGTTAATAGGATTAGCATTACTTAGTCATATTAACATTCCAGACTCGTGCGGTGTGGCTTGCTAATGGTTTGGTGCTATGGGTTGGATGGCTGGATGGGAGTCATCTTATTTAGCAGGATCAAAGCCAAGGCATTCATCAGAGCATTGAGATATCATCACACCTTATATGAACAGCTGCATATATTTTTCATACGGTTGACATTGTAGGGAGATGTGAGTGTGAAGCCACATAAATCAAACTGACAATAGATCTGAAAGCGATCATGGTTAGACAAAAGATGCTAGGCTGCATATTCTAACACTCCCCCCCCCCCCCCCCCCCACACACACACACGCCCCCTGACATATCTCCATGCACAAATGTGTGCACGCATGCACACACGCACGTGTCACACACACACACACACACACACACACACACACACACACACACACACACACACACACACACACACACACGCAATGAATGCATGTTTCATGACCTTACATTGTGAGGAAATAAAACGTACAATTATCACTTGAAGTTTGCAGGGTTAATGTCACTAAAGATCAGAGGGATGAGCAGCTGCAGTGGTCTTTTGGCAAAGGGCTGTTACTGAGCAGATCACCACATCCATGACATCACCACAGCTCTCAACAAATGAAATTAATTCAAAGTAAGAAGGGAAAGTTTCAAGGGCATAATATTCTCCCTCCCTCTCTCTGGTGTTGTGCTGAACTACAGTATGCTTTCTGTTGCTTAACCAGGATAAGTGTTGTAGGCTAATGTAAAATATATTTTTGATTGATTGATTGATTGATTGATTGATTGATTGATTAACAGTTTGCAGAATTACAGTACATTTCAAGTACAACTCAATACAAAAACTGTTAACTGTGAGTGGACGACACCATAAAGCATTACACTTGTTTACAATAGGGCCCACCATTTTAAATTCATCAGGTAATAAGGAATAAGTGGAGCTTATAAAAACAAAGAGGCAGCTTCAGCAGCTAAAATAAAATACCACACACCGTCCAGTAAAAGTCATTGCCCCAATCCATAGACCCAGATCTACATGCTAATAATATGTAGCATCGGACAATGTTGATAGCTTGTAGATCTGTTATTCATCGTGGTAGATGTTCTATGAATACTCTACTCAACATTCTATGAATAAACCTTCCAGGCGCTTGAATGCGTTGCCACGTCTGGCTGCGATATGCAGCAGCTGGTAACAGACACGCCGCGGCTCACACAAAACACAACCCGAGACAGGGAAGACAAATTGATTTTTTTCAGTCCGAATTCAGAAACAAAAACAAATTGCTTCACTGTAACGAGTAACGCAACGCTACTTGGACTTAACTTATAACTACTTTTCCCTTAGTGGTATAGCTTTGCTGTTAGTTAGCTATTTCCAGTGGAGAGTATAGGCTAACTGGTAACATAGTACATTTTCAACACTCAACTCCTCTGTCATGGAATTGTATTCACTGATTAAACAGAATGAGCTAATCTTATAAATCTCGTCAAAGTCAGCCTCTTCTCTGTCTGGTGGTTCATATTGCTGTTGTTGAAATGCAGGGATCATCTGATGGCTCCCCATCTTGTCATTAAAGGCAATGTGTCTGCTAGTTGAGCAACTCTGCTGGATGTGGACCAAAAGTTCCTGGCAGTCCAAACAAGGACGTGGACAAGGACGCAATTAAGAAAGGAACTGCTCTGGCTATAAAGTGGCTCGTTGAGATCACACTGTAGCACATACAGCTTTGCCTGACCCAGTTATGTGGACTATACCTTTAGAAAAGAGCTGAAAGAAGTGCACTAGGGGTGTCAAAATGTCATGCTGCAATGCTACAGTATTTTGCCATTCAGCAAAATGTGCCGTTAAATCTGAATGTTAAAATAGTCAATATTCTTAAACTCTGACTTGCTGCCATGGCTTATTTATTTAAGTGACTTAGTATCTTACTGTAGGTCCTAAATCACATCTGCTTCATCTGCATTATCAGATTCAGTTACTTCAAAAGAGAAAATATTTTTTTGACCAAGAATGAAAATTATCAAATAAACCGATGCTGTAATTAAAAGGAGGGGGAACTAGAGGTTTGTAACAACTAGGCCCTTTCTTGCATAGATGTTATTGTATTGATGGCTTCACTGTCTCTCAAAACTGGTTGTGGGATCAATGAATGCCTCTTCACTTTCACTGCCCTCAAGCCCAGAGTGATAATTATGAGAAGATATTAACCTAACTGTCTTACTGGGCTTCAACAAAACAATCGTATACTGCACAAGAACAATGAACGATGCATCTTTTCTGTAAAAACCTGTGTGTGCAACATTTGTGTGTGTGTAAATTCAGCCTTACTGTTGCTATATCTCATCTGTACATCCCATAAGCCGGAGGGACAGGAGGAGCATTGTTGGTTAGTAATGGTAGGTTAGGTTAGTAGTGGGTAGGCTTATCCCATGGCCTGGAGGAACAACACTCCCCACATATAGAAGAAATTACATATATTTGAGAATTGTAGGATGTCTGCCAGAATACTAAAACCCCCCCAAACCCTTCCACCAAACCCCCCCCCCCCCCCCCCCCCCCACCCCTTCCACCCCTTCAGCAGCCAAACAATCTAAATAGATTTTTACGTCAAGGACACATGCCATGGAGATATTTTTCTTCAAATATACGCTGTTTGTACATTTCCGGAAACAATGCAATGTCATTCACGGTCTATAGAGCAGAGGGATGAAGAGTGGGCATCTAGGCAGAGTGAAAATAGATGCAATTTTTTTGCTTCATGCAGCAAGCGAGAGAAATGGGCAGAAAGAAAGAAAGAAAGAAAGAAAGAAAGAAAGAAAGAAAGAAAGAAAGAAAGAAAGAAAGAAAGAAAGAAAGAAAGAGATTCATCTTCTCTAGTCCAATCTAAAAAAATATATATACAAAGGATTTGGTGCAGAGGTCATTATTTAGTCTTGTGATCTGGATAGCCATGCAGTGCTGCAGGGGCCTAATGAAAAGTGCCTTAAACCCTGTCCCCCGTGCGTCACTTTTCGTTAGACAATATGATGGATGGTCCATTTTACAGCCTATTTCATCTGCTGTGCTGTTCTAAACTGTATTTTCAGGGTGCTTTTACTTGAAACATCCATTTTTGTGTGACATGGTTATTCATCAGAGAGAGGAGGCGCCAAGGCTTCTGAGGGAAATGAGGGAGAGTCATGAAAACACTATCAACCCCCCGCCACCCCCCCACTCTCTCGTTATCTCATCTCCCTAAAAATACGTCGAACCCCCCCGTCCATCAACCTAAGCCCCGAGACAAACACACATGCACTGTATATATTCACATGTGCACACCTCATTTATACGGCTGAGTCACCCATTCAAAATATATTTCAATTGAAGACTGTTATTTTCAACACAGTCATTTGACCGGGTGCAGTACTTAGTTTTTGGTTTATACAGTCATTGGTTAGACCAGTCATTAGTCCTACAACTACAACCTATCTCAAACCCTCACCCTAAACCTAACCTCCCACGGGGCAGCACACCTAAACCTAACCTTAACCCATGTCTAACCAATGACTAGTCTAAACTAAGTATGCACCCCCATTTGACCAAGTTATAAATTAGCCATTATTCTTTTGACCTTGCTGAGTGCACCCCAGAGAGGAACATTATGAGGCCACACAGAGTCGGATGTTTGTCAATCGTGTCTAAAAAGGGGAAGAAAAATGGCGGGCCACACCATCCCTCTTCTGATTCAATTACAGCAGGCCAGACAGCCTTTCTTCCTGTTCATAAATCGGTCCATCTCACATCATGACACTTTGGAAGGAGGGCTGGGTTAATGCGTGCGTGCGTGCGTGCGTGCGTGCGTGCGTGCGTGGGGGTTGAAGCTAGTCACCCAGCCAGTCCTCCAGGTCATACTAACATGGAGACGGAACATTAAAAATGAGCTCAGGGACCTCCAGGGGGGGTTTATGTGGTTATAAGGTCTCATCTGTGTCCGGTTGTGAAAATTATGGCTGTAATTTCCATCCCGCCTGATAAATGGCATCTACAGTTTTTAGTTGGGTGATTGCCTTCCATAAATCTCCTCAGATTAAACAGTGTACTCTGCGCTGATAGCACTTAAAAAGCAATCTCCTTCCGATGGCATCCTGTGTGCTGTGCTAGTTCATTTATTTTGAGGTATAGTTGACTCTAAATAGAAAGGGTTGCGATGCTGCTCATTCACAAGCACTATTCCATAGTCCATATACTATGATAAAAGTCTTAAAATAGTGCTTCTGTATTCACATGGACGACCCCGAAGGTATTCCTGAAAACATTCGCACACACGCACATACCCTGAATAGCAGCAGTACACTGGGCCAAACTAGTGTCCTGCCCTAAGGGTAGGTCATGTCATCCAAGGCCATGGTTGACACATATTGCTCTTGGGCTTTCACACATTTTAAATTCCTCCCCCCCCCCCCCAATCTCCCTGTGCACCCAACCTCTCTCACTCTTCTTCCCCGCAGGCTGTGGTGTGGCCCGTGGAGGCCTTTGGACATTACTGTGGTTGTGTCCTCACAGCAGGGGAATACAGTATACATGTTATTCTCCTGGCCTGTCAGCAAAAGGTCAGGGTCCCACAGCACTGACCGGTGCTCACTGACACACACACGCACACACACGCAGGCACGCACGCACGGTGTCGCACGCACACACGCACACACACGTACACGCAGGCAGGCAGGCAGGCAGGCAGGCAGGCAGGCACGCACAAAAGTACACGCATACACACACAATTATGTATCATAATGGAAATAACTATTCATAAAGCACTTATCAAAACAATGTGAGAAAGTGTTTGCATAAAATTGAATAAATAAAATGAATACAAATAAACTGAAATTAATGACCACTAGAAAAGCTGCTCTGTGTGATGCAGTATAACATCAAACTGTGTCTCCCTCTCTCTTGTCAGGTGTACTTCCACATTTGAGTGTGTCCTACTGTAGGTGCATGGTGCATGTTGTCACATAACGTTGGTGACGTTAACGGTATGTCTCACCACCAGAGCATGTGCACATTCATTCATGCACGTCATAAGTGCGACAGTCATTCTGTGTGTCTCTCTGTGTGCAGTGTACTGCACGGCTGTGCTGCGCCGTGTGGGCATAATTTATGCTTCATCACGCCTTAGAGTCACGTCCCTTTCACGGTTTGTTGTGAGCTTGTTGGTCGGATAAGTATGAATCGAGCCCATTTAGGGCTGACGTCGAAATTTATAAAATGTCTTCTAAATCCTGACAGTTTTCGGTCAGGATTTGCGCCACATTTTCACGATTGAAAAAAAAAATAGCAGACCTATACAAGCTCTATGAGCTTGTAGATCTGCTATTTTTCAATAGCTAAAGCATAACATAATGCTAACACCAAAAGGGGTTCCCGCCCAAAATGGGTTAACACTATTTCATCACAACAATAACATAAATAAGAGATTCGCTGGATGATATATACAATTGAAACTGTGCATGGCATTATTATTTCAACAAAACAAATATCAGACTTTATCACTCCCAAGAAAGAGGGATCTACCGAGGATCTAATATCGATCAAATATGTGTGTTGTTTGTTAACTACACATTATCATTGGAGGAGTGTTGGTTTACCGCATGGTAAGCAAGACTACAAATAGTAGCACTCAATAAATAGACAAACTGTTCGCTGAGCCTATAATCAGCACTTATACTTCATAAAACATTTTACAGAGTGTTATGAAGCCTTACAATTGCATTATTTTGCATATCCGACCTTTAAGTAAAGTTTTATCGGTTAGGTTTAAGCTTATTTTATAATGCCTGCCCTCGGATTTGGAACAATGGAATGATAGTCTACCATCAGACTATGGCGCGATTCATACTCCTATTTTAGAGCCGAATAAAAGTCGGTTCGGCTCTGTAGAGCCTACAATGTGACCTCATTTGAGGTTCGGGGGGGCGGGTACCGTCCTAAAGTCGGCTCTTCGGTGCTACTGAAAATTTCTGACGAGCCGAAATCATTTTGGCACTACAGCGGTAAAATAGGAGTATGAATCGGCCCTATGCCATGGCACCAGCCTGAGATTGTTTTTTATTTCTAGTTATTTTCACATACATTATATCCCATAACCTGGATGGAGTTGCTAGCACATCGACCGAGAACAGTGGCGTGCACAGATAGACACTAGTTGGTGCTAGAGCACCTGCCCTTTGCCCTCTGGACAGCAATGTGCCCTTTTGAAAAAATAATAATATTAATAACAGTGTACACTGTACAGTAGGTGGACCATGGTGACACTGATCAATTCTTGATAAAAAAAAGCTTCTAATATATTATTTATGCCCCAAAATCACTTGAGCACCTGCCCCTCTAAATGTCTGTGCACACCACTGACCGAGAAGGCCCTTTTTCCCAATTTCTGGCTCCCCACCCGCGATCCAATTGTGTTCGTTGGAGCACTCTGCCATGCCAGAGGCACTGTGGAGCATGGTGGTGGGCATGTGCCACCTGGACCCCCCAACTCTCGCATTTGTAATTGTACGATTAAGACCTTCAACTGTTGGCTGTGAACCTGTAGTGCTGTGTTCCTTGGCTTCCTCCACCTATGTTCAATCTTCCTAGTAAATGGCTGGATGGTAACTGCTGGATGGTAAGCGCAAGGTTGCCAGTTCGAACCTGGGCTCCCCCAGAGTTGGGGTCGAAGTGTCCTTGAGCAAGACACTGAACCCCTAATTGCTCCTCATGTGCTGGTTGGTGCCTTGCATGGTTTCTGCCACCATCGGTGTATGAATGTGTATGTGTGTATGAATGGGTGAATGTAATGCACAATCTTGTAAAGCGCCTTGGATAAAGGTGCTATATAAATGCACCCTTTATGCCTTCGGCCTGGTGGAGACAATATTGTTGTGGGGAGCGCATTTGCCCCAACTGAGATAATGGGGTGAAACCCATGCTTCCATCGCGGTCAAAACAGTTTTAGTGTATACAGATTTGGGGGTTTTCTAGTAGTGTATGTATGGGATTGCCAATTGGGTGAGATCGGGCTCAAGAGAACCTTTGTTTGTACAGTTTGTAGCAAAGCTTTTAAATAAGATAAGAGACATTTTGGTTGTACTGTTTGTGGTAAAAGCTTGTAAATATCTAAGACCCACACAAAGAAAACCCTTTACCTGTACTTTTTGTGGTAAAAGCACTACATTTTCTTTCTTTGCCTGCCTTGTACTCCTTACCCCCCTTACATGAGGACTATGCACAAAAACCTGTAAAACTGTGATGTGAAAATGAAGCTGTTTCTCCGGATTCTGAGATCTATGCTTGTGGAAATTATATATTCATATTTTTTTCAATGGAGCGATCTTGCAAAAAAAATAAAAAATAAAACGACAGTATTTCAGAGCCTGTGAGTCCCCTTCCCTGTCCCCAAAGCCATTTGATTGCTGCACCACAGGGGAGATTTTGACCCTGTTTGAGTAGAGCAACCCTCTACATCTGTCTGCATTACTACTAGGTCAGCGAAAAGCTTGCCACAATTAAGGTACATATCCAGCAAAACACATTGTGTATGCAGAGAAACAAGGGAACAACAGAGCATCACTTCGGTAAGACGCTCTCAGTATATAATTAAAACAGGGGGAGGGCCGAAAATGATAACAGCGTATATGCAAACGAGGCGTTGTTGGAATTTTGTTTGAGCCTGCTGTATTGCTGAAGATTCCACCCTTAGATGGAGATCATAGGCTATCATAGAGATCATAGGTACTAGGAGAGATGTCCCGATACTGTATCGGTATCGGGAACAGTATCGGATCGGCCCTTATTTGGTTATATCTGGTCATATCGGTATCGGTGAATGTTGGGGCATGTGGAGTTTGCTTTGGAGTTGCCCAAACTGCAAGTGCACATTTGAGTGAGGAGTCTGCTATAAACACAACACGAGATATATAGCTAGATGGCTATAAACACAACATGAGATCACGACACTGGTATCGGTATCGGCTAACACAGATATTGAGGTATCGGGATCGGATCGGGAACGAAAAAGGTGTATTGGGACATCCCTAACTAGGAGTATACCTCTATAACAGCAGTCATAACAATTCATCATTTTGTACACAGTCAAGCTCAGCTCATCAAACACATTTCCTCAATTCAAACAGCCATTCTGCTAGTGCCACAGAAAGTTAGACTGTTAACTTCGCTAAAGCAAATGTAGTTGGGGCAAGGGTGGTGATGAGACCTTTGGGAAGGAGTAGGTACAAATCTGAATAAGTATTATGCAACCTAACACAATAAAACCAAACGTGATGTGAATTAACATTGTGAGTTCTTGGTTTCTGTAATAATACACCAGCGATCCTTTTCTTCCTCAATGAATCATTCAGTGGGGTGACGTCATGGCAGAGGTCTGCAGGGTGCTCAGTCAGGACATCAGGTCCACATATAGTACAGATAGCCTGTGTCTGAGGATAATGAAATCTTGTCACTCAAATGGAGTAAAATTAAAATTAATTCAATTTGTCAAGGATGACGATTTGGGACTGTGATTAAAAATGACTCTGGAACAATGGCTTTCGAGCTGATTTAAAAATGTGACGCATAATCTGTAACGACACATGAGCTCCTTTCTACTGTATAGATCTCGCTTACTGATGGAGTGTTTGACTGCAATGGCCTCGCATGACAATACCGTAAACATCTGGGCATGCTAACTTACACAATGTAAGTTAAATAAACAAATAGTGTTGTGCATACATAAAGCTGACACCATGTCACTGTTTCCCAATACACTTTGTGAAGCAACATTGATTTCATATGTCTGCAGGCACTTGCCCTTCTGTCCCTCACCTCCACTACTTTGTCCAAAGCCTCCCTCTCCATTTCCTCTCCACTGATCCTGGAAATGACCTCCAATCATACACAATACAATCTCTTGGGGGAGATCAGTAATATGATGATGATGATGCTCTATTTCTATAACAAGGTGTTGTAAAACAATAGTACATTTATTGTGGAGAGAAAAAATGAAGGGGGAGGTTAAAAATGGAGGCATTATTCTTCCATATATCACAGTATGAATGCAGGACAGGGAAATGTGCTGACACCAGGCCCTTTTACCCACCTTTCTTACCCTCTATGGACACTTCATAAAACAAGCGGTGGGTGTAAATTTAGGAGATGCAGCCGTAAACAATAGGCCACTGGGAAAAGTTTAGAGAGTTTAGCTTTGGATAACAGTTTAGCCGGGAGAACCTTAGCTGCTGATGATGAATGGGTCTGTTTGTCACCCTTCTTCCTCCTGCGGGGACCAATGATATGGATCAGAAGTGGTGAGTAGGTACGGGGAAGACGAAACAGGGGAAGAAAACAAAAGCAGCATCCTAAATCCAACAATATTGCAACGTCAACACTGAAATATTCACAGTCATGTCACAACATGTCTTCACTCTTCAGAGATAATAGATAATAATTTATAATTTATTTAGGACGACCGTTGAGCCGATTCTACTCTATGGCTCCGAGACATGCAGGACACTTTCAAAGAAACTAGAGAAACGGTTGGATGGCACTTACCGCCTTCTAATGAGAGCGCAAAATCTGTCTTGGAAGAGCCACCCATCGACTAATCTAATATACGGCAACCTTCCCCGTGTTTCTTCACTTGTCCGATCCAGAATAAAACAGTTTTCCGGCCACTGCTACAGAGCTGACAATGAGGTTATATCTTCCCTTCTTCTCTGGAGTCCTGCCTCAAATCAGACCAGAGGTAGAAAACTGTCGTTCCCTGATGTCATCGCTAGGGACACATGCATCAGTAAGCAGGAACTGGGGATGGCAATGAAGGACCGGGAAGTCTGGCATAATATTGTGAAATCCACGATCTCGCCCGCGGTCGGAAAATGATGATGATGATAATTTATAATAGAAGCTCATATATTATTAGATGCTGGCCAGGCTGAGATGTTGCATAACACATCAACAGAAGGGATGCACACTAACGCAAAGCCAGTCTGGTTTTCTGTCTAAATTTCTGTTCTTTTCTTTCCTTTTTTTTGTTGGCATTGTCATTTATAGCTACATAT
Organism: Electrona antarctica; assembly: GCF_951216825.1. Lineage (NCBI taxonomy): Eukaryota > Metazoa > Chordata > Actinopteri > Myctophiformes > Myctophidae > Electrona > Electrona antarctica. Next base: position 45,216,981 of record NC_136808.1, on the reverse strand, counting down.
TGTTTTTTGCTTGTAGCAAATGTAGATTGCATACGATTTTGATTAATATTTAGGATTCACAAAATAAAATAATTGGCTATATTAATTAATTAATATAATGCTACATGCATTAATTCTCCCCCCTTGGCACAGAGCTCCATCTTATTCACATACAGTATAGCAGTAGTCCGAGAGAAATGTACTTCCGTACACGACAGACATCCTGTTAATAGTTCTTTGTCAGGTCAAACCTGATCTGATGAAGACTCTTTCTAAATGAATCATCACAGAGAGTAGCGTTTTAATCTGCTTATATTGAGTTGATGGCGGCAGGATTTTCTCTGCAAATAATCCCTGAGACGGTTACCATCAAAACTCTACAACATAATGTAAAAGCATAGACGTGCACACACTGACAAACACACACAAGGGGTCACATCACATGCAGTATTCACATAATATACACAATAATACAGTACATTACACAATGCCGCACATTCATACACTTTGATTGGAATACTCCAATGTCGGACATTGCACACATACGGTAAACAAGCTCCTGTGGGACAGGGGAAACATGCTGTAGCCTGTGTTCAGTTCACAGCATAGCATGACAAATAATACATCACCATTTCTGTGAAAGGAATTATTATTATGTATAATGTGTGTAACACACACACACGCACACGAACACACGCACACGAACACACGAACGCACGCACGCACGCACGCACGCACGCGCACACACACACACACACACACACACACACACACACACACACACACACACACACACACACACACACACACACACACAAACACACACACAGGCAGACAGACAGACAGACAGGCAGACAGACAGACAAACAGGCAGAGAGAGATAGAGAGAGAGAGAGCGAGAGAGAGAGAGAGAGAGAGAGAGAGAGAGAGAGAGAGAGAGAGAGAGAGAAACCCATGTCTGAAAGTGTGTTGTATCTTCCCTCGGAGAGCCTCAGGGGAAATTTGGCGTTTTAGATAATGACAGGTCCCTTGTATTTGCAGATACCTGGTGCTGCATAACGCTGTGAACAATACCTCATCAGAATTCTGAGCCTGGCTGTTGTCATTTATCAGCAATACACACACTGAATACGTAAACACACTCACTGCAGGTCCACAGACCACAGCAAACATAGTAAAGTATAATGAAGATGATGGCGACGATGACGTGTGCGCATGTGAGCGGGTCTGCGTCTATACAGTAGTGTGCAGCATATGGTATTATATTAGGCCTTTTCTGTCCTGGCCTATAGTCTACACCATTTCAACGACTAGCAGTCACCTAATCGCACAGAACACACAGCATATGTCTCCAGCAAGGTCGTGTCGTTTCCAGCCAACCTTTCTGGTTGGTGCAGCAGTCACACGTAAGCCCAGCCATTCAGTAGGACCCGGGCCTTAAGTCCCACAGTCATCTTGGCTGGACCATATAGACCCATGTAGCACTCTAGTGTCAGAGCTGCTGCATGAGGATGCAGGCTATATACCCAATGTGGAATATAACTATGTGACTTGAGACGTTCAAGAGCGAGTCTCTGTATGGTTTCTGGTCTATATGTAAAGGCAGGCGCTAGGAATATGTACCACAGCTCTCCATCACTAGGAATATGTACCACAGCTCTCCATCACTAGGAATATGTACCACAGCTCTCCATCACTAGGAATATGTACCACAGCTCTCCATCACTAGGAATATGTACCACAGCTCTCCATCACTAGGAATATGTACCACAGCTCTCCATCACTAGGAATATGTACCACAGCTCTCCATCACTAGGAATATGTACCACAGCTCTCCATCACTAGGAATATGTACCACAGCTCTCCATCACTAGGAATATGTACCACAGCTCTCCATCACTAGGAATATGTACCACAGCTCTCCATCACTAGGAATATGTACCACAGCTCTCCATCACTAGGAATATGTACCACAGCTCTCCATCACTAGGAATATGTACCACAGCTCTCCATCACTAGGAATATGTATACCACAGCTCTCCATCACTAGGAATATGTACCACAGCTCTCCATCACTAGGAATATGTACCACAGCTCTCCATCACTAGGAATATGTACCACAGCTCTCCATCACTTGAGCACATCCAGTCAGAACTCGTAGAGCCGTCTTATATTGGCCAACATTTGAAGCAGGCTGCAGTCGGTTACAGTCTGAACCTGAATCATTGTGAATGACCACAACTTTGTGAGCATATAGGGAAGGGTTTCTAGGCGAACGAACACAAGGGAAGCAAATGTTCCAAAAGGGCATGGAACTTTGTGTTATTCAGCTCACAGTCCAAATGTAGCCCCACCACAGCTTGGTCTAGCTCTATAGCCGACCGAGTCCATGTTCAGTGGGAGGGAAGGAGCTATGGTGGTAGCCTACGACAGTTGGCTACCACCGATACCCGGGCAGCTGCAGCCCTCATATCGTTGACAGGGGACGGACGGGGGGACGGGGGACGGACGGGGGCAACAGTCAGAGGGAGAAGGCTGGATACACATTGTTGCTGTCTAGCAGAAAAGAACAAGATCTAAAAGTGAGGAAGGCACTTGCATGAAGGGCCCTGAATGGCATTGCCAGTGTATGGAACTCCAACCTCCCCCGTCAAATCAAACTCAGCTTCTTCTACGCGACGGTAGAATCTGTTCTCCTATATGGCAGTGAATGCTGGACCCTGAAGCCAACTCTGCAGAAGGCTCTAGACGGGTGCTACACCAGAATGTTACGTGTAGTGCTCAAAATCAGCAAGAGTACACATGTTACCAACGAGAATCTGTATGCCGGAATATTCAGGGTGAGCGACAAAATAGCAGCTATAGGAGAATGAGACTCGCAGGACACTGCCAGAGGCACCAAAGCTCCCAGCCAGCAGACTGGTGCTGTGGGAACCAACACATGGGCACCGGTCACGAGGACGTCCCATACTAACATATGTGGATGTACTCAAGAAAGATGCAGGAGCGCAAAGCACCAACGAGCTGGCCGGATGAATGGAGAACCGGGATGACTGGAAGCGACGATGGAAGGCTCGTCTGAGGACGACCTAGAGAGAGACCCAGTTCTTGCTTGTAATATACTGATGCTGAATGAGTGTAAAGTTTCACTGTCCTCAAACATAAATGTTGTTTTTGCCTAAAACTGGTAACGCAACGTGCCATTGTTCCGACCGCTCATTAGTCCGACCCATTACTATAACCCTAATACTAACCCTAATTACTATAACCCATTACTATAACCCTAACCATAACAGCACACAGGATGTCGGACTAATGCACAGTCCCCGGTGGAACCAGGGTAGAAAGACCCTGCTGCTTAGTCAGTCAGATGACAGGGACCAATCAGAAGGCTGACAATAGGTCAATAGAGGGTATGCGCGTGACATCATCATCAAACCAGGAACTTATGCAGGAAGGCCTACTGAGTGGCAAAAAACGACTTTCTGGCCTTGACAACCCATACATCCACACAGAAAAGAAATCGGATTGCATTAAACAACGTTAAACAATTTTAAACTCACTTTGCATGTTGGTTTGCCACTCGATTTGCCACTCGCCATTCACTTTAAGCATGCGCATACCCTCTATTGTGACAGGCCTACCAATGTGATACAACCACCATGGAGCAGCAAAGAGCAGTCAGAATATTACACCTGTGTGAAGCAGTATTATTCATATACTGTACTATTGCATAGGATGTAAGATTACTTTACTGTACCTGCTGTGCTGTGCTGAGGAGTTGTCTATAAATCTGAGGAAATAAAAACCCAACCAAGATATTGTAAAGGTTTATATGAGGGTGTAGAGTAGACTCTGTGGTGCAATCCTCTCACGTAAATCTAAGAAGTGGAGTGGAAATAAACTTGAAATGCTTTTCCTCGTGATGGATGGGGGTTCTGTCAAAGAAAGGGCATACTTCACTGTTGTTCTGTGGGACCGCTGGGAAGCATATCTATTGTGAAAGAGTGAGCATGCACTCGTCCAACCAGAAACTCAGCCATAGATATTGAAGGTGGATATAGTGCCTTCTGGCATCTAGGGCATGAGTGCCACACAAGAAGGCTTTAAAAGCCACACACAGAGAGGCAGGGTCTTATTTCCAGTGTCTTTGTGTATTACGTACCAGACAAAGGATACAGAATGTGATACTGAAGTCACAACCTTGCTCTCTGCTGTGGGCAGACAGAGCTTTTGTGATGTCTCACAAAACATAGTGGCTTGTGTGGGACTCTTAAGTCCTATACTCAAGCCCTGAAACCCAGGGAACGTTTCACTCAGGGAATAGACAATAAGACAATACTCCAGTGACTTCATCCTTATCGCACGCACGCACGCACGCACGCACGCACGCACGCAGGCAGGCAGGCAGGCAGGCAGGCAGGCAGGCAGGCACGCACGCACGCACACACACACACAAAAGCTTATCATCATGTTTTATTAATTGACACAAGTGCCACTCAAAAACAATAGTCTAAAAATAAATCAGCCTTTATTGTTGCCTTGTGAATAACATGGTATGTGGATGGAACCGCAAAGCTAGCGATGAACTGCAATGTGAAACATGAATGTTTATAGTTGAATTAGTATTCTACCAGAGCCTTCCCCTGCATAGCACACGGCTGCTGTGCGTTAACACATTAGAGCCGTTAAGAGTCTGTAAATTAGATTTGTGACCTGAAAGTTTAAAGAAAACTAACAGAATACAAAGTGACATAAACCCAGATGGGATTAACCCATTTAGACCTGAGGACGATTCTAGAAATGTCTCCGAAATCATGATAGTTTTCTTGAAAAACATGTTTCTGTCAGTGGTTCTCAAACATTTTCATGTCAAGGACCCCCGAGATTATATGTATTTGACCACCGACCCCCATCTGAAAACATGTTGTTCCAGTGAACCCAAGAAGCAAAGACTTGAGTTGCAAAACTTTGGCTGTGAAATAATATATATTCAAAGATTTGCACCACATTTTCACGATTTAAAAAAAATAGCAGACCTACAAGCTCGTAGGTCACCGAGTGCCACGCTAGGAGCTTGTAGATCTGCTATTTTTCAATGGCTAAAGTATAACATAATGCTATAAACACCAAAAGGGGTTCCCGCCCAGATGGGATTAAAGGTGTGGCAGTAGAACTGCAGTAAACCATGACACACTGTATGTAATGCATTTTCTGTCTCATCAAACCATGCACTCGCGCGTGCACTGCACGCACGCACGCACGCACGCGTGCACTGCACGCAAGCACGCACGCACGCACGCACGCACGCACGCACGCACGCACGAACGCACACACACACACACACACACACACACACACACACACACACACACACACACACACACACACACACACACACACACACACACACACACACACACTCTCTCTCTCTCTCACTCTCTCTCTCTCTCACACACACATGCATACTCCCACACACCCCAACCAGCAATATTTATCCACACTTCCTTGGGTGTTTTCATCGTAAGGGATCCACTCGGTGGCACTTCCACACCTGCACGTTGACAAAGCGGCCATGACATGCCAGATTTGTCAAACTAATGGAAATGGCGGTGGGCGAAGGTCATCGGTGTCACATGGTGATGAACATTGGCGGGAGGAGGGTGGAGACTATGGGAGGCTGTCAGGTGACTACATTAGACAGCCTCCAGACAGGTCGGTGGAGAGATACAGCGGCTGTAATAGATAATGAGCAGGATAGGCAGGGGGCCAGGCATGAATGATGCATGAACGCTGCTTAGATTATGAGAAGAAGAGCGGCGGTTAAGGACTAAAGGGAAAGAGGGATCGAGCAGACACAGCAAAGTTCAAGATAGTATAGTCATTGGCAAGAGAGAGGTGCGAATTATGCGAGGTATACACACTCACACACACACATGATAGTGCATATATCCACCTCTGTGTGTCTGCTAAAATAGTGAGCTAAATTCGCCCTGTGAAGCCAGCCACACGTCTCGATATTTAGACGGATGCTTGGTTTGGGGCTGTTTTCTGGACTGTGGAGATGGATTGACAGACGGTGCAGGGTGGCCTGCGGTGAGGGTCTTGGACAGCGTTCATAATGTCCCTGGGCCAGATTTACCCGGCCATCTGTATGGTTCTTTGGAAGTATACACAGTCCGCTACGGCGCATGGCGGAAGGAGGCATAGGGGTTGGGGAAACGGAAGAGTGACCTTTGAGTGGATGGGTGAGGAAGAGAATATGCTCATAGGACAGAGAGAGAGAGGCAGAGAGAGAGGGCGGGGGGGGTGAGGGGTGGGGGAGAGAGAAAGAGAGAGAGAGGAGGGGGAGGGGGAGAGAGAGAGGGGGGGGTGAGGGGTGGGGGAGAGAGAAAGAGAGAGAGAGGGAGGGGGGAGGGGGAGAGAGAGAGAGAGAGGGGGTGAGGGGGGGAGAGAGAGAGAGAGGGGGGGGGGGGGTGAGGGGAGAGAGAAAGAGAGAGAAAGGGAGAGGGGAGGGGGGAGAGAGAGAGACAGAGAGAGAGAGAGAGAGAGAGTGGGGGGGTGAGGGGGGGAGAGCGACAGAGAGAGAGACAGAGACAGAGGGGGGGGGGGTGAGGGGGAGAGAGAAAGAGAGAGAGAGGGAGGGGGGAGGGGGAGAGAGGGGGGGGGGTAGAGGGAGGGAGGGAGGGAGAGACAGAGAGAGGGGGGTGGGAGTGGGGGAGAGAGAAAGAGAGAGAGAGGGAGGGGGAGAGAGAGAGGGGGGGGGGGGGGTAGAGGGAGGGAGGGAGGCGGAGAGATGGGGGGTGAATGACACTGATGGATACAGAGGCTCCCAATCTGGTGGAAACGGAAGGAGCATGACTTACACCCAGCCATGTCCTACAGTATATCACTTCTGCCGGCTTGGCACAGCCCAAGGCTTGGAGAAAGAGAAGAGGTGAAGGAGTCTGTCACTTCCATCGTCTTGCAGGTGCTTGGAGACAAGCCATTTGTCAAAGTTTGTCATTGGCTTTGAGGTTATCTTGCCTCTCTGATAGAAGATGATAGGAGGAGTGTTGCACTGTGTATACACATGTGTGTGTGTGTGTGTGTGTGTGTGTGTGTGTGTGCGTGCGTGCGTGCGTGCGTGCGTGCGTGCGTGCGTGCGTGCGTGCGTGCGTGCGTGCGTGCGTGCGTGTGAGAGAGAGCGCACATACTGTTGATTTGGTCTCTACAGTTTATATGACATCCATCACCCATCAGATGTGTACGTGTCATCTAACCAGGCAAATCTAATGCTGTGATCTTGTGGAAGTGAGGAGGGGGAAATCGATTTTGAAAAGTTGTGGAGGAACCTAAGTTTATCAAATGGCTTTGCAAGTGCTGGAGGCTTCTGTCCATCACTCAGCAAAACAATACTTCTGAAAGCAATGAAACAAAAGTTTTTTGGAATTGGCTGTTTTTCAGCTATAGCAAAGTATAAAATAAATCATGAAACTGTTTCATAGTTTCTTCGACATGGCAAAACTATAATCCTGAGATAGGATGATACAGTGTGTTGCTGCAGGCAGTTATGTTAACTGAAATACATCACTGCCTGAATGCAGGGGCAGCGGTGGGCGTACGGTTTGCGGAGCGGTCTTGTTATCGGAAGGTCGCCAGTTCGAATCCCCGGACCGGCACGTTAAAATTACCACCGCTGAAGTGCCCTTGAGCAAGGCATTGAACCCCTACCATGAAATGTTCTATGAGCAGGGTCTGGCTGTAAACAAGCATCTCGAGCTTAGTCCATTCACCCTGGGTAAACAAAGAACTTTGCTTTGCTTGCAGATTATATAGTCTAATTCCTAATTGTACTATAGCCAAGTAAGCCAACACATATGAAACACTGAGTGAGTGTGATTTTGGCATTAGTTTTAAAAGAAAATTGTTATGAAAAGAAAGAAAATACAGTGGCTGAGGAAGACTTGCCAGTATTGCCTGCTTATGTGTTATTGTTCTTTTATTGTGTTATTGTGCTGTTAGTTGTCATGGGAAATGTGTTGGGGGGAATAATGTGTTAGGCTACATAATATTATTGTATATCATGGAAATATTGTATGTTGGCAACAATGGGTTTTTGCGTTGGGCACTAACTCCCTGTATATAACATTGAAGTGAGTTAGTTTTGGTGTTGTGTGCATGCCTGCCTGCCACAAGATATAAGAGTATTCCTATGAGAGAAGTTGCCAGCGTGCTTATTTCCATCGGTCAAAACATTTCCATCGGTCAGACGTGGGATGGCGTCATATAGCAGAAATCACTGCTCCCCTCCAGCATCACAGGGAAGAGGCAGAGAGAGAGAGCAAGGTGGTCACCACCGAGCAGACACAGAGTAATGGTACAGCTCCCCTCCAGCATCACAGGGAAGAGGCAGAGAGAGAGAGCAAGGTGGTCACCACCGAGCAGACATCACTGCTCCCCTCCAGCATCACAGGGAAGAGGCAGAGAGAGAGCAAGGTGGTCACCACCGAGCAGACAGAGTACAGCCGGTCAAGTTTATACTGCAGAATATGTCAGCCTCGCCTACGGGCCAATAGCAACTAACTCAGCCAGAAGTTTTATTGCATAACAGTATGAACTAGAAAAAGTGCCCTTCTGGGCACAGGTCTCCACCAGGAGGATAGGACTGTGTGAGATGTTTGGCAAAATGTTTAGGAGTGATATAAACATGTTTTTTTGTTTGTTAGTTTTTTGCAACAATTCTCTTCATTTTGTTGAGGAAATGCAGAGTGCCTGGTGGCGATATAACAGGCCAATGTGAAAAGGGTTCCTCAGCCTAGTAAGAAAATGTGTGAAAGATTTCACGTAAATTGCATGCTGCGTTCATGATTTGAGGCTTTTGTTCAAAACGGGGCAATCTTGCAAACTGTGAAAGCCAATTATAGCCAATTAGGATGGAATATGAAATATCGGACAGATCCGACTTGAGCACATGACCATAGAGATACTGTGTAACGATTTGTGACATTTTTGGACAGAATCTGGAGGAGTAATATAAAAAAATGTGTTTTACAAAAGTCGGCCTCCTGGTGGCGCTATAAAAGGCAGATGCGGAAAATGCAGGTCAAAGATTTGTCCTTGGCCTCTAGGGAGTGTGCATGCAACGTTTCACGCAGATCGGTGCAGTTTTAGGTAAAAAATGTGAAAAGCTGCCTCATGGTGGCGCTATGACAGGCCGTTCTGGAAAGTGTGGGGCAGAGGTTCATCGTTGGCATCCAGGGAGTGTGTGTGCAAAGTTTGGCATCGATCGGGTTAACGGTGCCGGAGATTAGCTGGTAACAGACGGACGGAAGGACGGACACACACACACACGGACGGAGTGCAAAACATACTCTCTCCCCATGCCTTTGGCCTGGTGGAGACAATTATGATGTTTCTTACAGATAACAGTATGAATTATGATGTTTCTTACAGATAACAGTATGAAGTATGATGTTTGTTACAGATTCAAGAGGACCGCTCTAAGATAACATTAAAACCTTCAAACATAAAACACATCATATAATGAAAAAGTTTATATTAGATGCGCCTATCAGCGTCTACCATGTCCAGGTTTTACTATTGCATATCCCCCTTCTGCTGATGTGTGTTATGTACCCATTGTCTCTTGTGTACAGTACACATACATATAGGCACACGCACTCACACGCACTCACACGAAAAACACACTCTTGCATTTATCCTTTTGATAGTGATGTATAACTATGTGCATTTTTTTGTACATGAAAACATTGTCAATAAACATAATCAATCAATCAATCAATCAATCAATCAATCAGGTTGAAATATCAGCTCAGAACGAGAGAGGAGTGGACAACACAGTGCGAGCGAGAGGCACAGCCACAACAGAGAGACAGGTGCAGACGAGCAGATGGAACCCACCGGATCAGATAAACAGCTGATGGAAAAGTGAAACAATGCTTCGAACACCACCGGCAGAGTTCTATACTCCTTGTGGGTGAGTATTGGTCCACATAGCACTGCCCAGGAGACCTGTTGGCGAGGCCAACGTACCTTCTGAAATTCAGTTATTACCATTATCGATTCGAGTGATCTATCAAGTGCTCTCGTGCGGCCATAGTGTTGCTTTTGGCAGCAAATTTTGATTTTAGTTTTAGTCATAGTCTCTTCAATAGTTTTCATTTAGTTTCAGTCACATTTTAGTCACCTGGAATAGTGTTAGTCAAGTTTTAGTCGACTAAATATCATAAGATTTTAGTTGACTAAATCTACAGTTGATTTATTCGACTAAAATGTATTTTGGTGGGCCTTGATGCCGTCGTAATGACTGTTTTTACACTTGCTGAAAATAGCCGATCTACAAGCTCACAACCAAGTGTAAAATGACTTATACTGGATCTCTTGTCCACTAGTCCCTTCCTAGCATGTTAGTCTAGTGACAAAATCGTCCAATATATTTAGTCTTAGTTTTAGTCATCATAGCTTAGTTTTCATTTAGTTTCCATTTAGTTTTTGTCAGTGAAAAAAGGTAGTCGACGAACATTTTTCGTCTTAGTTTTAGTCGACAAAAACAACACTGCGTGCGGCGCCCCAGAAGAGAGAGATGAGCGGACAGAGACAGACCAGGCAACGTTCACCGTCCGGAGGAGCTAAAAGAGTGCTTTAAGCACCACCCACAACGGACTCGGAGGTCCACCCCTCACTGTTCAAGAAGCCATTTCGGCTATGCCCTAAGTTAAGAATATTTTACTGTCAGTGTCAATGTGTTGATTTGAGTGAGCTGCCAAGTGTTTTGCACCCATAGGAGCTGTGCATAAGACCTGCCTGCCTCGGAGCCTCCCACTCACCGCCAACCCAACTCCCCCCCCCCCCCACCCTTCCTTTTAGTTTATTTGTTACATTCTTTATATCAGAGGACCAAAAACTCTCCAAAAAGGTGGCGCAGTCTGCGTTTTAAGGTTTCATGGTCTCGACACAGTACATAGCACTTTAAATTGGTCTGTGTAAGGCCAAGGGGCTGTACTGCCTCAGGGTCACATATATAGGCTCCATACTAAGCTGTGTGTGAAAATGTCTGACCAGTCTGTGTGCCATGACGCACCAGGCGCACACAATAACACAACAGCCCACACAAACAACGTGACATTGAAGTGGCTTGTTATAATGGACTGAGACCAGAGTTTTTTCCTGACCAGCAGCCAGACAGTGTTAGTTTAAAACAATGGCCTGTCCCTCTAAGCCATTGCAGTGGTTCTCCGTAGATGTCTGACCTTAGAAAGGGCCCTTCTGACTGAACTGTTGTGCAGGGATGATGTCCCCTGGAATGGTTAGCAACACCCAAGCTGTCCAAACACATTTCGCAAATGCGCTTCAATTGCTCTGATACGGTGTGACTGTGAGAAGCATGTGACATCGCCTCACTATTTACAGTACGTGTCACACTTGACAGTATACAAGGCCAGCAATATCTACTGTATGAGAGGTAGTTCTTTCAAAACTATCTTCATGGAGCATAAATCATATACCTACTGCTGTTACAGTACGTGTCTAACCCCCATGGATTTCTGTTGTTCAGTTTATTTCAATTCACTGCTTTCTATCCATCAACATTGTGTATGTTTTCTTTTCTCCAGAAAGAAAGAATGTTGTTGTAAATGAAAATGGATGAATCACAATGAAACCATGTGCACATGTTAATTTGTCTATACAGTTGGACATGTTTGATTTAGCTATTCTTCATACATTGTCAATAACATGCTCAAATGTTTATAGAAATCATGTAGGATAGATTGCTGGACACAAATAAGAATTACTATTACTATAGGCTACCACGTAGAGACAATAGAGAAACTATTTTCTGAAGTTACCAACCTTGTAACAACCTTGGATTAATAGGGGATGGCTCTCTGGCATAGGCTTGAACTACATGGGCATCTAAAATTACTTTTGGGAGGTCAGCAAGGGGTCTTGTCCTGGGAATAAAGAGGGAGGGGTGTTTTTCTTTGCCAGTGAGGTGGAGGGAAACAGTCAGAGACAGAAGAGTGAAGGATGAATGAATAGTGTAACTCTGTGGTAAAGGGCCAGAACAGACATTGACCCCTTCTCTCTTTCTCTAACCCTTGGTCTTCTGTACTGGCCCTGCCTGGGCTGGTCAAGATGTTTAGTTTTTTTACTTTTTCAGACTGTACAAATGGAACTGTTAATGCTGGCGGAAATTGGGTTTTAACATTGTAGAATCTCAGAGTTAAATTTACACTGGCCCATAGCACTTACCCTACCCCCTTAGACAGCACTTCTTAGACTTATATAGCATTTGAAACAGACTTATAGCATGTCATGTAGACAGCACAATAAGTGCATTGTATGTAGTCATAGCACTTCATAGTATATATGTACAGCATAGTATAGCATATATGTATAGTTTATATGTATAGTGTCATTATATAGATATGTTCTAGTTATAGTTTATATGTATAGTGTCATTATATAGATATGTTCTAGTTACGTTCTTAGCTTACGCGTGTTTCGCGATAAATGCATTTTACATATGTGATGTATTCCCATGCTTTTTGTTCTTGCTTAATGTAAGTCGCACTGGATTAAGAGCGTCTGCTAAATGCCTAAATTGTAAATTGTAATTGTAAATTGTACACTCAGGATTTTACTGTGTTACACCAAGTATTATACAAACATGAAACTGCACAATAGACAACATAGTAAACTCTTAGGTTTTTGGTTTCTTCCATGGATAGTCAAAATCATTGACATGACATTGATTTAATGAATGAAATTAGACACAAACATGTAGTCCATGTTGGAGCTTTTTGTTGTAATGGAGATCAATTGAATTCTTGCAGACTAATCAAAACTTAATTCATATATTTGAATTGTTGTTATAAATACAAAAGGATAGTTCACCCAAAAAATTACTTTACTCATCCCATGATTTTATTGTATTTGTCGCAGGTGAAGGTGTTTTGGTGAGTAGCAAAAACGTTCTTTTCATTTACGCTAAAGACGAGAGGCTGGTCTGCATTCATGCGAGCGGCGGAAGTGGAAAGTAACATAGCTCTAAATGCAACGCATTAGAGCTATGGACCAGAGCTAGGTTTTGCCTTGGCCTCCTTATCTCAATTAATTAAATATTAGCATATTGGATGAGGAATGCAATAAAAACAAACACATTTCAAAATTATAATAAATTATATATATAATAATAATTATAATTCTCCATATATGAAGATCACGACACTGACCTCATCAACCCCCGGATAGCCATACATGGACAGTTTCTGACTGAGGCTAAGTCATTGAATTTTTTATTATTTCCGTTTGTTCATGTCATATGAAAGCAGGGAATCATAGCTTCAAATTTACATATTGGTTGTTCAGTTTGACCCACCAGTTTTGGAGATATGGTTATAGAGTAATGTCTCAGAAAGCAGAAAACAGCGAGTTGAGAAAACAAGCTTCAAAGTTTCACTTCTGTGGTCTCTAACATTGCACCTACAGTAGCTACATGTTTAAGCATTTATATAATTAACTGTACATGTCGATTTCATTTCAGACATTTATTTCAGACATGCTCTAGTATGTGAAGAGTCTGCATGCTGTGCTATTAACTCATTTTGGATAAAAAAAAATAAGAAATCTGTTTTTCTCCTCTCCTGATCGCCATGAGTCTGTCTCTGTATCAAAAAGTGTCACATATGGAGCCGGCCAGCAACTCTACATCTGACCTCAAACCTCAAACCCTTAGATTTCCATATGGAGCTGACCTGTTCTGACATTCCATATGTTGATCCTTCCCCACCTGTCCTTCCTTTTCGATGTCTCCCTTTTGACTGACACGACACGATACTGAAAAGTCACTGCGAGTGACCTTATTTCCGGAAGAACTTTGCATGTCAACAAAAACACAGAGTAGAGCAGAAAACAGTGGCCTTTATTAAATATCAGAGGATTTTTGTCATACCAAAGAGAGAATTCTCCTTCATCACTCATAAACCAGGCTGAATGATGCTCGTCTGCACTCTCAACTAATGGTTCATGAAAAAACATCATAAGTGCTTGTGCCATTATCAGGTGCTCAAACATGAACCACAAACAAAGATCTTTCAGAAGACAGTAAAGGAAAGTAAAGTTCAGTAAAGTTCATCAGGATCGGGACTGGAACCTGCGACACACTGCCATGCTGGATTACCAGCCAAGGTGCCTGGACCGCTAAGCCAGCCCAGACCATTGATGCTGATAGTTTGAATTGTAGCGAGCAGCCCGCTCCATTATGTGCGCAGCAAGTGAGTTGGTTGGAGACCACGAATATCTAAAGCACATTTCAATGAAACATATTCACCATACGCCTCAAGCAGTCATTCTTCTTCCAGATGTTGCTCATGTGTTGATGCCCACAGAGCATGCTGTGCATTTGTGTAAGCAAACCCTGTGTGGGCACGCTCCTTAGCATGGTATGGTATGACAAAACTCTTTCATGCACATAATGACACATTTCTTGTAAATAGTATAATTGCTTGCCAGTTTGCATATCTGTCACTTGATGGAATGCATTCAGATTGAGGATACACAGTATCTTTGTCAACACAATAGGCCTATGACCATTTTGAATGTTTCAAGAAGAAGCTAGAAATATTGATTAAAAAAAAAAGTCTATAGCAAAACACTGTGTTATGCTAAGAAACTATGTTTTGAAATGAAGATCCAATAGCCATTGGAGCCGTCTTATAGTACTTCCTGAAGTGTGCAGGGCCCTTTAGTGGTGCAACATCATGAAGTACTTTAATTGTTAGGCCTCACTCACACCTAAGACACACGCAAGACACACTTGTGTCCTGTTTCTTCTGTGTGCCAAGACACAACCTTGTTCAATGGGGGGTTGTGTCATGAAACCATGTGATTGGAAATGCATTGAAAACACAGACATACATGACACACAGAACACACAGGACACAAGTTGTCTTAGGTGTGAGTGAGGCCTTAGAATACTTAAGTCAGTTTTGGGAACATCTATTCTTTACTTGAGTTTGTCACAACCTTCACTTCCATTTCACTACATTTAAAATAAGAAACTTATATTACTCCACTTAACAATGGGCACTTTGTTGCTCAAATAAAATCTGAATATAATTGAGTACCACAGACGAATAACAGTCTAAGTCCACACTATTGATCCATAATATATAAATGATAGATAAGGGTTCAGGACAACGAGGCCTTTTCGTGGAGGGGTCAGTCTGAAATTTGGACTTAGACTGTTTTTCGTCTGTGGTACTCAATTGTAATCAGCCGTTAGCCGGATGGAGGCAAATCCTTCATCCGCAAATGGCTTGGGCTGCCACGGTGTTTCTCAGCAGCTGGCCTATATGGTCGGAACTCACTCCAGCTACCCCTGAAATCCATCACCTTGGGCTACAGGCAGGAGAGGGCAAGGCTGGTGATGGAGTTAAGGGACTCCTCCGACTGGACAGTGCCAGAAGCAAATGCCATGCAGTGTTGCGACTGGAAGGAAGTGGAGGGCAGTGGAGGAGGTGCAGAAGGTGATGGGCAGGCTGCAACATCAGGAGGTTGTGGGCAGGGTCCAGACAGGGCGGGCAGGCATTGGATGGAGTGACCCACCCATCCTCTGGTCCAAGGCAAACAGGAAGGAGAGGAAGGACCTCGTTGTTGCAGAGGTCACCGGAGCGGAACAGGAGGAGCTCAGAGTGAAGTCTGTAGCACAGGGACAGCAGGGCCGGTGGACTAACTGAGAGGGTGTCGCGAGCCGAGCAATCGACTGGGCAGACTTCTGGAAACTGCCACAAGCTCGACTCAGGCCTCTTTCAGACGGCGACGGTCTCCAGATAAAACGGCAAAGTCCCGTTGCGTTCTCATTTTTTACACGAGAACGCACACTTTATGAAAACGCTATAATGTCGCTAGGTGGCGGTTACGGGCTGCCAGATAGACCAGTACAAGAAGAAGAACCAGGTAGCTCTCCCTTCACGCAACCCTATCGGGGGTTTGAACGACGCTTCCAGAACACAATGGGTTGTGGCCGTCACTCGCTGCCTGCTTTCTACTAACGCATCGAGTGACACACAGGCTGACAGGCAGGCCAGAGCATGCAGGCAGAGCGCACCACTCGATGGTTATATATTTTATAATACATTAGGCTACATAAACGCTGCTGCCACCTATCACAAGGCATTTTATTTACATCATGGTTTTACATTCACCATCGCTGATGAGCGGCACTTTGTAGGCGAGGAGGGAGGCTTGTTCATTGTAGGAACTCCATTATATCATATATGGCTCTGCATCAATGTAATAAACATATGCGTTGTGAGCCAACGTGAGCCATGATGTCATAAGTTTTGCGGATTCACCGTTTTACCCGTTTACATGGAGATGGGAGGAAACGGCATTCTCAAAGATTTCCACTCTGGAAGGTGTTTTCACTTTGTTGCGTTTTCACCTCCTGAAAACACCGTTCTCGTCTAAAGGGACACCAGCAAACGACATTTATTTTGCCGTTTTCTATGAACACCGTTCTCATGTAAAGACCAACTTTACTGACAGTACCATGGGAGGTGGCACTGGAAGCTGCTTAGGAAAGAAAGATGGCAAAATATGCAGACCTGGTTGCGGAGTGCAGGGAAAGTGGATGGAGTGCGAGGACGTACCCGGTGGAGGTGGGAGCGTAGCTCCACGTCACGCCTGCTCAAGGACATAGAGCTACGGGGAGCCAGACTGAGCAAGGCCATGCACTAGAGAACTCTCAGAGGAAGCAGAAAGAGCAAGCCACTGGCTCTTTCTGCCATGGCACCGTTGGAGGTGTGACAAAGAAAGCAGGAAGACCATCCTTCTGTATGAAATAAAGTATGATCATTGTAATGACATCATCATTATTGCATTATCCAGACTGCTTATACTGTATTCACATGAGAACAACTGCCAGTCTTATCAAGACAAGTTCCCTGCTGTCCATGTGCTTTAGGTAATATATATATTCATACCCTGAAGAAGGCAACTTGTTTGTCGAAACGTTGGTAAATAAAAAGTATTTTTTGGCATCGGGACTACGAGCTGTGCGACCTCTCCTTTCTATTTTAACCCATTTTGACCTGAGGACGATTTAAAAAAAAAGTCTTCTAAATACTGACAGTTTTCATGCAGAAAAACCTGTTTCTATGTAATTTTCATGTCAAGGACACCAAAAAATATATGTAATTGGCCGCCAAGAAGCAAAGATTTGAGTTAAAATCGTTCACTCTGAAATAATATTTTCAATAGCTAAAGTATAACATAATGCTTAAAACACCAAATGGGGTTCCTGCCAAAAATGGGTTAAAGTTTGTCTCCCGTGGTCAGCACCGCCCTACTCTTGGTGTGTGCTCCTAGCATTTTGTTTGCTTTAGGTACTATATATAATATATATAACACAACAATGGACATATTATATCCATTATGGTGAATTATTATTGCCTGCTTTATGCATATGATCATTTCTGTGCAAGACCTTTATAGTGCAAGAGTTGTGTAGGCAGGCTGACATGGCGAAAGGGTTAATTTATATGTTTGTATATATGAAAGATCTTTGTTTGTGGTTCATGTTTGAGCACCTGATAATGGCACAAGCACTTATGATGTTTTTTCATGAACCATTAGTTGAGAGTGCAGACGAGCATCATTCAGCCTGGTTTATGAGTGATGAAGGTCGAATTCTCTCTTTGGTATGACAAAAATCCTCTGATATACATGTAGAGAGAGAGAGAGAAATGATTGTAAAGTATACATGAAACAACATTTAAACATTAATAAAGGCCACTGTTTTCTGCTCTACTCTGTGTTTTTGTCCGGGTAAGCTTCAGTGTCTCCTCACTATAGTGATAGTGAATGATCACAACCCAGCAACCATGTTGAGCGGTTGACATGCAAAGTTCTTCCGGAAATAAGGTCACTCGCAGTGACTCAAGTTCCCAGCAGTAAGGTCGCTCACAGTGACTTTTCAGTATCGTGTTGTGTCAGTCAAAAGGGAGAAAAGGAAGGACAGGTGGGGGAGGATCAACATATGGAATGTCAGAACAGGTCAGCTCCATATGGAAATCTAAGTTTGAGGTCAGATGTAGAGTTGCTGGCCGGCTCCATATGTGACTCTTTTTGATACAGAGACAGACTCATGGCGTTCAGGAGAGGAGAAAAACAGATGTCTTTATTTTTTTTATCCAAAATGAGTTAATAGCACAGCAGGCAGACTCTTCACATACTAGAGCATGTCTGAAATAAATGTCTGAAATGAAATCGACATGTACAGTTAATTATATAAATGCTTAAACATGTAGCTACTGTAGGTGCAATGTTAGAGACCATAGAAGTGAAACTTTTGAAGCTTGTTTTCTCAACTCGCTGTTTTCTGCAAGACATTACTCTATAACCATATCTCCAAAACTGGTGGGTCAAACTGAACAACCAATATGTACATTTGAAGCTATGATTCCCTGCTTTCATATGACATGAACAAACGGAAATAAAAAAAAATGCAATGACTCATGCCTCAGTCAGAAACTGTCCATGTATGGCTATCCAGGGATTGATGAGGTCAGTGTTGTGATCTTCATATATGGAGACGGCCATATATGGAGATGGCCATATATGGAGCGTGTCACGAGGCGTGATGGACTGACGACCATATATGGTGGTGTGACGTGACACGAGGTGTGTGGACTGACAACCATATACTGTATGGAGGCACGTGATAAACATGCTGTGCTGTGAATGTATTTAAAAGTGGAGTCAATACTGTAGGAGATTATACTGAATACATTATTATCTTGTTTTGGTTCTTAGCATTCACCCTAGCCCCATTCCCTGAGATTAGTAGGCTCCTCAACTGTTGCCTTGTTCGTTGACCTCATTACAATTCAGCTGGTCACAAAGCGATGGACACAAGACTGACACCCTTATCTATCACCTAGTCAATAAGAATTCTAAATGCTAAATTATACATTTATCACACCGAGAGCAACTTGGTGAGTAGAAACACAATCAATATGAATGAACATGCAAATCTTACAGCACTTGACATTGTGATGCTTTGCATGTTCTCATATATTGTTCATTCCAGCGTTCACTTGAACACCGCTTCCTTTCTGTCTGTGCTGAATGAACACTGCTCGCCGAGAGATGGCAGGTAATCTACTGTATGGTCAATAACCTTTGACTTATGTCACAAAGTGGGGCGGGACAAGTAGGGTTGAATCTGAAAACAGAAATGAATAGAGGGTAGAGGGTCACCTAGCTCTAAATGATGTCTGTGTGGAAGGTCGCAGAGCAAATGAGTATGGCTGGCCCTTGGCCAACACTCTAATTCATTAACAATGACAGCTGAAAACATCTAGCACAGGTCCAAAGACTTTGGCACAAGTTCCTGCCATTTGTCAAGGTTGGAGAGCCACAGCAATTAGGAAATCTAAGTGAATCCAAGGACTCTCCGGACAAAATGAGCGATACACAACTATTTATTGCTTCTGAAGCTGTCAACTACATTTAAAACATTTCTCATAAAGCCTTTCTAACAGAGCAATAGCTCATATCTGAGCAGGGGTGATATTGGAATGGTGCAGTGGTTTCAATAAGATCGCAATCCCTGAAGCTATCTGGTGTATCTCCAT
Source organism: Electrona antarctica (assembly GCF_951216825.1). Classification (NCBI taxonomy): domain Eukaryota; kingdom Metazoa; phylum Chordata; class Actinopteri; order Myctophiformes; family Myctophidae; genus Electrona; species Electrona antarctica. The sequence goes on along the minus strand of NC_136808.1, from coordinate 45,197,356 downwards.
TACAGTCTGAGCAAACTCACCAGTTCCTATTAAAGAGCTCCCTCACTGGCACTTTCATTCATCTTTTATTCATTGCTAATCCAGGGCCAACATTGGGGTGTATGCAGATGAATAAATACAAACAAATGCAAAATGTGCATTTAAGGTTGAGAGGTTTTTCTATCATACTTTTATTTGTTTTGTGAAAGGCACTTATCCAGAAATATTGTTTTAGAAACAATGTGTTGTATTAAAGACAAGAGCACTTTTAGAAAAGTTAAGATAAATTAATCATGAGCAATCAAGTGTTGGTTATTATTATACAAAGGTTAAGATTATTCCATCCATGACGCTAAATCAAATAGCGTCATGGATGGAATAATCAAATAAATAATAAACTAGAAAAGTGGAGCACACTTTTAAATCTGATCTGACAAATCCTGATCACATGATCCCAGACCGCGTACCGATGGTTGGGAACTTCTACCTTAGGGTAGGTACCCTCACAAAAAATGCACGCGGGTGAAATCACCCCTCAACGTCTTCTGCCAGACATACTAGGGGTTGGAACATGCATCCAGCAAGCCCAACCCAGTAGTCACTTTGAGTGGCACCACACAAAGCCACGGGTGAACATGTACTGTATGTCAAACATTACTATTACTAACCCTACCCCAAACCCCAAACTTAAACATAACCGCAAGCACGTCGGACATGTCGGACCAAAGCAAACTTCACTATCTCTGCCAAAAAAAGTTGTTTGCGGTGGACACAAATTAACAAGGCACAAATGAACAAGGCATGCTATGAGCTGGCTGCTGGAATGCTTTTCAGGAGTCTATTTCATTATAACACGCCCAAGTCATGTAAAAGAAAAGGAAAAACCCCGCCCAGTAAGGCAAAACCCTGCCCAGTATTATTTCTCAAAGATATAGCTGAGGCTTGATTTCACCCAACAATATAAAACAATGCAGTAATCTTGGTCTCTATACTGCCTCCCCTGGTCAGCTGGGGCGCCTGATGGAGGGGAAAGGAACTCATTTGAATAACGTGTTCCTTCCATCGTGCTACATCCTACCGGGGAAACTCCCCCATGTCAAGTGATAAGAAGCAGCCTGCTCACTCCTCCTGCATTGAAGGAAGCATGAGCTCAGTTCGGGGCTCTCCCCAGGTTGGCAGAGGGAGAGTAGCACCCAGGATTACAGTTTAGGCAATTGGCAGCGGTTGAAAAGAAAAAGGGGTTACAAAATCGCAAAAAATGGGGGAAAAAAAAGATAAATCACATTAATAACAATACAATTAACAGTAGCCTAACTCAAACATAAAACTATATTCTACAATCCCACAATCCCTACATTTTTACAGATTCCACTCACCTCTATAATGACTGAATTGCCATAATAACACACCTGTCCTGACGGAGACATACATGTGCTCTGAGGAGCACTTTTTCTTGTTTTTTACCATAGTCAGGACAAATTCAGTAACACCATGATTTGCCATACAGTACATAGCAGCTGCTTTCCTTGATTCATTTTTAAGTTTGTAAGTTTGGATGGTATAACCTGCTGACTGGGCAGTGGGCACTAGACAGAGTCTGGGGATATACCATAGAGTAATACATGGATAGAGACTGAACCGGAGCGTTGGGATATACAGTATGATGCAAATTGGAACACAGCATTAATTTAAGTCAGTTTTGATTGGCTTACAAACTTTGTGTCTGGCCTGATCACCCACCCCTTGTCTTAAAAATCTGTCTTTCTTTTTAATTTCTTAAAAAGCATAAATTACTCTGTTCAGTCTGATGCATTCAAATTGACTACAGATTGCAGTCTAAATTGACTTAGTCAAAGACACATTGTACAACTTAATCAGATACACTTTCAGACCACTAATTAAGAAAAGTAATTACATATTCCTGTCCCCTGTGGGACAAAGTACTCCTAAGTGTGTTTTAGCAGCACTATTATTAATTACGCTAGCTAAGGACTTAAATGATGATCGCTTTCCGCATTGTCATGTCAAGTGTGGCGTGACTGAGGAAATAATTGTTTTGATTTGCACCACTGCATTCAAAATCTAAAGTCATTCCGATAAGCATTTCAGTCACTTCATGTTGTAATTGTCTTCTGAAAGTTTACCCTCAAAAGCGTGTTACTTAAATTGAGCATAAAAGTTTCTTACCGTTACCCGCCTGCTCTTGGGTTTTTATGTTTGTGTTTATAAGGCTACCTGCAGTACAGCCACCTTCACTGAAGAAATCCTGCAAATTGATTTAATTTGATTGTGTATTTAATGTGAATGATATATAATTAATTGTGTTCTTTGGTATGATTCAAATGGATATGTGACGTGTATTTGGAAAACATGTGGGAAGGTATTAGGCTGTTCATGCATTTTCTTAATAAAAACGTCAATCAATCAATGAAATGGTCATTATGGGGAAATGTACCTTCACGATTCAAGGCCAACACTCTGGTCTCTGAGAGGAAGCTGGACGCTGGACAGTTATCTGGTCACTCCAGCGACATGTGCCGGACAATGCTTTTGGGACGGAAGTCAAAGTTGTTTTTTGTGTGGGTTTTCTTTTTTTTGTTTGGGTGGGTAGACTTAGCCCAAGATTTAGACTCTCGTAGAGTTTTTTTCGATTCTGACGATATCGCTCTACGAGAGTCTAAGCGGCACTACTGCCCAATTTTTGGAGCGGGCGAACATCAAAATCAAAAGCCTCAAAATCACTCTTACCTTGTACAAATGTAAAATCTAAGCTGCTTTCTCGTTTGCCCCACCTTGTGAAACAATTACACGCCGTACGGCCGTAGTTTTCAATAAAAAAGGTATTTTAATCTACTCTGTCCATACTTTGTCTCCGAATCATGTCAGTAGTGCGGCGTGCCGCTTAGACTCTCGTAGAGAGCGATATCGTCAGAATCGGAAAAAACTCTACGAGAGTCTAAATCTTGGGCTAGGGTAGACTATGGTCGGGGATTCTCCTCTGCCTCAGTTTGGGGTTGCAGGTTTCATTTTTCATGGAAGCAGCTGGGCAGCCAAGGATTGTGGGATTAAAGGCAGAGTGGAGCACGTGAGTAGAGAGACTCAAAGTGTTAGGTTAGTCTCAAATGTATATATGCAAATAAGAAGCATATGTTTCTGGCTGGCCATGGTGGCAAATCTCAGGTGACAGCTGGAGTGGTTATTGAGATGTTCTGGTATTCAGAAAGTAACTGGTTTGCTGGCTTGTTCTCCCTATGTTGAATTGAATTAACAGTTTGACGGGCGAGAATTGTTTACTCCAGTGTTCCGATGCTGCGTAATACGACATTCCCGCTATTTGTTTTATGTGTCTAAATCGCATCGCATTAATAATAATAAAAAAAGTCTGCCTCTGCCGGGCAGCAGAGGGAGTTAGCTTCATGTTATGATGACGAAACCGGAAATCGAAACTTAAGCTGGGCTGCTAGGGCTTCTGGGAAATTGAGTCCAATGCAAGTGGACGGGGGTTTTGTCTGACTACAACAGCCTCACAGCCCCCTCCATTCTGCTTGGCAAGATGGCGATTGGTGCGCTGGAATGAAAACAAACGGCGCAAGCTCTTTTCGGCGGAATTTAGAGGAAAAAAAGCCCAGATACTTCAGCGTATGATCTAAAGGTAGAATATTTGATTTTAATGCGGGAAACACGGATTTCGCAGTAGAACTGTTAAGCAAGACACCTAACCTTTAAAGGACCACTTCACCACTTTTCAACTTCATATAATAGGTTGTAATAGATCATGATAAAATGGCACGATTTTTTCCTACTCAGTCTGTGTCTCATAGGAGGGCTGTGGGCAGTTTAGAAACCGTCCTCCAGTGACATCATCATTAGGCAGATTTATTTTTACAAAAATGTTTAGATTTTCATTATCGTGAGAACGATGGCTTCCATTTTGGCATTGCAACTTTTCAGGACTAGAAAGCCTGCAGTTTCTATTAGCTTGTATTCCCCATCGATGATGTCACTGGAGGACGGTTTCTGAACTGCCCACAGCCCTCCTATGAGACACAGACCGAGTAGAAAAAAATTGCGCCATTTTTTCATGATTATTAGTGAGGACCTATTATATGAAGATAGGTTGAAAAGTGGTGAAGTGGTCCTTTAACTGCTTCTCCTAATACTTAGGATGGGTTAAATGCAGAAGACCATCACCATGTATGAGCAAATTTACTCACCAAAAAAAGAAGAAGAAGAATGATCAGATTACTGAATGTGACAGGATACCAACCATGTATCAATCGTTTAGGCAGTGACAAACGACACCATGCACGTGAGATTGACACGTGACGAAGCTTATCAAAATTATTCACAGATAACATTTCATTTGTGTTTCTACGTGACAGCAGTATAACCGTACAGGATTGTTCTGTATGAAATATACACAAATACTTTCAGCTGCTGCAGGTTATACCTGTCTGTCAAAAAGTTTTCATTCTTTAATTTTGTATGACAAGCTGTTTATATTTTAAACATACCAAGAGCACAAACAATCTCTCTGGATCGGTGCAGAGAAAAACAACATAAAGCATGGTGGATGGTGTTGGAGATGGTTGGTGCTGATGCTTCCAGGGGGATTAAACATTTAAACAGTGACACATGCACCCGCCAGCAGCAAACAGTTGGCAGCGAAGGTGATTGACTCGACTGCATGTGTGGGGCGGCTGTGGCTCAGGAGGTAGAGCAGGTCGTCCAATGATCCGTGGGTCGGAGGTTTGAATCCCGGCTCCTCCTGTCTACATGTCGAAGTGTCCTTGGGCAAGACACTGAACCCTACACTGCCTCCAATGAGTCGGTCGGTGTGAGCTTGCCACCATTGGTGTGGGAAGTGAGGAAGCTCATGGCGTCGACTGTTTGCCGCTTCACCTCCCAATGAATGAACCATTGTAAAGCGATTTGAGCACTTGGAAAAGCGCTATAAAATGCAATTATTATTATGTGTACAGTACTGTTAGGAAGTAAGCTACAAGCTTCTGTCTATGTATATACCTTTTCGATCACGTTAAAAGAAAAAAATTGTGTAATGTCTCACTGAAAAGGATCGAAATAAACTATTCAAGTGAGAGTATAATACAGAATGAATGTGCAGTTCAGAAAGTGGTGGGCATATGTGGTGGGTGCACAACCTCTGCATGCATACACTACTTCATGTTGTCAGTACGACTGAAGTACTGTGAGGATGTGTGTGTGCGTGCGTGCGTGCGTGTGTGCGTGCGTGCGTGCGTGCGTGCGTGCGTGCGTGGTGCGTGAGTGCAGTGGGTGGTTTAGAGTACATGATAAGAGCCTGGGACTGAAAACAGGAGACTGATAGCCATCAGGGCCCCACAGTTGACACACTTGTATGGGTGCTTTGAAGACATACACGTACTTCTTGCCCCTGAGTGTCTCTCCATATAGCCCTTTGTTGCAGCAAAGAGCAATCAATAGTCACACAGATAAGAGCTGGTCTCATCTGATAAAGCTCTCTAAAAATCCATCTTCCTCCTAGAGGTCCAGCACTGATTAAGCCTAATCACAGTGAGTTTCAGATGCATGCAGAATTATGCGTGTGGTGTTGAGTGTTTTGGTTTGATTTTAATGTTTATTCTAATTAAATTAATTATGCGAGTGAAAATAATAAAACAGACATTACAATGGATTTCATTTCAATTTCTCATTTTGTGTTACTAATTTAGAAACGAAAATGCAAAAAGAAGTGGCATCTTGTTTGTTACCATTTTAGTTTTTCTGTTCTGTTTTTCTGAACGCAATAGGCTATAGCAATAAATACAGCAGGCAACGCAAAATCCGGTCTGAGAAAACTTCTGAAAAACTGAAAGGAGCTGTGACTAATTCATTTCAAATAATTCCTCCCCTGCACTCTTTTGCAATGCATTAGAACACAAGCAAGTCAGCAGGGAGAATTTATCTTACTAACGTCAAGTGTTTGGTATAGCTACAGTTCGTGTACAATTAATTACTGGAAGTGTGCCATTGATTTCTACTCAAATCCACAGTATTCCACTCGATACACTTTCAAGTACGAAATTCACAATTAGCCAGCTATAATTCTTATGACTTTTTATTTCTCACATAATCCCAGACAGACAGAAAATGATTCATGTTCTTATACAGCAGGTTTCCACGAACTCTCCTCTGACTATAATGTAGCGTCATGTACTATTTAAATCGACTTCTTCTTTCGGCTATTTCCATTCTATTTCCAGCTGCTTCTGTTCTCTGCATCTTCCTCTGTCACTCCAGCCACCTGCATGTTTGTCCTCTCTCTCACCAAATCCAAAAACCTCCTCTTTGGCCAAACCATCTCTCTTGTTTTATCCCCAAACACTCTAACCTGGGCTGGTCCTCTAATGTAGTCATTTCTGATCCTGTCAATCTCATCTTGCCACACTAATTGAAACCCCTGTACCCGTTTATCCGTTCGCCTTTGTCTGCCTTCTCCTACCAAACCACACCGTTTGCACACATCTCACCATGCACAACACCTGCAGCATGCCTGTCCAGACAGAACGCATTACCTTGCATCCATGCAACTGTCACATTTACAGTACAATATCCATTTCTAAGAAAACCACATCGATTTAAATTGATCGGTTAGGTTTAAATCGTTCGCTTTAAATCGTTGAACGATTTAAATCGTTCGCTGATTTAAATCGTTTGATTTAAATCATTCGATTTAGGATCGTTTAATCTAATTGAAATCGTTCGATTTAAATCGTCGAACAATTTACCTACTAATGAGAATCGTAGCATGCTAAATTCTGCCACCTCCAGTGTTTTCGTCAGTGCCACAGTTTCTACAATTTAAATAAGTAAGTACATACACTAAACTGTACTTAATTTGGTAGCTGCATAGCAACTGTATAATTCTGTCCTAGATCAAAGCCCTGATTGATGTTTTGTATGTGGCAATGTTGAAGGAAAGGATTGTATAAATGCATTATATCTCTTTCTTATATTTACATGTACATTGTTCCCACTGGAAAGAAAACATCTTAAATTCAAAGGTTTCAAACAATTTCACATAATTTCAATAATTGTGCACTTGCAAGACACCTGAATCAATAAACACTTCATACAAGCAGAGATGCAGACTTAACTGACACGGGGCTCTCATTTGTTTTCATAAAAATCAATACACTCTTTTAAGGGGCGGTGGTAAATTACTCCATTACTGCAAATCCCAGTAATCAATGCATAATGAATATGTTATGTCCTCATCGGGGTGAGGTAGCTCTCAACCACAAACATCAGATTCCCACAGGTCATAGGTGTTTCAGTGCCTATTTCCAAGATAAAGCGGATACGGGGAAAATAAATGCTTAAAGTACCAACATTTTTCCAGTTTTTCATGTGGGCACTTCATTAGACACCCTGGAGTCGTTTTGATGTGCAATGGTGTATAGAGCGTCGCAGTCCCGCCCCCTCGAGAGACCCGGAAAAGAAATCCCCGTTAATTTTCCTCATAGACTTTTCAGAAAGTATTTATTTAAAGACGTTTACGCCGCGGTCAAAGCCAACTCTTGTCGTGACAAATCGGGCCAAACAAAGAATTAGAAAGTAGAAAAAACGGCAGGTTACAACACTTTTTTTGTTGTTTTTCTTCTGCAATTATTTGTTTGGTCAAAAATATTGTGTTTGTTGTCATGATTTGTCACGACTCGAGTTGGCTTCGTACAACGCTTAAAAGGTCTTTAAATAAATACTTTATGAAATGTCTATGGGAAAAATGCATTGGGATTCATTTCCTGGGCCTGGCGTCGTCATGAAAGGGGGCGGGACTGCGACGCTCTATTAACTTTGTATTTAGGGTTTCTTCCTGGAGGCTGAACCCTTGACAGTCAAACGGGCCAATGAAATAAACAGTAAAATAGTGACATCACACTATCAGCCCCTCCCCTAACCCCTCCCCCTTTATCATACAACTACAGCTGTGGGTGCGGCTTCAGTTCAGGTGGATCACCACCCATCACCACCCACCAGGCAAACCAGGCATACTTAATGAACTGGTGGGCGTGTCCACATAAAAACAACATTTTAACAAATACTGTACACTTTTTTGAAACAATTATACCTCCTTATATAACAATAAGACCTGATGATCATGTTTTAGGGTGGGAAAGAATCACGGCACTCCATCTTTAATACAGAATGGCTGACATGCAGTCGCTTTAGTATTGGTTTGTGGGAAGGGATTATGAGAGCGGTGGAGAGGAGCGGAGCATGGAATCTAACGGTGGAGAGGAGCGGAGCATGGAATCTAACGGTGGAGAGGAGCGGAGCATGGAATCTAACGGTGGAGAGGAGCGGAGCATGGAATCTAACGGTGGAGAGGAGCGGAGCATGGAATCTAACGGTGGAGAGGAGCGGAGCATGGAATCTAACGGTGGAGAGGAGCGGAGCATGGAATCTAACGGTGGAGAGGAGCGGAGCATGGAATCTAACGGTGAAGAGGAGCGGAGCATGGAATCTAACGGTGGAGAGGAGCGGAGCATGGAATCTAACGGTGGAGAGGAGCGGAGCATGGAATCTAACGGTGGAGAGGAGCGGAGCATGGAATCTAACGGTGGAGAGGAGCGGAGCATGGAATCTAACGGTGGAGAGGAGCGGAGCATGGAATCTAACGGTGGAGAGGAGCGGAGCATGGAATCTAACGGTGGAGAGGAGCGGAGCATGGAATCTAACGGTGAAGAGGAGCGGAGCATTGAATCTAACGGTGGAGAGGAGCGGAGCATGGAATCTAACGGTGAAGAGGAGCGGAGCATGGAATCTAACGGAATTGAGCAGAATGGAGCAGAAGGGGAAAACATGTTCACCATTAGAGACTTACTTCCTGTTCAATACAAGTAGTAGAGATTGACAGTGGATATATCCAATATTTGATGATCAAACATTAAAAGCATTGAGAATGAACACATGCCCACATTTGATCATGTGGATACATTTCCAGAGCAATTTGCATTGATTGTTGACAGGACAGTAGCATGACACTTTTGAACCAACAAGCTTAAGAGTAGGGCCTCACTCACACCTATACATCTAGCATACAACAATGTTGCATGGTAGATGTAAACAAAGGGTAAGTGTCATGGCCACCCCAATGCATTTCCAATGGAAGTCACATGGTTTGACACAACATTTTTGTTGTACGGCTTTCGGCTGTGTTTCGACTGCCCCCCTCCCCCTCATACAACAGAAATGTTGTGTCAAACCATGTGACTCCCATTGGAAATGAATTGCGAGCTTGCATCAGTCAACAAGTCTCATGCATCAGCTATACAACAATCTGTTGTGCAGGTGTGAGTGAAGCCTATGTCAGCCTAGCATCTGAGCTTGAATGAATAAAATCAACAGAATGTTTTAAAATAGGTTTTGTTTTGTTTTGTTTTGTTTTGTTTTGTTTTGTTTTGTTTTGTTTTGTTTTGTTTTGTTTTGTTTTGTTTTGTTTTGTTTTTTCTTTGTTTCCTTGACAGCCACTAATGAAAGGACCTGGCCAAGCACTGCACAGATGAAGACTGGTTGGCAAAACTTGGTGTGATATATTTTCACATAATATAATCGGACAAACTGAACCTGTCGCTCCAGGGCAAAATAACAAGTTTTGGCTGAGTGCCAGAGAAAGTGTCTGCTTTTAAAGCTAAATTGGATTTATGTTCAAAATGAGTTGACAAAGGTTGTCTAATACTGTCTATGATGTTCCAAGCATTTGCTGAGTGTGTGGGAGAAAAGGAATGCAGACACTAAAAAAAAACACCAAAAAAAGCGATGCAGGACCGCCTACACCTGCTGTCAACACAGTTCCATCAGTATTTCCCACCCACAAAGGGCCCTGGGGAATGAATGGATATGTGATCCATTTGCTTCTGAAGCATCATCTACTGTGGAACGTACGGAACAAGAGGACAAACTGCTGGAGTTCAAGAATGGTGCAGGAGGATACAAAATTCTCTTCGTAGACTATATGGTGCTTCGTTGCTGCTTGCCTATCGGGCCATGGCTCTTTAGACGACTGGTAACATACGTGCCATAGGATTTATAGGTCACGGGTTTGCCTCCCGCCGAGGCTACATTATGTTGCAGCTTCCTGTATTAAAGGAGAATTCCATGCTACAAGGCTTTCTTACCTTTATTTGTAGTTGTTACGTCCCCACCAAAGAGGTCCAGGTGTAATTTTGTGCAAAAGCGCATTATTGGTTACCTACCATAATATCTATATCCTCTCTTCATACTGTAAATAGTATCCCGAGCGGCACACTTTACTACTTATTTCGATGGAAATAAGCGAATTAGCACAAAAACCCAACCCCCATTGAGGGCTTATATTAGGGGAAATAGCCAATAATGCACTTTTGCATGCACTTTTGCAAAAAGAACGTGATCGGGACATCCCTAATAAATTAAGTCAGTTACAAAGGTGGAGGGAACAGTAATATTTATACTGTCTGATGGTGGTATGTGAGATTAGACACGCTTAAACCTGAACATCCATTTGTTTCTCAAATGCTATCATGCTCTAACACACAGGTACAAAGGCCTGCTACAAGAAGAATCACCTGCCAGACTGATAGCAGACAGAAATACTGAGCATGCTTTCCCTCCTTTTATCACAGGACCATGCAGCCATTTCTGGGTGGAAAAAACAGTGACTTGAGAAGTCATCCAACAATCAACATGAGGACAGATAAGCATTTCACCTCCATCAGCACTTTCGAAATTTGCATATCTACAAGTTCATAATGCATCACTATGTGCAACACTGCTAACAGCGATGAGCCTGTCCATGTTAGAAGCATCAACCGATCATAACAGGGAAATGAAATGAAATGATTACTATATTTACCCAGGGTATCTGGGCTAAGCTCAAGAACTTGTTTCCAGCCAGGCCCTGCTCATAGAACACATTTCATCGTAGTGGTTCAATGCCTTGTTCAAGGGCACTTCAGCGGTGGTAATTTTAACGTGTCGGACCGCTGATTCGAACTGGCGACCTTCCGGTATCAAGCCCGCTCCGCTATCCGTTCGGCCACCGCTGCCACCAGGGAACAGAGCTAAGCAAATGTCGACCAATCAAAAAAGGGTGGAGCCAAGTTACACCAAAGAAGGAGAATGACCCTGAGTCCAATGGCATCACCCACTAGTCTGTATAGCAAACATGACGAAAAGTTACATGGAAAAAAGGGAAAAACTGTACCCTTAGGTCGGCTATTCACTTCACTTTTGATAACTGTTCATTATAACTGTTCACTGTTCATTAAACATATTTTGTTGATGGTGAACATAACTCCTCCTAGCCTATATAGGAGTTTATTAACAGTTCTACTGTGGAATACGCGTTACCCGCTATTTAATCAAATATTCTACCCTGCCGAGATTGTTTTATTACCTTTAGAGCATACGCTGAAGTATTTGGGCTTTTGATCCGCGAAAATCCGGCTTAGAATGGTCCGTCGGCATGTTATGTTATGATCATCCACAGCGGCCATTACAATGCGGTACAGAATCCACCTCTATGAGGCATTGTAGTCCAAACAAACCCCCCGTCCACTTACATTGAGCTCGATTTCCCAGAAGCCCTAGCAGCCCAGATGATGACTTGATTTCCGGTTTCGTCATCATAACGCGACGGCCTCGTCATCAGGTCCCGGATAAATCTTTTTAATTATTTTAAAACAGCGAATTAAACGCATTAAACAAATAGCGGGAATGTCATATTACGCGCGGTGGAACCCTGGAGTAAACAATTAGCGGCCGTCAAACTGCTCCAAGATACTTTTGGGAGTCGGGACATGATACAGGTTACCGATTTTTATACCTTTACATCTGACATAAACATGCAACCGTTGTGCAACATGCAACCCAACCCAATTTAGTATTTCATTTCAATGTTTTACAGAGAGGCTGAGATTTGGAAGTTTGTAGCGGTCTACAGTACTTGCACGCTCGGGCACTCGACAGAGTGCAGTTCTAGTTTACACTACATTCCTGGCCTGATTTGTGTTCCCAACTACAGCCTTTCCAACTACAGCCCTGTGCCTTTCATACACGCGCACGATGCCAAAACAAAGTCACCACACAGGCACAATGATGGAGGGTAGGTAGGTGCTTATTGTTGAGGATTTGTGCTCCATTGAGTGCACCTTTCTAGTCTCTTCTTAATCTTCTTGACATCTCCCCGTATTAATCTTCCTCTTCTCCACTTCATCTTCATTCATTCTGGCACCATGCACACCTGTCAGATTTTTAGCACGCTGGTTTATAATTATTTACCTATATAAACGTATGCACAATGCACATATTTTATTATTGCTGCACTCTGTAAGAAAATAATAACTACGGACATGAATTCCCTTTGCAGTGTGCCAGATTTTTGGGTGACAGCTGAGAGGAAGGATGGTGGACTGAACACACCGCTGACAAAGCAGAAGTAAATCTGGGGTTGTATTTCCCCATTGGAGATCGTTTAAAGAGAGGATGGGGATGACAAGTAGCACTAGACGAGTAGACGTGCATCTGTTGTGATTGGTAAACAACTAAATACCTTTGCACTGAATATTTGACCTGCTCTGTGCCTCGTGGTGTCAGGGAATCGAAATTATGCTGTGTGGTGCTACATTAGATAGCCTATGGAAATATATCTGACCTTGTCAAAACCAGAAAACAAATGCATTTAATTAACAACAAAATAACATTTTAGTGCACTTCCCCTCCTTGTGGAGAGGGGGAGGCTGCATGGAGGTGTGACTTTGTAGTCCAGGAAGGAAGTGAGACCACATTTTTGGTGACAGGTGACATTTTTGGACAGGTTTTTGGTCATGAACATGGTGTCATGACTAAATTATCTTAAAAGTACACACATAAAAACCCCAGGAAAGTGTTTCTTGTGTCCTAAAGGGGTGAAGTGGCCCTTTAATGTGTAAGTGCCCTTCTGGGCAAGTCTCCACCAGGAGGATAGGAGTGTGTGTGATGTTTGGTAAAATGTTTAGGAGTAATATAAACATGTTTGTGTGTGTGTGTGTGTGTGTGTGTGTGTGTGTGTGTGTGTGTGTGTGTGTGTGTGTGTGTGTGTGTGTGTGTGTGTGTGTGTGTGTGTGTGTGTGTGTGTGTGTGTGTGTGTGTGTGTGGGTGTGAGACTTGGCCTGTTGTAGCGCCACCATTACGCCAATTTGAAAACTGTCAAGTGGCATTTCTTCCTTAGCCTAGTGGGAATATGCATGCACAGTTTCACCGCAATTGGACGCTGCGTTGAAAGTTGTGGCGATGCATATACAAAACAGGTACAAAGCCGGCTACTCCTGAAAACTTCAGAAGCCAATCGTAGCCAATCAGGATGGATTATGAGAAATCAAACAAACCCATCTTGATCACATGACTATGGAGAGCATGTGTACTGATTTGCGTGAAATTTGGATAAAATCCTGAAGGAGTAATATTAGAAAATGTGTTGTACATATGTCGGCCTCCTGGTGGTGCTATATAGAGCAGATGTGAAAAATTCCAGGCAAAGGTTTTTCCTTGGCCTCTAGGGAGTGTGCATACAAAGTTTTACACAGATCCGTGCAGGTAGAGGTAAAAACACAAATTGGCCAGTTATAGCACCACCATGAGGCTGAGTTGAAAATGTTCTAATGACATTTCTTCCTCCGCCTAGTGGGAATGTGCGTGCACAATTTCACAGAAAACACACAATGTGTTCATGATTTGCGGCATTTTGTTTGAAACCGTGTACTCATGCGAACTTTGGTAGCCAATGTTAGCCAATCAGGATGGAGTCTGAAAAATCTGAAAGACCTGTTTCGTTGAATGGCTCTAGAGAGACTGTGTACCAATTTGCGTTGCGTTTGGACCAAATCTGTAGGTGTGCTGTCCAAAAAAATGTTTTGCACAAGCGGCCTCCTAGTGGCTCTATAAGAGGCCAATGTGAAAACCTTTGGGCAGAGGTTCAGCTGTGGCATTCAGGGAGTGTGTGTGCAGAGTATGGCTTTGATCAAGCCAACGGTGCGGTCCGGAGATTAGCTGTCCACAGACGGACGGACACACGGACATACGGACGGACAGAAGGCCTTCGGCCTGGTGGACACAATAAGCTAGAACAGGGCTGCCAAGTTTCAGCAAATGGCAAGAGTGAGACTTTAGTGTCATGATGCGTTCGGCCACACAATGTCGATTTGGCCTTTTTAACATTGATTTAGAGGAATACAGACATTCCACCCTAGGAAAAAAAATCCTAAAATATATGAACATATATGTGGATATGCTTTATATGACAAATATATTTCCTATAAATCCACTATATGCACATATTATTAACCTGAATATGGCATATATGCAGGATATATTCTGGCTATTCGTATATAGCCTATAATATATTTGCATGTATATGTTAAAATATATTTCCTTTCCATGGAAGGGAGTGGAGTGGGAAAACACCCCCTGTTTTTAAATGCATTAGACCAGTGGTTCCCAAACCTTTATCTAGCAATTATGATTCTGAATGATAACCCACCCTTTGAATAATAGTTGGTCCTTAAGCGCGTTTGATAAAAACAAATCGGAAAGGCATTCCGGATCTGGCGAAGCGGCTTGCCCTGACGGGACATTTTCTGCTGGTTATGTGAGAGACCCTTCCTACGAGAAATGGGGAATCTTCTGCCTAGGCGTCCTCAGCGTCGAAGACATAGAAGACATCTACATAATTGGATTTATTGGATAAACTAACTGTGCAGAGTGGGGGGGACTCCACCTTTGAAAGACTTTCTGAAGACTTACTGCCCTAGACCGGAAAATGGACATCACCTTGGAAAGTCTCACCTCACTACTGGGCTAGAATCATCACCACACAGAGAACTGTGAGACGATCTGGCAGCGTGTGGCGAGAAAACCAGGGCTTTTATGAAGTGGTGGTTGATGAGAAGATGGCAGGCAGGTGAGTGAGATGAGATGACCAGAGCCAGGTGTGCCAATCTGGAAAGCCAGGAACCAAGCAGGGCTGGACTGAGACAAAAATTCGGCCCGGACATTTTCGTGGAATTTGTCCCAGACTGCCCCACCACAACCAGCGTGCAGATACTCTACTAACTTTTCGGGCCGAGGCCCATACAAATACTTGAAATACAAGCCCTTAACACCACCACATTTACAGTACAACATAAATGATACACAACACACCCACCGCCCACACACAGACAGACAGACAGACAGACAGACTCACACACACGCACGCACGCGCGCACGCACGCACGCGCGCGCGCATATAATATAGCCTATAATAAACACACGCACATGGTATATATTTTTTTCTTCCCTTTTTACACACTGAGTGACTCAATTTCACGCTCCATTGGCATATCTGTGGCGACGCGCCAATTCCGGGATTTCAGAGGAACATTATTTTGAAACCTCCTGAGATATGGGGCAATATGACTTTCCCCACCTCTAGACAGATTACAGTATTATGTGGCAGTAACAAAGGCTCAACGGTTCTGATGGCCTGTTCTCCTCACTGGTAAACTGACTAAGAGCTCTCTGAACAGGATTGCTTCACTCAAGAATAAGTTGAAACATGATACAGCTGATAGTCTCTGAACAAAACAAAACAAATACAAACTAATACTATCGTTAGTTGCTTTGCTAACCTTTTTTTGTGAACAAAAATGGTACAAAAGCATATTGACAACTTTTAACACATTTGATGCCTTTGACAGAGTATTCCGTCAATAATTTTAAGACCTATCGTGTCAGGTCTCCGCATCAAACCCCGGTCATACGCTCGGGCGGTGACCGCAAACAGAGAGGGGGCGAGCGGCGAGCCCGATGACAGCTCAACAGAGCAACAAGTGGCTGCTTTTCTACAGTCTAAACTTTTAAACAGTATAATTGACATGCTTTAAAATGTATTTTCCAGCTTAAATAACACTTGCAAATATTACAACACGGAACAATATAATCACAACGTCAAACCAGACGGGAAGTTATCAATTATCCATATAGGGCCTTAGTCCTACTCCTCCTCCCAGCCAACACTCCCCACTGACAGGTAGTTACCCCCTTAAGACTCTTAACCAGGTTAAGACTCTTAAGCCACATATGTGTCCGACCACGCATTGCCGGTTAAAACTCACCCGTGGTTTCCCTGTGAGGTTACGGTTAGGTTAGGGTTTGGGGTATAGGGGAGTCGGGACTAATGTGCATGGAAACACTGCCGTTATCAGCAGTTGGCAGCGACGCCGCGTCTGACACCGCTTCTGGAGAATGAAATGCACTTGCTCTCTCTCCTCCACTGAGTGCTCCTTAGTTTGTCCTTGTGACATTTTGATCTCTGCTTTGTCATTAAGTGAGGGGATGTGATGAAATTTACATAGGGCTCATTCTTAAGCCGCTGACAACATATTCTTCTAGTGACAACCACCTCTAATATTTAGGAGACCACTTCCTCCAATGCCCTTCAACTGTGCTTGCAGTATTAATGTATCCTTAATGGGAGAAGCTCCATAAATGAGCCTCAAATTGAGTTACACATTTTAATTCTCAGCAGCATGGCTGTTATTTCCACATTTAGCCATAATAGAATTCATTGCATTTTTAATAAAGTGTAGGCCAGCATTAATTGTTTAGCAGCCAAGGACTTCATTAAATGGGGTTGATTTTTATACACTGCAGGTCTGCTTGGGTCCAGACTTCAGGTTTCCCTTTGTCCCTTTCATCTATTCTATAGTGATGATGGAACACACAACTAATTAGATTAATGCCTTTTTATGGCCGGATCTGAGGATGCATTTGTGTGTGTGTGTGTGTGTGTGTGTGTGTGTGTGTGTGTGTGCGTGCGTGCGTGCGTGCGGTGGGGGGTGGCGGGGGTGGGATGGACAGGACATGCATGCATGTGTATGAGGAGGTGTTTAAACAAGCCACCATGCCCCCCCCCCCCCCCCCACACACACACACCTATTAGTATGATTATTATTTTAGTAGCGTGTATGCAGCCGCGTTTGGTTTGAACTTATATCGAGTGACGTGCAAATGTGCCTCCCCGTCAAGCCGTGAGTGTGACTGTGGTGTGGTGAGTGATCTGCGTTGCGAGTCTGCAGTCTGCGTGGCTGCCAGGGATATAGTATAATGCCTCTCCTCTTGGGCCGGCCCCGCAAGCCCCCAGTGAGGCTCTCCAGCGTTGAAGCACTCGGCCCTAGTGATTGGAGCGTGAACTGCAGGCGGACCCGTGGATTCATGACGAGGAAACCCTGTGCAGCTGGGCTTTCACATTGAGTGCTCGTTTCCAAATGCGGAAGTAGACGGTTCTTCCGGGTGCTTCAAAACGCCACTGATATGAGCAACTTCCACTGAAATGAATAGCGGGGGGGCGGGCCTATGGCTCCGGTTCAGTCTCTATATCTTTTTATGATGGCCAGTCCTTCCCATTGCCCAGAGGCCGCTTTGGCCGTCCCATTGGCTAGAAGCAGCCAATCACGACCAGAGCCATCTAGTAGAAGAGTTCCGATATTGAGGGGGCAGAAACCGAGCGTTCGAGCAATGTTCCTGCAGCCTGAAAAGGGACAAAGATTGGACTGAAGCCCCATGAAGTGAACGGAGTTGTCAGAACTCTGTCTTACTCTATGGCTCTGATCACGACTAGGAGGCGAACTGTCGTCTACATTTAATGGGTAGATGTTAGGTTTTTTGTCAGGTTTTCACCTGACAAAAAAAGTAGACCTATACAGTACAAGATTACAACATGATGCGTTGTGAACTTAGATTGGCTATTTTCACTGAAGATATTTCATGTAGAACAAAAACTGGTGGGAGCCTATAGATCACTGGTGGACTGAATATTGGGGCAGAATATTTTTATGGATTGTAATATTGATGATTGTTTTGACCTGCCCATGCAACTTGGGATTGCATAAAAGATAAAAGACAGACATGCACATTTCAACTTTAGATAACTGCCAATCCTATTTCTCTCAATTTGAGGTATTTTGTGACGTTTTGGTGTTATGTCAGCATCATTGACATTGAATAACATTGATTTTCATTTCTGAGCATTTTTTTATTTGAGGTGCTGAAGGCACCTTTGCTTCACGTACAAAAATGGGACTAGAAGGCAGACAGTAATTCAGTAATTTTGCATAATTACAGTAGCTGCTGAGTTAATAAAGCATACATTTAATGCAGATTGTGAGTGCAAATGTATAACACATACATGCATTTTGCGTGCCGATCCATAACCCATGGTATAATCCTTGATTGGGATCAGGTCCCGCACCGCAGTGGTATTTGATCAGAATTTAACCAGTATGCTCGTGAAAACAAATCTAAACTAGAAAAAGTGCCCTTCTGGGCACAGGTCTCCACCAGGAGGATAGGACTGTGTGAGATGTTTGGCAAAATGTTTAGGATTAATATAAACATGTTTTTGAGGCATTTTGTTACAAAAATGTGTTTTGCAAAAATCAACCTGTTGGTGGCGCTATAACAGGCCAATGTGAAAAGGGTGGGATATATTCCTCAGCCTAGTAAGAAAATGTGTGAAAGATTTCACGTAAATTGCATGCTGCGTTCATGATTTGAAGCTTTTGTTCAAAACGGGGCAATCTTGCAAACTGTGAAAGCTAATTATAGCCAATTAGGATGGAATATGAAATATCGGACAGATCCGACTTGAGCACATGACCATAGAGATAGTGTGTAACGATTTGTGAGATTTTTGGACAGAATCTGGAGGAGTAATATAAAAAAATGTGTTTTACAAATGTCGGCCTCCTGGTGGCGCTATAAAAGGCAGATGCGGAAAATGCAGGTCAACGGTTTGTCCTTGGCCTCTAGGGAGTGTGCATGCAACGTTTCACGCAGATCGGTGCAGTTTTAGGTAAAAAAATTGAAAAGCTGCCTCATGGTGGCGCTATAACAGGCCGTTCTGGAAAATGTGGGGCAGATGTTCATCGTTGGCATCCAGGGAGTGTGTGTGCAAAGTTTGGCATCGACCGGGTTAACGGTGCCGGAGATTAGCTGGTAACAGACGGACGGAAGGACGGACACACACACACACACACGGACACACACACACACACACACGCACACACACATGGACGGAGTGCACACACACACACACGGACGGACGGAGTGTCTCCACCAGGCCTTCGGCCTGGTGGAGACAATAAGCTACAAATGCCTAAGGGTGGTGCTACATGAAAATTCACAGGGTGATTGAAGTTCCAGCAACTTTCATGGCATTATGCCCATTCGATTTTAGAAGTTTTGTAACAAGCAAGTGGAACATTTGGCCAAGATGAAAGTCCATGGGGCACCAATATGAATGTATTACATTTACTGTCTTTGTACTTTTTGGTGTTAGGGAGTTGGGTGGGATGGTTTGTGTTTGTTTTTTTGTTTTTGTTTTTTCCTTTTTTTCCCCCAGAAAACTTGAAGGGTTTCTATTTCTGACTGTTTACCATTCCTGTAACATTCTTTCAATAAACAATATGTTAAAATAATGTACAGCAGATTACATGGCAATCCAGCCAGTATCTTTTGTGGTGGACAGATGGACGGACGATGGACAGACGGACGGACAAACTGACATGACAATCCCACTTGTGGGTCTAAAATGCATGCCTAAATTTAATATTTTCTTATCTAAAACCTAGATGTTTGAGTTCATTTGAAAATCATATAATCTTTGAAAAGGATATAATGATGTCTTGAAACCGCAAGGTTCCGGTTCGATCCACAGGTCTTCCTGGCTTTGCTTGAGCAAGAGACTGAACCCCTAACTGTACTGTACCTGATTTAGTGCATGGTTGTTTCTGCCATTTTCATGTGAATGGGTGAATATATTGCATGTAAATTGCTAGAAATGCAGACCAGGTAGGGAATTAGACTTTGCCCAAGGTGAAGGAGTACTGTATATCGCGGGGTGTAGATTAGATGGCATGGCTACAGAGGATGTATGCATTACAGATGACTTGAACATTCATTGAATATGAGTTTTCTGTTTCTGTCAATGTGTTCATTGACAGAAGAGGGACAAGCTGTACAGTATTTGACTGCAATTTATGGCTCCAATAACACTGGGGAAATCAGTTTTGGCCAAAAACACGTGTTCCAATGATTCTCTCAGCACGACTGGGAGGACTCCAATCAGAGATTGCCTTTTCACAGGACAGTAAATAATGAAATGATGTGCCAGAGATGACGACTTTTGACAAAGCTCGCAAGTTAGGTCTCCTTGC
Source organism: Electrona antarctica (assembly GCF_951216825.1). Taxonomy (NCBI): domain Eukaryota; kingdom Metazoa; phylum Chordata; class Actinopteri; order Myctophiformes; family Myctophidae; genus Electrona; species Electrona antarctica. The sequence goes on along the minus strand of NC_136808.1, from coordinate 45,177,122 downwards.
TATACAACTACTGCTGCCACACACTTTGCAATATAGTGATTTTAAAACCTAACTTGCGAGCTTTGTCAAAAGTCGTCATCTCTGGCACATCATTTCATTATTTACTGTCCTGTGAAAAGGCCCTGTTCCACTAAAGGGGAAAGATAAGTATGAGAAAGGGTCTTTTAAGGACTCATTTGCAGAGAATTTAAAATATACAGTCGCCCTTTTAAGTAATTTCAAAGACATGGAAGAGCTTAGTGCTGTGGTTCAACAGCTCTATGCTTTCCTAAGGACAGGCTGATCTTGGTCTAAAGCGATTAATTTCCCTAAATGGACTCAAGCTAATTGCAGGTAATTATTCAATTAGAATTTCGTGGTCACTTTTAAAGAACCATTGAGCTACAGTATAAGGAGAAGAGGATTGTAGACATTGAAGACATTGTAGACATTATCCTGGTCTCATTTATAATAATGTAACATTGAAAGCCTAATTACTTCGCTCAAGATGTTTTAAAAAAGAATGTTGGTAGTGTGAGCCTGAATAAGCTCTGAAAAAGCAGAATCAGTTGTTTTATTGCGAGGATAAGCCACAATATGTATTCCTGGACACACAGTACTGTGTACACATCACACACCCTTACAGGTCCATTTGGTTCCATCTCTATATAATACGCTCTTAGAGTAAAATGAACAGTGTGAATGCACTAAATCCAAAGTTGATAAACACTTGGGTTAGCACCTTTCTGATTCAGCACGCCTAATGTACTAATTTTGATAAGTGAAGGACAATGCCAACCTCATGCATTTTCATCAGCAGCCCTCTGGACAAGGCTCAAAGGCACATTCAATACCTCAGAGAGTCCTTACTTGACAGATAGGCAGACTTTAGCTGTAATGTACATCCCAGGATAGCCATTATTGGAAAGAGGTTGTGTGGATGTGGTATTGAGAAGACAGTTAACACAGTTTAATGAGAACTTGGATACTTCCTTAAAATATTTACGACCAAGGATAAACTGAGAATGTCCGTCGATAGACAAGCCTCAGCAGAGGCTAAATGGAATACCTAAATTAGAATTAAAGGCCCGACATGTCAAACGCTGTCTGTGTGTGTGTGTGCGTGTGTGCGTGTGTGCGTGCGTGCATGCGTGCGTTCGTGTATACCTGTATGTGCTTACCGTAGTGAGTCTGCATTTTCTGAAGTGTCTGAGTGTGCTGTTACGTGGGTATGTGTGTGCAAAGCACACATGTGGCACTTTTGTTGCACTAGAATTCTGTAATGGGATGGGACCAATTGTTGGCCTGACTTTTAGCTTGATACCTCCAACATGTTTTCTGTTTCAGAAACGTCTGCCTGACAGCAGAGAATGCCAGTTATAAATAGTGCTGGCGGCAATTGGACAATATCCCGGATCAAATACAAATGTGCTTCATAGAGGTCAGCAGCCAGCCATCCATAGCTGAGGTTGAGTGAGCATAACTTTTATGTGAAAGTTGCTTCAAGGAATGTTTGTGGGGGTCAGAAAATGCTTGCCAGACCTTTCACCTTCCATTTATATCCTTTTGATTAATATTATTATTATTTTTCTTTTGTGATATTAATGTCAGAAATGATGACTTGAAAATACTTTTTGTTTTAAAGAAACACAAAATGTTGAAAGAATGAAACCTCGGCTTACAGGATGTGATAGAACTAAGTGTTAAAGTTCACAAAATGGTTTGTTGAAGCCAGAAGTAAAACGTTTCTACAGCACTGTACCTTTACAGAGCATTGTAAAACAGTAGGGATGAAAAATGTCCCTCACCCCCTACCATGCCAAATGATAGAACTGTACCAACTACAAAAAAAATGCATGGAAAAATGTCTCTCTGTGTGTTGTTTACTTCAAAAGATATGCTATTTATTTTATATTGTCTTTTTTCCATCTAGATAATATAATAATCTTTACTATTCTCATATCAGGAATATCTACCTATTTCTCCTTATATATCTCACTACTCATATTAGGAATATTTGAATAGCTTTTAGCTATGAATAACTTTTTTTTTGACTTCTTTCTATCTCTATTATTCTTTCCCTTACAAATGATGGGATCACTTTCAGGCAATGCGCACTAGCTGAAAGAAGTAAATTACTTGAAATAACTAGGCCCATGGGTAAACTCAAAACACAAAGCAAGATCTTAAAGAGAGAAAAGCGCTTTGTGTGGAAGTCCAATGTCCCCCAGCATATCAAACTCATCTTCTCAACAACTGTAGTGTCCATTCTCCTTTGCTGCATGAACTTTTAAACATAACCCTCCTCTTCTGGGAGTCCCTGGCACAAAACTTATGTGGCCAAATGCATACATTTTGGGGTCCTTGACATGAAAAAGGATTGAGAACCATTGTCCTGTGTCAGTGAATTGTGGTCACCACCCTTGGGCACTGCTAAAACAGAAAATCACTTCTGAATCTTCTCCTCAAATGATTTTGCACCTGCACCTCATTGCTTTTAATTATTTCCAGATTTTAATTGTGCAGCACTTTACCTGCTCTTCCCGAATCTTCCTTAAAGGTGTAGTGAAATGAAAAATATGTTTTTCACACTTTTAGACCATATCTGTGGTCATCATATGGGCATACCTATACAATGGATGCCAAAAAAATGGGAACATTCTCATTTTTGTGTGTTTTTATATCAAACGTCCATAAAAATATATTTTTTATTACTTCCTGGAAACGAAAACGTGCTGCGTGATGACGTGTCGAGGCCCACATCGATAAAAGCCAATAAAAATGAAGCTCACCCGTTTAATTCCCCATATGTGCGCATCCGTGCAGCACAGGTGCTATTGATTACAGAAATCCTCCGTTTTTATTCCCATTCAAGATAACATCCAGACAGTGTATTACTCGGTTTCAACTTAATCATCACGCTAAAATATGTATCTGAAAACATTATAGGGTAGAAATAAGCCACATAACAGTAAACTGGTACAGCTGACCGTCTATCTGAGTAAACAAACACACAGCATGCTGCTGCGTATAGCATAGCAACCGTCCCTAGCTACCGTCCCATCGCCTGAAGGGATGCGACGCTCTGATTCGTTCAGAAACTTCAGACCGGTGTTTCAACTTGAACCGTTTGAAACTTAAAAATAAAATGTCCACCATTTCCGTTGCACTGCACCTTTAAGTTAATTTTACAAAGCCAATCATAGCCAATCAGAATGCAATCAGAAAAATCTGACAGATACTTCTTGATCACATGTTTACAAGGACTAGGATTGATAGCAAAAGGTGTGTTTGCAAATATCTGCTTGTTATAGTGCCAATTTGAATCGGTCCAATGGTACCCGAGATTAGACAGACACGGACAGATTGACAGGACCGAAAACAATCCCTCGCCTTTGGCTGTAAGTGATCACTCTTATACACACATGCATTTACACAAACGAGCGAGCACACATACGTATAATAATATGTCTTTCTTTCAATCATTTTATTTTACAGTACATAATATGTCTGAAGTACCAATAAAGAACGAGTTGGTCTTCTAAGAGACTATGTGAACTGTAATCAATGTTTTAGTCATCTTTTTAAATGGTAATTTTGTAATTATTAATGCATGCGTACGCTACATAAAAAGTTCCAAATGTAGAGGTAATGTCAGCCGCAGAAAGGTTCATATCTCTTGTCTTGAAATGTATGAAAAATGGTGAAACACCATACTTTTAGTAGGGCCCTGAAACTTATAGCTGCAAACTGAGCTCTTTCACCCATAATCACGACCTTGTTGCATTATATAAACCCACACAAGTTGGCCTCCCACAATGGCTTTTGAAGCTTGACTGAGGTGGTGAAGATTATAGGCCTACAGCTGTGGAACAAAACTTCACGAATCTTATCTTCTGTTTGGAAAGCCGAACTTTTCCAGCAATACATGCTGCATCTCTGTGACCTGTATCTCTGTGCTATAAATTGACAAATAATGAACAACCACTATCTGGAATGTTATAGGTCCTATAACATAGGTCCGATACTTTTGTACTTTTATTCAAGAACATTTTCAATTCCGTACTTTTACTTGTAACAAAGTAGTTCTAAATTGCATTATTGATACTTTTACTTAAGTAAAACATTGAGCCAAAACCGTCTCAATGTCAACTGGTTTATTCTGTATGTAACCTATAAGCTGATTGTTTGGATTGAAATCGAGTGGCAAAGTGAGTGGAAAAAGTGAGTTTAACGTCATTTAACATTGTTTAATGCAATCAGACTTTTCTGTTTGGATGTAAAGGCCAGAAACAATTTAGCCAGAAACTCAGTAGCAGTGGTTTTGAGGTATTTGTATTTGACTTGAGTATTTCCAGTTTCCAGTACTTTTACTTCTACTCCACTACATCTCGGATCCAAAATTTGTACTTTTACTTCACTACGATTATTTGAAAACTTTAGTTACTAGTTACTTTGGCAATTTTAATTTTGATTAGAAAACATACATTAACCACTTCAACCCTATACATTTCGGGCCATTTGAAAATGCGTCGCGTTGCGACGCATTGTGAGCTTGTGGATCGGCTATTTTCAAAAGATTTTCTACACATTTTGAATTTGTGAAATGTGACAATCTGCAATATGAATACTTTTACTTTTAGTACTTTAAGTACATTTTGATGCCGATACTTTTGTACTTTTACTCAAGAACATTTTCAATTCCGTACTTTTACTTGTAACGAAGTAGTTCTAAATTGCATTATTGATACTTTTACTTAAGTAAAACAATTGAGTACTTTTCCCACCACTGCTCAGTAGGCCTATTGAAGGTCCACATGGTACTGCTTGGCTTGGCTTGTATATTGATCTGTACAACAGTACTGTTTAAGACACAAGGAGAGGAAGCTTTCAGGAGAGGGACGACATACTGACATTTTCAACTGATTCCTTTTCCACACCACAACTGGAACAATGAGTGTTCATATTCTTTGCTCAAACCAATGGATAATGTTAGCCACAATCACAGCATGGTGCATATTGCCCGATGTCCCTGTAAAACTACCGTACAAGAAATACTATAACAAAGCCTGCATGGCAAGTGTGGATGAAGGTTAAATGTTGCAACGCTTTTCCCATGAAATGAGAAGAAGAAATGTCATAGGAAGAAAAAAAAAGAACATGCTTGAATTCAAAATGTCAAGGTCTCCTTTAAGGCTTTGCTTGTACACCATTGATTGATGTTATTGATTCTGACGGATGTACGCTGTTCAAGTCATAGACGCAATTTCCATCTCCTGTTTAGCATTTGGGGGACAAAATGACGTGACCAGATTTGAAATAGCACTAATCTTTCTTTCTTTCTCTCTCTCTCTCTCTCTCTCTGATTCTCTGCAATCTTCATGAAACCGTATCACTTAAATAATTGTATATTTGCTTTATCACTGCTTTTTACAAGAAATGCATTTGCTGTTGACTTTGAGACAATTAACTGAATTACAGAAGAACTAGAGGAAATAGTTGGTTTTGAAGAAAATGCTGGAAAACCTGGTGGCGTGAGGGGCTGCATGTGTTTGGTCTGACATACTAACAGTCCGACAGGCATTAGTCTGACACCCTACCCCAAACCCTAACCTCACAGGGAAGCCACGGGTGAGTTTTAACCGGCAACGCATGGTGGGAGGTCGGACTGTTGCATGTCGGACTGTTGCATGTCGGACTGTTACGTCGGACCAACACTGGGAGTGTGAGTTTCATGCCTATTGTTCCAACGTTGCCAGAGATTAGCTGTTCAGACAGACAGACAGTCAGACAGACGGCAGGCAGGCAGGCAAAAGGAGCAAAACATAGTCCGTTGCCTGCGACCGCTCTGGCCTACTAATCCCTCACCTTTGGCCGACAGTACCGGCCTCCTGGCAGGAAAAACAAATCACCTCATACAGTACCACCACTTCCACTCAAAGATCAGTGTTATGCTTTATAGTGGTTAATCCCCTACAGCTGCCTCAACTGCATGGATCCCCTATGACATGTTGATGAGAAATTGACAATTCCAAAAGCCTTCTCCTCTAGCATAGCTGCTGGTAAAGCACAGAGCACACATGCAAGTCCACCTGAGGCCATTTCATGTCAGACTCATGAGTCATGAAACACAGATCCATAATGTTCTTATGACAGAGAATGGCGACTCGAGTTAAAGACTCCTACTCGAGTCATACTCGTGTCGCCACAATTGGGACTCTAGACTCGACTCGGACTCGCCCCTCAAAGACTCCAGACTCGACTCGGACTCGAGCTCAATGACTCGTGGAGGATCGATGAGTCATTACCGTATTTTTAATGAATGACATATCCCTTTTCTTTAATTCCCCTCCCGGAGCGCAAATGCGCAAATGAACCTCAGCTGCGTGGAGCTCAGCTGATTTCACAGTGGCAAGGCAAGGTGGAGCCTTTCATCATCACATTTAAATATGAAAACAGCGAAACTAAACAAATATGTTTGGCTCCCCACCAGCTATCCAACGTCATTTAATTAACTTTGCATTTAATATGTTTTTAAGATGATAGGATGTTTTTGAACCATCAGGTTTCATATATTTCATGTGCACTTCGGCTGCTGGCAGCTGGCCTGGTTATTAAACACGTAATTAATGTTCACTGCATTAACGTCAAGTTCCATATATGTTGTCCACCGTGCCCACATAATGTTACAGTACCTTAGCACAGGCTTATTGGTTACAAATGCTTAGTTGTAGCCTATACTCCATCGCGCGTCGTGCATCATTGATGTGTCCAAAACAATAGATCTGCAAGCTGTTAACACACCATGAAACGGCATGTCGATAGCTTGTATGTATGTTTTTGTGGCTTTTGCCTTTTTATTTAATTTTTTCACAGTATTGAGATTCACAGTAGGCTGACAGGAAATGGAGAGAGAGACGGGGGGGTGACATGCAGTAAAGGCCGCCGGGAGCGGGAGTCGAATCCGCAGCACACTGCCAGACTGGATTACCAGCCAAGGTGCCTGGACCGCTGAGCCACGGCCCAGGTCTGTATGTCTGTTTTTGAGAGACTGATTGATGTAAACTGTAAACTTACAGTATTAGATATTGAATAACCTAATTTGTCACTTGTCGTCACAACGATATAGCTGTAGCTCTGTTTTGGACCATTGTACGAAAAAGATGAATGAAAAAGGTTCACTTTTCGAATGGAGTCTACGGAGACACTTGGGTCCAAGGTCACAAGTTGATCTAGTCATGTCTGGGTCATGTTGTTCCCGACTGTTCCAACCACTCTTTAGTCCGACCCCAAACCCTAACCATAACCCCACGTTTTGGGGGTAATTTTCGGTGCCTCTGGACAGCGGGTGTGACGTATTTTAGCAGCGACATTGATTACAGACCTGAAAGCGTATAGTTTAACATCGAACATCTACACTAATAGCTGAATATAGGAGGGCCTAGCGCCCCTCAAAAATTCACGAACCCGGGAAATAGTGCCCTCTAGCGGCCCTCTAGCGGCCCTCTAGCGACTTCAGTGGTCTATATCTTCTAACCCTGCAGTGGTTCGCAAATGTTCAGGTCAAGACCCAAAAGAGAAATTAGACGTTTGCCTGGGACCCAACTATTGAAAATTGCAGATCTACAAGCTCACAATGCTGCGCGAAGTGAAACTTTGTGAGCTTGTAGATTGGTTATTTTCACTACTTGTTTGAGGCCCTTCCTATATTCAGCTATTAGTGTAGATTTCGTCTTACACAAACATTAAATTCCCATTGACAATGAATGGAGAATTTACGTCATATGTGGACGAGCAAATTGGCTATTTTTGTCCTACACAAAGTTCCCATTGACAATGAAGGGAGATGTGTATATATGTGTATATATATATATATGTATACATGTATGTATGTATATCGCCCGAGGTGAATTGTCCAGTATTCAACTAAAGAATGCTGGGAAGTGGGAAGCAATGTTTGGTGAGTTGCATGGTGAGACTGGCTGTTCTTCTGCCTCCTGAGCCTCTTCCTCTATGGCTCCTCTTTGTTATTGAATAGCCCATCTCAACAGCTTGTGTGTAGGCTCGCTTGAGGGCCTGATCCTAGTGGATAAAGTCTGTTTTTTGGTGAGCGATCACTGAATCTCTTAAGCTCAGTAGTGTGTCTCTGTCATAACTCAAATAAATGGCTACTGTGGAGCTTATATTTATATAAAAAAAGTGCAAGACATATGTGTGGTGCCATCTTGATCATAAAACAGGTAGTTTTGTGTGTGTGTGTGTGTACAGGCAGGTACACACACACACACACACACACACACACACACACACACACACACACACACACACACACACACACACACACACACACACACACCCACACACACACACACACACACCCAGAGACTAAAATAAAAAACGATTTGGAAATCTGGTTGCATCACACACAACTGGATAATCTTATAGGATTATTTCATAATATTTTTAAAACAGCGGATCACAGAAGATTATCAAGCTTGCCGGAGGAATGCAAATGCAGTACCTAAACGTGCTACGATCACAGGTGGAGGAAGCAGATGTAAACAACGGAGCCTGTTCAACTTGCGTTGGCATTGGCAATGGACGGACAGTTGTGATATGTCCGGGAAGACCAGACCAATTATATTGACAGTTGTGTTCTGGCCATATGTTCTTGTTGATATTATTAACCATGCAGCCACAAACCACATGTTGTTTTGACTGATCGCCGTGTCAAACGTCCTCTCTTTCAAAATATCTGTCTCCTTGCAGTTGTTTCTCTTCCTGCCCACTTGGACAGTGAAGTAAACAACCACATAAATATCACACACATATTTTGTCTGTCTGTGAGCAAATCAGGAGGTTTAAGATTGGATCTTTGAACCGCTCACACTAGGGGATAATCACTCCCAATCTTCGTGCGTGCCGTGCAGCGTGTGTGTGTGTGTGTGTGTGTGTGTGTGTGTGTGTGTGTGTGTGTGTGTGTGTGTGTGTGTGCGTGCCTGCCTGCCTGCCTGCCTGCCTGCCTGCCTGCCTGCCTGCCTGCATGCCTGCCTGCATGCCTGCATGCATGTGTGTGTGTGGAGGGTCTCAAGGGAGGTCTGTTCTTCCTCAGGATCTCTGAAGACTTTCTGGTCATAGCTAGCTTGGTCATTGTGACTTCAATGTTACATTTTAAGGGGAGCAGCCACACACATCTACAGTATGTTCACTGTGGCGCGTTACAGTGTGAGACAAAATCATAATATGATGTGTGTTATTCATTATAGTGTGAGGGGAGCAGCCACACAGATCTTATGATAACTGTGGCATGTTACAGTGTGATGGAAGTAGCACACATAATTTGTTACATTCACTGTGATTTTTTTCAAGTGAAGTGGACACTGCACAATATTCACAGCCAAAAATCGTGCGTGCGTGCGTGCGTGCGTGCGTGCGTGCGTGCGCAATAATGTGTCTTAGAAGCACAGGGTCAGGGTCGCGCTCCAAATCACTGAAAGCCCATAGGGAACAAACTGCCTCTGTTAGAAATAGTGCAGAGACAAGCTTAACCTATTTTTAATACCGGTAGTCCCCCAATCTCTATTTCCTTCCTGTCTGAGCCCTGTGTGTGTGTGTGTGTGTGTGTGTGTGTGTGTGTGTGTGTGTGTGTGTGTGTGTGTGTGTGTGTGTGTGTGTGTGTGTGTGTGTGTGTGTGTGTGTGTGTGTGTGTGTGTGTGTGTGTGTGTGTGTGTGTGTGTGTGTGTATAGATCATCAACAACACAAAATAAGTGTCACGATCCGTGTCCTTTTCAGTTTGACTTTTTGTTGTCCTGTGATTTTTAAGTACTCTATTCCTTGTTTCTTAGTTACAGTTAAGAGTTTTACTTTATACCTGTGTACTTTTGGTGACTGTGATTATAGCCCATGTTTTGCACTTTGCACAAAACAAACTGGTCAGGCTCCTACTTGGCCTCACCCCCCAAACCCACCTCACCCCTGCCCACTTTGACAGGCTGGAATGGCTTAGGGTCATCTTGCAATGGGTCTGGTCCACAAGATTCGATACACCACCAAGATACCCATGTACCTGTCTAGATACTTCCTTAATGTTAACGAAGTCCATGCACCCACAACACCAGAGGGAGCGCAACAAACCATGTGCAACCCAGATTCGGCACAAACAAGGGACTAAATTATTTTCGCTCCTATGCCACCAAAATGTAGAACGCCCTGCCTACAGTCATTAAGACATGTGAATCCCTTGACTCCTTCAAAACCGCTCTCAAAGGGCACCTGCAGACGGCTACATGCAATTCGAAACTGGCCCCCGTAAAATCCGGCTATCTCTATTGAGCATTTTTTTATAGGGGTTTATATGTTACCATACCATTATATAAGGCAATATAAGGCAAGATTTTCAAATTTTCATTATGCTTTATGTAGCATATTTGTGACAATATATAGTGCAAATTAATGTGTAGCACAACTGACAGGCGCAAATGATGGCTGTTTCTCGACACTGGAATAACAATTTTACAGTACATTACAGCAAGTATTTCCAGCTCACACACTGAGGGTGCGTACTTAAACACATCAATTAAGGAGATAGTTGAGGAGATGTCAGATACTTCAGTGAAGCAGATCTTTAGCAAGCGGCGATAACACCATGTGTTGCATTATTATGGCACCAGCTGTACTGGCACCTCCCAGTGGGAAATAGTTTGATGTTTTCCATACCTGCCACTCTTCCGCTTTGTTGAGATCCCTCAAAGAAGGGGAAAAAAAGAAATTGACAAGTAAACGCCTGGTGATTTACACAAAGACGCCACACAGGACGCGAGAGTTGGCCTGTGATTCCTGGTTTGAACAATCTTGTTGCTTAAAATTGTGTTTTTTATTTTTTGCATTCTTGTTTCCCACCTTTCCCTTCCTCAAAATGATTAATTTTAATGCAAATGCATATAACCAACGTTATTCACAGTTATGATAGTTTATTCATCCAGTGATTTGTTATTCCCTGAGTTTAAATTGCACTGTGTCGGCACATTAATACTCACACAAGTCTAGCATTAATAGGTCAGGATTTTGCATAATATCTTTGGGGTGCAAAAGAAAAACTACTTTATACAGTATTACATTAAAAAAAAGTATTGTCAATCGTCACTACAACGCTGTTATGAAGGGCTGTGAGAAGCATTTGGAGGAAAAGATGCACAGCAGAAATGCTCAGCAAAGAAAATAGATATTGTACAGACTGTCCATTGAAGGCACTACGGGCTGTATCAAATACAGTGTGTATGTGATATGGGAACACTGTAATTCACTAGTAAGAGACCAAAACTCTACTTAAGTTTAACGGTAGGCCAAGACTCGGGAGCTGATGGCCACCGTGGCTCTACTCATGGGAGCGGTCGGTCGTCTCTGCTCCGTCACTGCCCCCTGGATTCCTAGAGAAATGACAGAAGGAAGAAGAGCGAGAATCAAGGAGGTTGGGGTGGAGGAGGACATGAAGCAGAAAAAACAATTTGTTGAGAGATCGCAGGTACTGTAGTGATTGCAACAAGGACTGGCTGTGGTGAGTGGAGGCAGGTGTATAGTGGCCATAATATAATCCACCACTCCTGAATGAAGTGCCTGGTGCTATGGGAGTCTGGTGCAACGCACAGGTCCTGGGCCTGGTGAGAGCAGGAGTGGACCTGGTGAGACGTAGGAGGGGCCCGGACAGGAGTCAACCCACAGAGCCTAGTCCTTTCACGTGCCAGAATCTGCTTCTCCCAGTCCCGGCAGAGTAGTTTCGGAGCAACGGATTGTGTGGCCTTGCTCATTCCCTGATGGACTGATCGAGGGTAGCTACTGGGACGTAAGTTGGGATTTGATCAACCCCGGCTGGGTCGCCTGAGTGAGGGGTATGATGTTGGTAGATCCGAAACCCCGCTGACCAGTCAGGATACGTCATTGAGGATACGTCCCAGGTGCATCCATGCGTTGTATTTTTAGTCATAGATATGTGTGAGTGTGCATAGAGAGTGGCTAAAGCAGAGTTGTGGTAGATATAGGGAAGCGATTGAGAACGGGGCCGTGGTGGCCGTGATAAGCAGAGGGTGGTCTCTACTCCTGAATCTGCGTTGGTTGAACACAACTTCATTAATGGACGTGCAGGAATGGGAGGACATGTACGATTTATACAGTTGTGCGGCGTGCATTAAAAATAGCGGATCTATAAGCTTGTGACGTGTCGTGTTGTGATGGATTCAGTGTAAGCTTGTAGACTATAGCTATTCTGTGTGTAACACCGTACGCACACTGACACAACTAATGTTAACTCAGGCTGAATTGTGAATGGAAAGTCTCTGGCCTGCTCTCTCATCTCTGCAGGCTCTGTCTCTCTCTCTCTCTCTCTCTGGAGAGAGAGACTCTGGAGAGAGAGTGCTGCTGCCTTTTTCTGGAAGGCTCTCCCCGCCGCCAGTACAAGACATCCTCTCAGCGGCCCGTCTGTACTAACAGACGCCATCAGTCACAGCGCCCTCAGAAACCACTCGCTTCCAATCTCGCTACTGCTGCGAAGGAAACTGCCTGAGCAGGTCTCGCAAATCCTATCCCCTGTGTGCTCTTGCAAGCAAAGACATACAGTATAGTATAGAGATGCTAGATCACATGGTAGAACATGCACATGTGCATATTATGCATATGCGTGCACTCCGTGCAGTGTGCACACAAATGCAGAGATGAATGATATTCAGTCAACCACCACCAAGGTTGAGCAATTTCAAGTTACTAAATTACTAAGGATTGGAACTGCATGCGCATTCTTTAATTCATAGTAGATCTAGCAGGGCTACTAAGAGAAATGATATACTTGACAGAAATGAGTGTAGATTTTCAAGACGTACAGATATACCTTGAGTTAATGCATAACCTTGTTGGATTACTTAGCCGATTTCTTTTGCTATATTGCCTCCCTTCCCTCTCATAAACAACAAAGGTAATGTTTGTTTTGTGATGATTGTTTGATATATACTCATGTGTAAATGTGATGCAGACAATAGAATGACCAGCTGTGTTGATGACAGCATTTTACAATATTAAGCATCAATGTTATATCTGCATTACGTGACACACAATCCACTCGTCTTCATCCATGTCACAATCATTTCCTAGATCCACGTGTTTGTGTCAGCTCCTGCACCTTTGCACCTGACCCACTGCACAGACCCTGCTATAGTCACTCAAGTAACTCATAGTTACTCAAAAGGAAACATCATCACATCTAAGTTTATTGAATTTTATCTCAGGTGTTCTGTTCAAATACTTGGGCTACCAACTTTGATAGATTATTTATAGTATTTGTCTGGTGGTTTGTTTCTGGTATAAAGTAGCCAACAATATGGGGTGTCAAGTCAGGACATGGAAACAGGAGTATAGCCTTTGAATATAAACACAAGCACATTAACTTGGGATGTGGTGAATGCACACAAACAACACCATTAATAACAAATATGAGTATGTTACTGTGTTGTTAAACAACATACTGTATGAATTGGCTCCGAACAGTACTGTACAAAAATAATGAATGCTGCCTGGTAATGCACACACACTTGACAAACATCATTTACCCAACGCGACCAACTTAATACATACATAACAACTGGTAACTTGAGCTTAAAACTTTTCAAGAGAGAAAGAACAAATCACCAACTGTAATAAAACAATCTATACAACACATTAAACTGTACTGTACTTGTGGAAACCGAGGAACATTGACTGGAGATCTGAACAGAAATCATAGGAGATGGGAATCAATAAAACAATGAAACAATAGCAGAGCCAATTAATCATAGCAAGCCATATCTCCAAAGGGGTGCATATTGATTTGTCACAGCTTAATAGTATTTTAAGCATTTGCAGCTGTTGTTAATCTGCACTCCATTGTGCTGTTGCCATACGTACGTAGGTCTATAATTTCACTAACTTGCTATTATAATGTGCCGTCAGCCGTCTTCAACACGCCTCATTCCATTCAGTGTATCACATTTACATGAGAATATATCAAACAATCATCACAAAACAAACGTATTACGCCATGCCAGTCAGAGGATGTTAATTTCCTGCGTGCGTGCGTGCGTGCGTGCGTGCGTGCGTGCGTGCGTGCGTGCGTGCGTGCGTGCGTGCGTGTGCAGTTTGCTACGGCAATTTACGGTACACGGCCACAATGCACCCTATACCTACTGTATGTCCTGCCTGCTGCTTGGGCTTACTGTCTTCATCTGGGCATTAAGCGCCACATCCTCATTATCCTGTATGTGTAGGCTTACCAATTGGTGGAATACTGTCCAAAGATCGCTGACTCTGCAGATATATCTGCTGTGATTTGGTCACTTTTGACATGTAATCATGCAGATTTTTGTATCTGCTTTGTTCCACTACTATGATTACCGTTGATTTTGTTTTTTCTACAGTGAGTTGACAAATAATGAGCTTTGTTTTGTTTCAGAGCATCATCCATCCTTTGGTTGGTACAGTACAGCAGTACAGGAGAAGAGCTTAACACTCCACTGACCTCAATGATCTGTCACATCAGTTTCAGTTCTGAGAGTGTAAACATTGAGATTGAAACATTTTTACACTCCTCGGGTAAATGTGTTGTCCATCTTGTTATGGACTCCATATTTCAGCTTGTTATGTTTGTGCTGTCTGTCCCTCTGTCGTCGTCCCCCCCCCCCCCCCACGCAAATGAATAACCTACTTCATCATATAACAGTGTTAATTACACAAGATTTGTGACAATAGCCAATTTACAAGCTCAGCTATTTTCACTACTTTCGCTTGCTGTCTCTGTGCATCTGTGCTATGAGTGTTTTAAGTGTGTCTATGGATCTTTATGAATGTTTAACAAGTATTAACAATATATTGTGTATGTAATATGAACTACGCTGGAACACATGTTCTTTTTCCCATTTCCTGGACAATAACAGTTTTGGACATACTGTACCGTTTCAACCCGATAGGGACGATGTCAGTTATCCGTCACTTCACGAGTCTGGCCTCCCATTGACCTAAAAATAATGAGCAGATCTACAAGCCCACAACTTGCAAGATTGTAGATCGACTATTTTTGTTGTGTGACAGAATGCCTACTGACCTGTAACAACACACTGGATTATAATGTTTTTTTTTCCGCCATGCTCTCCCTATACTGTACACTAGCTACTACTACATTCACCTTCAGCCCACCTCCGCCATCCTCTGGTTCATTTCCCCATACAAATCTACACACATATCAATCACCCCTCACCCCCTACACAGACGCACGCACGCACGCACGCACGCACGCACGCACGCACGCACGCACGCACGCACGCACGCACACACACACGCACGGACGGACGGACACACACACGCACGCACGGACACACACACACACACACATTTCACCACCTCCGCTTTCCTCACTCCTCTCTGTAAACCTCTCTCGCTCCTGCCCCCTAAACCACTTCCAGTGCATATGATGTATACAGAGCTTTACATACATATAAATCTTGGGGCCTATTTGACATGCCAGTGGGTACGACAGGCTGCATCACGCTATCAGCATGGTGGTTGTGGCTCTGCAGTGCAAATATCCCTCCCCCCCTCTCTCTCCCTCTCCCTCTCCCTCTCCCTCTCCCTCTCCCTCTCCCTCTCCCTCTCTCTCCCTCTCTCTCTCTCTCTCTCTCTCTCTCTCTCTCTCTCTCTCTCTCTCTCTCTCTCCCTCTCCCTCTCCCTCTCTCCCTCCCTCTCCCTCTCCCTCTCCCTCTCCCTCTCCCTCTCTCTCTCTCTCTCTCTCTCTCTCTCTGCTGCCATTATTTATTCAGTTTGTTTGGTGGGACTCAGTGGCCACGGCAGGCAGACCCGGACTGGCAGACCTATCGAACTATGGCATAATAGATGTAATACATCAATGTGTTTGAGCTGAGAGCCTTTAATTAGGCCTTCCTGCTCGTTTCATCAATCCCCCCCTCACCCCTCCGCCCCTGGGATTTGGGGGTGGGTGGGGTACCACAGACACGTCTCCTGTATTGCATGTGAATCACCATGCCTCCACCTCCTCAGGCGCTTGTTTGTCCCTGAAATCAGCGGCCCCAAAGTAACCAGCCATCCTCCTTGGCTCTCATGCAGTCCAAGGCAGCGGTTGCCATTCATGTCTGAGAGGTCAGACGGTATTAAATGCTAATTCTCAACTAAATGTCAATAATTAAAACGTCGCACTCCCAGGATTTGACACACAACAAGAGCTGATTACTTTCAGACAGCATTGTCTGAAACAGCTTACTCCAGGTATGTGATTTGTTTGTTTTACTGGTTTTGGGACCAAAATTGGATTGTAAAATCAGAGCAAAACAAGCTTGTGGGGCATTTTGAGCCATCATTACGGTTAGGATTAGGTTAATATGATATGAAATTGTGTCTTGTTTCGTCCAGTGGTCATTCCACCAACAAAGACCGACTAATGCTTTAGCCATTTCCTGTTTGCCATCTCCAACTGTACATCATATGACTCCAAATTTGGATGCTTGACAACAGCCTCAAGTTAAAATGGAACCAAACCAATCTTCATTGACGATTTACAATGTTCAATGAAGCCTCCTGGACATCCACCAACATTAACGTCAAGGGCTGATTGATGAAAGAGGACAGTAAGGAAGATCTCTCAACATTAAAACTATATAAACTATAATTTGTTGAAAGTGATTTTTTTAATTGCACTACTTTTATTTCTTCTTATTTTATATTTTATTTTTATTATGTTTTATTTTGAGTTAGTGTTTGTAAACAATTGTAAGTATTGCCTTTGTTAAATGTTAAATGTGTGTCTGTGTCGGACCCCAGGAAGACTAGCTTTTGTCAAGGCAAAAGCTAGTCCTAATAAACCATAAACATTGGGCGCGTAGCTGCATCATGGTGACATGAGGTCCGTTTCTCTTTAAAGGACCACTTCACCACTTTTCAACTTCTCTTCCTATAATTGGTCATCACTAATGTTCATGATAAATTACCACCATTTTTTCCTACTCAGTCTGTGTCTCATAGGAAGGCTGTGGGCAGTTCAGAAACCCGTCCACCAGTGACATCATCGATGGTGAATAAAAACGGCAGGCTTTCTTTTCCTGAAAAGTTGCAATGCAAAAGTTGAAGCCATCGTTCTCACGATAATAAAAATCTAAATATATTTTAAAACAAATCTTGTTTAAAAAAAATCTGCCTAATGATGGTGAGGACCAATTATATGAAGAGATGTTGAAAAGTGGTGAAGTGGTCCTTTAAGCCAATTTCAATAGGATAGTAATGGTAACAGCCCAAGAAGGCTTCACTTCATAGTTCCCAGAGAAAAGTATTTGATATACCATAACCAACAATCTGGATGAATAGACATGAAAACACATTTTATGTGACTGCAACACTGCGGCAGAGGAAAAAAAGCGTTCTCTTTATTAAAAGCAGCTGTCTTATAACACCATTCTTCTGTTTACTCACAACCACTCACCTGTGGAACAGACAAAGAAATGTTTTGTGTATTGATTTTGTCATGATCCCCTTGCTGTGAGAATGAATGCACATTCGTGTGAGTGTATTGTGAATAAAAAAGCATAAAAGTAGGCTACATCACTTCACTGCGTAGCCTATATTTTGTATGAATGCATTTAGAGTCAGTGCATTGCATTTCCCATGGACAGGCTGACTTAATTACCCTTCACAACAAAACTCAATGGTGATTACATTTAATCCAGGGTATCTCAGCAAAATCATATAATGCATAAAGGGCATCTTGTGAAGAACACAACATACTGTAGACTATATATCTGGCGTAATTTCACCAAATTGCTTTTCAGAATGGCTCTATTTCAATGTGTGTTATTTTCGCCTTTATTTTTTTTATGGAGGGACAGACAGTAGGCTGACAGGAAATGGGGAGAGAGATGAGGGGGGAAGACATGCAGTAAAGGCCGTCGGGATCGGGAGTCGAACCCACGGCACACTGCCAGACTGGACCGCTGAGCCATGGCCCAGGCCCAATGTGTGTTCTTTTACGGTATATGTTTTAAACTGCTGCCAATGTGCTATGGATAAAAGCATGATCATTATATAAAAACTGTATTGGATCTCACTTGTGGATCATATATTGAATATTGTAGGAATTGTGTGCAGGTAGCTCAGTCGGTAGACCTTGGGTGTGGTAGCGGTGGCCGAACGGATAGCGGCGCGGTCTAGATACCGGAAGGTTCCCAGTTCGAATCAGCCGTCCGACACGTTAAAATTACCACCGCTGAAATGCCCTTGAACAAGGCATCAACCACTACGATGAAATGTGTTCTATGAGCAGGCCTGGCTGGAAACAAGTTCTTGAGCTTAGCCCAGATACCCTGGGTAAATATAGATTTCATTTCATTTCATTTCATTTGGTAAGGTGAGTAATGGGAGTTATGGTACAGAGCGCTCCATCAGAGATAAATATCCCAGTGGTCTAGCACATTAAAAGGGGATACCTACAAAAAGCCACTCTGACCTACTGTACTATTCGGGTTTTCATTTATGATCTTACTTATGGCTAGAAATAAAAAAGAAGATGCATATCTTTATTTATTTTCTTCCCCATACCGCCAACATATTGTGACACCGACTCGACTTGCACTGTTCCGAAACGAATGCGGTCGTGTTTTTGTTTTATTTGTTTTATATTTTCTTATTGGACATGTCTGTGTCCTGTGTATGTCTGTGTCTGTATGTCTGTATTTCTGTATGTCTGCATGTCTGTGTGTCTGTATGTCTGTGTATGTCTGTGCATGTCTGTCTGTCGTCTTTGTATTGAGTTGTGCTGGAAATGTACTGTAATTCTGCAAACTGTTAATAAATATTTCAATCAATCAATCAATCAAGGACGAAGGCTCTCTCATTGACAGGTGAATCAGTAGGATACAACAGTACGTCCTCCCGGTGGGGGCTCCTCATTGACAGGTGAATCGGTATAGGATACAACAGTATGTCCTCCCGGTGGGGGCTCCTCATTGACAGGTGAATCAGTAGGATACAACAGTACGTCCTCCCGGTGGGGGCTCCTCATTGACAGGTGAATCAGTATAGGATACAACAGTACGTCCTCCCGGTGGGGGCTCCTCATTGACAGGTGAATCAGTATAGGATACAACAGTATGTCCTCCCGGTGGGGGCTCCTCATTGACAGGTGAATCAGTAGGATACAACAGTACGTCCTCCCGGTGGGGGCTCCTCATTCACAGGTGAATCAGTAGAGGATACAACAGCAAGCAGTGACAACTGCTGGGGAGGTATTAATTAGCATAACGACAACATTTGCGGAGAAAAGGGGGTCAAATACAATAAGGGAAGATACTATAGCTCCTACAGGGGTGTTGCTAAAAATGAGGAGACAAAATTATATTATGATCATGTTACCTTTCTTTGCAAAAGAAGATGTTTTTGATATACCGGTAGTGAAACTGTTCCAGCACGCTTGTAGCTCACCAGAGCTTGCATAGACCATACAATTGCAAGTTGCAACGCCTCTCTACTATTATGGAGGTTTGCAGAGAGTTTCATGTCAAGGCCTGTCAACGCAAACGTTCTATCCTGTGCTAGCTCCAGCTGCAGCATGCTTTTCAATAAATCTTAAAAAGAAAATGTTAAAGAGGTTGGCAGAGTTTCACATCAAGGCCCACTTCTCTTTGTTGGAGAAACCCTTCGAATGAACACATTGACAGTTCTGGAATTTACCTGGCAATCCATACAAGCTGGTGGTTAAGAAGGTCCATCTGTAATATATTGATAGATTTTGTGATTGGACAATAACAGAAGAGAGGATCATAATCGTGCAGGAGTTTTGAAAGTGTAGAGAACTAGCAGCATACGTTATGTCCCCTGGATGTGCTACTTCAGCACAGCTTAGTTATTATAGAACATTGGAATTGATTGAGAAAAAGATGCTTGGCATGGGTTTCATAACGAACAACAGATGGCACCATTCTGTTATCCATCTTGTCAAGTATTTTTGTGTTGGCGGATACACAGTGCACGCACGCACGCACGCACGCACACACACACACACACACACACACACACACACACACACACACACACACACACACACACACACACACACACAATAATGTGCACAACAATTCCCTGAAATACTGATTTGTAGTATATAAATATTATATTGTGGCTTGACTCCACATTTCAGTGAAGATGGACTGCCCACAGTCTGTTAATTCCACAGCAGCTATAATCCCCTCAGTCTTCTCAGTCTTTCGCTAATATATCCATTACATGAGTGATGCTCCCATAAGCCAGTCTTAGTCAGTAAATAATTCTGGTTAATTAAAGCCAAGACATCCATCTTTGGCTTCGCTTTGTGTGCAGACTTTTTGAGAGGCATGTTCCATTAATAAAACACTAGTTATCACTAGTGTTGATGCCATTTCAAACCTGTTAATTAGACTGTAGATTTTAAATGGAAATTACAACGAATAATTCACGGGAATAGGGAGATGACACTTTATTCCCATGATTGCAAACCACTCATTAAGTGGTAACAGCAATAGGATGGATATGTAAAGCTGATACATACTCATTTCACTAGTCGGAATAAACACACCATTGGGGAGGTTTAAGCGATTTATTGACAGTGAAGAAATGAAGGGATGAAGGAATGAATGAATGCAGGCGTGTATAGGTTTCCGGGGGGGGGGGGGGGGGTCTTATGGCGTTTGTCATGTGGCGTTCGTCGTAAGGCGTTTGTCTGACTTTGCGCACAGACGGTTACCCCCAGCAGGAACCTGAGAAGGAGAGAAGAGAGTTTTGTTTTAATCGTTTGATCCACTTTTGGCGAAGTGAATGTAGTAGTTCTAGTGGGGAAAAAGCTCCTTTGGGGGGAGCGGGGAAAGGACCTGCTATGGAGGTGGAGGTGGAGGGGGTGGGTTGCGAGAAGCCTGTAGGAAGGCGGCTAGTGTGCGACGCAGCGAGGCGGGCGAAACATGAAGGATTCTGGGTGGTACTGGGCAGGTATAAATAGGGACAGGTAGATTGGAGTGGAGGGCGGAGAGTGGCATGAAGGGCAGGGTCAATGTGTATTTCTCCGCCTCCTGAACATCTGTTGTTCCAACTCCATTATATTTATTTTTACTGCGTGGTACCTAAGGGGTGAGCCATAGAAGAGCATCTGTAATGTACTGTATGCATGTCTCTCAAATCGTGGTGGCCATCTGTCAGTCCATCCATCCGTCCCTACGTCCATCTGTTTGTCCATCCGTCCACGGTCCATGTCTGTCCAAGGTTAATCTCACAAACCACATTTATTGTGCGCCGCTTCCAGTAGACCAAAGTCAACCCTCGTATATTTTTCACATTTTCCGATGGGTCTGAGGAGGACACTGATTCTACAGAGGTGTTTGGGGGGTTGTTTGCTTTGCTGATTGACCAAACCATAGAATGTGATAATGGCAGTAATGTTGGGATGGAGGAGAGCTAGGGAAGCCATCTTATAATAACTAATAATTCTAGAGAGAGGGGGGTGGGGGTTGGGGGGGGGGTACAGAGGGTGAGAGAGAGGTAGAGAGATAGAGAAGGAGGAGAGAGAGAGGGAGCGCGAGAGAGAGAGAGGTATGGGGACAAAGAGAGAGGGGAGGGAGAGGGTGATAGAGGAAGAGAGAGAGAAGGAGAGAGAGAGGAGAGGAGGCTGAGACAGAGTTGGGGGGTGAGAGAGGTAGGGAGAAAATCTGCACATACCTCATATCTCCGAATGGGTATGGACTAGTTTATCAAATTCAACGAAAAATAGGTGAGAACAAAAGGTACAGTGGGACGTAGGAGCGAGGAGGTCATCATAACAGGGTTACGTCTGGAATATGTTATTGTGAACAGTAGTTGCTACCAAAGGGCAATAGATCCAGTATGGTGGAGGGAGGTGGGAATTGAAGAGGTGACTTTTAAAAAGATTATTATTAGTGCAAAGGATAACACAGGCAAGCATTATGATAACTCCGTATGAAGAATGATGGGTTTTTTTGTTTTTGTTTTTAAGTGGTGCAACCACTTCCTTAAGTGACTATGTGTGTGGGTGGGTGGCTGGGTGGCTGGGTGCGTCTGAGCACGAAAACAGCATGGTTGTTTTTCACCACCTGTGCGCAACCTAACACACACACAAACACACACACATATTAACTGTATATATGGTCATTTCGGGTGGGCCAGTACAGTACAGTGACGGTACAGTACAGTACAGTGGAGGGTACAGTAGAGGGACCCCCACACGGTAACTCTGTCATTTCTCAACCGTTTCGGACGCGGGGCGGCTCGCCGGAATCGGGCCGGCACCCTGGGTGCGTTCCTGTATGTCTGGAACTACCCCCCCCCCCCCCCCCGGGACCCCCACACGGAGTTGCACCACTTACTTCATTTTCCTTTCATATTTTTTTAAAACAGTAATCAATTGCGCTTCATACTTTTACACAAATTTGTCCCAGAATGAGAAACATTTTCTATATTTCAGCTGGATTTAACCCATCTGAAAAGTATTTTGAAATGTGGTAATCAGAGAGGAAGTTAATGAGTGAATATTTGGGGAACAAAGTTAATTATATTATTTTATTTTATTATTTTGTATGTGAAAGTGAGGGCAGTGTGTAGCAACGTGTCAGTTCTTCAGAGGTATAAAGTAAATGTCAGAACGCCTGTGGACTCCGAGGCTAGCAAGGAGACAAATGAAAAGTAATGGCTGCTTTGATGTGCATTAAAGTGATTGTATAACAGCGCAAACTAAATACATCTTCAATCTGGATTGAAATGCTGAGACACTTTGATTACGTACATTTTGTATGAAGCTTGTTCTCAAAGCCATGGGAAAATACTACTATCTCCTTCCGTGTGTTTTTCAAATCTTACATAATCACATTTTCGTTGATGGTATACACAGTTGTTGCCTACTGAGTTTGTCAGATTTCATGCAGCTTTTTTTCATTTCATTTTTCATTTCATTCACTTTTTTTGCAGTGTAGTTCCAAATGCCGCCACAGGGTGGCACTTCTTTGAGTGAACAAACTGGGGCATAGACAGACTCCCTCACGCAAAAAGATTGATTGCACATGCGATACATGGACAAAGAATTTCCGGGGGTCCCCAGCCAAAAACGTTGAGAACCCCTGATATAAGGCTGCATGGCTAATTGGAGATAATAAGAGTGAGAGATGAACGTTGTTACGCACCATTGAATATTTTCTTTACACCATGAGAGACATTATGACTCCGCTCATGTTTAAACATTATTTGCCCACAACTTGACAGATTGATTGATTGATTGAGAAATGTATTAACAGTTTGCAGAATTACAGTACATTTCAAGCACAAACTCAATACAAAGGCTGTTAACTGTGAGTGGACGACCCAATTAAGCATTACACTTGTTTCCAATAGGGTCCACAATGTTCAATTCATCAAAAACATTTAGAGACGTACAAATAGACACTTCTATATAGACAAAGGACAGAACAGGAATTCATCATCAAGGAGGTAAAAAGGGAAAAGAAACATACAGTGAGGGGAAAAAAGGGGTGGGCGGTGGGGGGGATTCACGTTCAGCTCCGTTCATTTGTTTGTTTTCCTTGGAGGAGCTGCGTTGGGTCCCCAAGTCGGCTCCGTGGCCGTACCTTGAGTTGGCTGTGTGGCCGTGACCATCTCTTGTGTTGTCCTTGTGTTGGGTCCCCAAGTCGGCTCAGTGGCCGTACCTTGAGTTGGCTGTGTGGCCGTGACCGTCTCTTGTGTTGTCCTTGCGTTGGGTCCCCAAGTCGGCTCAGTGGCCATACCTTGAGTTGGCTGTGTGGCCGCGACCGTCTCTTGTGTTGTCCTTGCGTCCGTGTTTGAGGGATTCCGATTTTACAGGGGCCAGTTTCGAATTGCAGCCGTCCGTAGGTGCCCTTTGAGAGCGGTTTTGAAGGAGTCAAGGGATTCGCATGTCTTAATGACTGTTGGTAGGGCGTTCCACATTTTGGTGGCATAGGAGCGAAAATAATTTAGTCCCTTGTTTGTGCAGAAGCACGTTGGACTTTGTTTGTCACTTTTATGATGTTTCATAAATTATGGTAGCCTATATTTTATAACATAGCTACCCATATAGCCCCAAATCCATTATATAAGCTGATAACGTGCACCTCAAAAACTGTTCTCTTACTGCATGTTAACTGCTTAGTGCTTGGTTAGAAAAAACAGACTTCAGCTTTTGACAATGGAATACTGAAGTCGTTGACACCTATTCAAATCAACTAGACGTCAAAGAACTCTTAACTCTCCCCCAGGCCAGGGTAACTGCAACAAAACCTTAACTCTCCCCCAGGCCAGGGTAACTGCAACAAACTTGGTATTGAATTGCTTTAGCAGTAGGGTAACGTAGACTAGGCATATCGGAGATAAAGAAAACTGTGGAACTATACTCCACGGTGGAGCAAAGGTCCCACATGAAATAAATAAATAACACATAACAGGTCAAGAAGAAAATAATACATATTTAATCGGTTACTGGTTATGCTTTGGAGGTCATATCCTGACTGTTATGTAAGGAAAATAAATAAAATCCACAAAACAAAATTTCACAGACAGTAGGCTAGCATTGTGGGTGGTTAATAACTAGCTTACACATGCCTAGTAATCACCTCCAGAAAACTAGCTGTCAGCTCTCACTGCCGGGCTAATTTTGTATCTGAACTAGTGGCCCTACTGGCCAGAGCTCTATCGTCCCTTCCCCCAAAACAAGAAAGGTCTCAGACTTCAAGATCTCTCTCTCTCTCTCTCTCTCTCTCTCTCTCTCTCTCTCATAATGGAAAATCAAGTGGTGTGTGAACAGGCATGACTTGTGAGACAGGCCAGAGGAAATGTGACCATCTAAACTGTCAACAACTGTAGCAACTGGATGTTGTCAACATACAACTGTGTCAATAAAACAAAATAAAGCTATGAACCTAGTGGCATTTTCACTAATGAGCCTTGCTACATATACACACCCTGCTGTTAGATGTCTTGGATTGTTTCATCCGCCTCAGAGCACTGTCTGCAATGCCCCCTAAACTCCCCTCCCTGTCCAAGGAAGGGACTGGCAGGTTGGAACCCTAATGCCCCGTGCCGGCCACCCACCAGGCCTAACCATGTTCTCCACTTCATTTACCTTATGGCCCTCTCCTCTGCTAGACCAAGACTAAAGGGTGAAATACACAGACAGATATGCCACCTGCAAGCAATCTCACCAGCTGTCCTTTGGGACAAAACAAAGCATGCAGTTAGTTTTGTTTACATTTTGACAGCATGTTGTTCATTTTATGTTCAGCGGCCTCTCTCTGGTTCTCTGTTTAGTAAGCTCTGTCACCGTGACCTATCACTATCAGCCATGTGACTGTGACAGTGGTGCAGAAGCCATATGGCAGCTTGTTATTCTAATAGGTAGCACGCTCAGGTAGCATACCCTTTTCAAACAATCGTAAGAGTTTGTATCAGACATTTACCCCTTGTAAGATTTCACTGCACACGAAAAGATGAAATGACCTACCTAGGTTCCATCCTGGAGGCAAATCTTTCCGGTGATAAAATGGCCACCAACGTAATCAAAAAAGTCAACCAAAGAACAAGATTCCTATACAGGATCTCCTCACTGGTCAACAAAAACACCTTGAAGACCCTAACAGGAGCCCTCGTACAAGGTTTCTTCGACTATGCATGCACCTCCTGGTACCACAGCACCTCTAAGGCCCATAAAACTAGTCTCCAGACTCCAGACTTCCCAAAACAAACTGTTCAGGCTACTACTTGGCCTCACTCCCCGAACCCACCTCACCCTTGCCCACTTTGACAGGCTGGAATGGCTTAGGGTTGACGACAGAGTACAGCATCTTGCAATGGGTCTGGTCCACAAGATTCGATACACCACCAAGATACCCATGTACCTGTCTAAATACTTCCTTTAGACAGGTACTGTAGCTCTGTAGCTCAGGGGGTAGAGCAGGTCGTCCAATGATCCGTGGGTCGGCGGTTCGAATCCCGGCTCCTCCTGTCTACATGTCGAAGTGTCCTTGGGCAAGACACTGAACCCCAAATTGCTCCCGATGTGCTGGCTGGTACCTTGCATGGCTTCCGTCGCCATCGGTGTATGAATGTGTGTGTGAATGGGTGAATGTAATGCACAATCTATGTAAAGCGCCTTGGATAAAGGCGCTATATAAATGCACCATTTTACCATTTTTTTCCTTAATGTCAACGAAGTCCACATCCACAACACCAGAGGGAGTTCAACTAACCATGTGCAACCCAGATTCGGCACAAACAAGGGACTAAATTAATTTCGCTCCTATGCCACCAAAATGTGGAACGCCCTACCAACAGTCATTAAGACATGCAAATCCCTTGACTCCTTCAAAACCGCCCTCAAAGGGCACCTACGGCTACGGATGGCTGCAATTAGAAACTGGCCCCCGTAAAATCTGAATCCCCCACCCACCCCTTTTCCCCTCACTGTATATGTTTCTTTTCCCTTACCTCCTCCATGATGATTTCCTGTTTTGACTATATAGTTGTGTATATTCGTACGTCTCTAATTGTTTTGATGAATTGAAAATGGTGGGTCCTATTGTAAACAAGTGTAATGCTTTATGGTGTCGTCCACTCACAGTTAACAGTTGTAACTGAGTTGTAAATGTACTGTACTTGTAAATGTACTGTAATTCTGCAAACTGTTAATCAATCAATCAATCAATCAATCAATCAAAAAACATTTTGATAAATTAGCAGTGTTGGAATAAGTATAAGCCTACTGTATGTACTCCAATTCCCTTTACTTACTTTTTGCAACCTTTTTCCACCTACTGTAAATAACTTTGGTTCTAGAACTGGTTCCGTTCTATATTCTTGGAACCTTGATGCTTTCACAGAACCGGCGGCCATTTTTTGGATCCAGTTCCGAACCAACGTTTATGGTTCTGAACCAATACTACCATATTAGGCGGGGGGAAAAGAACAGAACCGGTTCAACCCCGGACCCCGGTGAAAATGGAAATAACTTAAAGTAGTAATCATAGCAGCACATAGCATAGCAGAATGTGTCAGCACCATTGACACATTCTGTAGCCTACTGTAAATAATGGAAAATGAGATGCTAATGTGTTTTCATTTGTCAAGCCTATAACCCTTAGGGTGAACATAAAACATTAAATGCTCAATGATGCCTTGTTTGTAGGATGTACAGTATACAGTACCATTTTGACTATTACATTGTTTATACATTTTTAGCAAATCATTTTTCAATTGATATATTTGTTACAGGTATATCAATTAAAAATCATCTTCCTTTTGAACTGTTTTCCTTGTTAGAAATTTGACTAAGCATTGAATCTTCATAAACCTATTCATTCATTGTACAGTATCTGAATTTTAGTATTCATGTTTTCAATAAGTCATTTTGCCTGGATTTGTCTGTAATTTTATGAGCGCAGGAGAAACACTATAGTAACCCAGGAACAGTGGTGATGGCATATTTCAGAGTATTACTATGCAACAAAACGATATCTCAATTCCTTGCAAGGTCATTCATGAAACAATCTCAGCCCTCTACTTTGCAGTCTGACACTCTCAACCGCATGCAAAGAATGCAAAGTTTTGTGGAGATCATGCACATTTTATTTCCATCTATGAATTCTGAATACTCAATTTCGTTTTCCATATTCTATCTTTCAGTGGATTTACAAAGGAAGATGAAACAAAAATACTGACCTAAATCGACACTTGTGAGTATAGGTGTGAATGTTCTCCCAAACCCGCCCCCGACTAAAAACGCACACAAAATTCACTTGCACTGCACTTCACCCATTTCAACCTTATCTTCGTAGTATTGGTCATCACTTAATCATAGGGGTGTAACGATATAGTAACTGCATCGAAAAATCGATTTTAATTTCAAGAATCGAAGTATATCGAAATGAAAACAGCAACAATGACTATGTATCGTATCATATCGTTTTGCAATGCAAATAATCGGTATCGAATCGATACTATATTTTTGTGTGGTATTTAGCAAATTTTAGAAGAAAAAATAAAAAGAGGGGTTTAATTACTTAGTTTAAAATAATGTCAATGTATTTTAAATAGTTACTGTATTGATTTCAAATCATTGAATTGTATCGGATCGGATCGCCTTAATGAACCAATATGGTCCATGTATCATATCGTCAACCATGTATCGTGATACGTATCGTATCGCTGTTAAAATGTATCGTTACACCCCTACTTAATCACTATAAGATGGCACGTCTACTCAATCTAATCTACGCCGCTGTGTGGTCGGTTTAACCCATTTTGGGCGGGAACCCCTTTTGGTGTTTTAAACATTATGTTATAATTTAGCTATTGAAAAATAGCGGATCTACAAGCTCATAGCGCGCCACGAGTGGCCATTATAATGAGCAATTAGTGAGGACCAATTGTGTGAAGAGAAGTTGAAAATGGTTGAAGTGGTCCTTTAGGGGCAAAAAGTAGATAAGTGGACGAAAGAGAGAAAAAACGCTGCCATAGTGGAACGAAATCTGGATCATTCACAGTAAATGCACAGATTCAGAATGTTAAATACACCTCCGTGAAGCCACTCAGCCTTATCTGCATCCAAAACACAGAAGTTACCCTACCTCCAATATGTAGAACATCAATAAATGATGATACAGTCCTGACATTTGATATGCTCCAATCAGTCCTTGACTAAATAGGTTTTTACCACTGCTTGTTCATTTTTATGACCATGCTCTTGTCTCTGCCACAGTAGTATTGAGAGCTTTTGGGAGATTAGGCTTGTGTGCACGATTGTATGCCTGTGTGGTGCGTGCGTGCGTGCGTGCGTGCGTGCGTGCGTGCGTGCGTGCGTGCGTGCGTGCGTGCGTGTGTGTGTGCGTGCAGGCGTGCGTGCAGGCGTGCGTGCGTGCGTGCAGGCGTGTGGTGTGGGTTGTTTTCTTTTTATATGAGATGTATGTCTGTTCTACATTGACGAATGCAAGTGCACGCAAGTTACCCTGAAGTCTATAGATACCATATGTCATTTAACATTACCATGGATTTTCCCTACATTGGGTTGATCATAATGTTTATATTGACGTGAGTTCCATTATAACCACTTGCAAAACACATCGTTGAGTAACACGATCAGTGATTATTCATACATTAGAATGTACAGTGTACCCTCCCCCACACCACCATCACCACACACACACACACCTTGTTTCTATCCCTCTCTATCAGGCAAGGCTAACACTTGGGCCAGGTGAGAGGCTGAGGAAATACGAGCATTAAAGACCTTCAAGGGCACCTCTGGCGCTCAGCGTTGTGATGGATAAACAACCACGGCTATTGAAAGATAGCCTTCCAGCCCACGAGTGATTCATGGACTGCACAGAAAAGACAGAACAGTTCAGACCTGGCATCCTCCATCGCGGCAGATGGCCTTAGCCATACAAGTACTGTAGTATTTTACTGTCTTTAAAGGGACCCCATGTGCACAGTCACGTGTCTAAAATTGTTTGCTGAATGTGTGTTCTTTATGGCAAAATGACAGATCCTCTGTACAATGCATTAAGGTTATTGTTCATACATACACACAAAACGTCTCTCTTTTCAGTGTTGTTCCCGCATTAACTCTTTTAAAACAACAGTGAAATTATGTGAAATATCCATCTTTGAATACCAAAAAGTTGTGGATTTCTCAGTGTCACTGTGTTGTTCAACAGTGAACAATGAACATGCTTGTCACAATCAGTGCCAACATATGAAAACATTGCATATTAAAAAATAATGTAAACCACTTCCTATAGTGTCTGTGGAGACTCCTTAAGATATGTGTGTGTGTGTGTGTGTGTGTGTGTGTGTGTGTGTGTGTGTGTGCGTGCGTGCGTGCGTGCGTGCGTGCGTGCGTGCGTGCGTGCGTGCGTGCGTGCGTGC
Source organism: Electrona antarctica (assembly GCF_951216825.1). NCBI lineage: Eukaryota > Metazoa > Chordata > Actinopteri > Myctophiformes > Myctophidae > Electrona > Electrona antarctica. The sequence continues at coordinate 45,147,166 of NC_136808.1, read as the reverse complement.
GTGCGTGCGTGCGTGCGTGTATCTATCTGCCTGCCTGCCTGCCTGTCTGTTTTTGTGTCCTACATGCATCTGACAGAACTGTAACAGAGACCATGGGAGCAACTGAACAGGGCTGTGTGTGAACATGTGTCACTGGGTTCTCTAATGGGAGCGTCACGCTCGTAATATGCAGTCCATCTGCAGACTGCACAATGAATATCAACAGCTCTTTGCAATATTGACTCCTCCCTGCACCCACTGCCTCCTCGTTTTAATGATTACGCCTTTGTCCTCTACCACGGTATAAAGAAGGGGGGGGGGGGGTCCTGTAGGATATATTCCATTATTGGATATGGCGGGGAGGTGCAGAACGTAAGGCTTGCGTGGCTGTCATATCTTCTCTTTATTATTCATTAGGATCTCTTTCCGTGTAAAAGGACCTTGATGAGCTATGTTTATTCATACACTAACCTTTTTAAATATTTCCAAGAGCCCTCCAACAAAGACCTCCCCAGCATACTTAATACCTCATCTTTGTTTCATTATTCAGTCCTCATGCACTCACTTCCCACTTAAGATGCGGAACATGGATCTTTCCCTCCCCACCTCTCTGTTCCTTTCTTTTTCCCTTCTATATCTTCTCTGTGAACCTGGCGCTCTCACTCACGCTCGCTATTTTTTTTTTCATCAATATTTCTTGCATGTGGGTGCTTTCTCTATAATGCTTTCTTTAAGTCTGATCTTTCTTTCTTCTCTCTCCTTTTCTCTTGCTTTGATCCCTGTTATTTTTGGCCTGTAGTCTTTTTCTTTCTCCTGTTCTAATTCCGATGTCTTCTCCTATGCAGACTGCTCCCAGAGGGATTCATGATTAGTGCATTCATTTCTTTCTTTTCTTTCTTTTTTCTTTCTTTTTTCTTTCTTTCTTTCTTTCTTTCTTTCTTTCTTTCTTTCTTTCTTTCTTTCTTTTGCACCCTGCTTTTGTTTTTAAAAAAAAACATCCTGATAAATGATACATAAATGAAGGTTCAGGTGCAATGGATATAATATGCAAGCAGGGTGCATGCATGCACCTGTAGTTTCCTGCCCCTTGCATTAGCACAGGTGGAAATTTGTGATATATATCTTTTGTTCACAGTTCAGCACTGAAAACAATGAATGTCCAGATGTATGGCCTCCACAGTCCACAGTACGTGGCTTTCTTTGCTGCTCCATAATAACTAAAATAAAATGTAGATAGCAAGTTAGCAACACTAGTAATGTTTCCCTTTTCTCTGTCCCAGCTCCTGCCCACCTGCCAACCAGCCATGCGACTTGGCAGGATTTCTCTGCCTGCTATGAGGGATACAGCACATCCACTGGCACAGTCAGTGAATGCTAAGAGAAGATTCAGCTGAAATCCCAGATATTGCTGTAACACACCGGCACTGGGCCCAGACACTTGTGTGCTTAACACAGGTTACCTGTCTGTGAGGTTCCTACATTACTGTGGCAGGAATCCCATTGTAGGATTTATTTTGTGTCCAAGCTTATTTCCTGTCAGCTACTGATATTCACAAACACTGCGACAGGAAATAAACTTGGAACCATTAAGAATGCTGTGTGAAAGTGTGAAAAAGGTCTATATTAGTGAGTGTGGATTGGACATGGCAGGCACATGTGTCACGACTCACAACTGCTAATTGGTGTGACACGACAGGTGGGAGTTGTTGATCGACACACATTGACACACCAGAAATATCTGCCAGTGAATATAAGTGACAATTATTATTTTTATTGGTGGTTACTTTATTCAGTTCTGTTACTACATAGAATAGACTTTCACGTTTGCCATCCTCTTGGTGCTGTCAATCTCAATATGGATCTGCCTGTTTGTTTTCCCTTCCCCCTCTACTCCCATTCTTCGTTCAGATGAACTGTCACATCCCCTCCAGTGAGCATCAATCCACTCTCCGCAATCTGCCCCAAAGTTACTGACGCCAAATCCATGACGGCCTCACTCAATCCACATTTTCCACCCAATGGAATTTGAGGACACGTAAACCAAACCTTGCTTGGATATGCACATTCACACCCAGACTCATCAATCAGGCGTTGTGGGAGCTGCCGTCCTCCAGATTGGTTTTTAGCTTTCCAGTGAATTGATTGAGAAAAAGAAACTTGAAGTAATGTGTTTGCCAATAAGTTGCCACAGTGGCTCGATTTGAAATGGCATTAGGCTTCCTGACTGCCTCCGTCTACGATCACTAAGGGGGAATTTGCTGCTATTTCGGATCAGTCCTACCATCCCTGTAGGGCACAGCAACTATCAAACTGCGTTAAAGTACTCTTGGATATTACCTCATCTAGCTCCTCAGAAATGTGCGGGGAGAAAATGACTGAAGGGAGAGAAAATGTGTTGGGTGGAACAGACAGAGACCGCTCTACACAATCTGTGGGGTAGAGGAGAAGGAGTTGCATTTAAAATGCTGCCTTCTGACAGAATAATGTATAGAGTTGCTGCAGCTTGGTATTGGTGTTTCTGATAAATGGTACAAGTCACACTGAACCTTTATCAAAAATTGTATGGAGGGGAGGGGATGGGGGGGTCATACTGGCTGAGGAACAAGTTCAACAAATATCTAAACCACATCATCCTATCTGTTATTCGTGGGTGACAGTTTCCATTTGACATTGGGATTATCCGTCGTGAATTTGTGGGAAGGAAAATATGAAAGAAAGGACGGAATGACAATAAAAAGGCGGGAGGGGGGGGGGGGGTTCTGTACTTAAAAGTACATCATCATTCATGGAAAAAGCAAGTACAGTAGGCGTCAGGTTAGGTGTGTGTGTGTGTGTGTGTGTGCGTGCGTGCGTGCGTGCGTGCGTGCGTGCGTGCGTGCGTGCGTGCGTGAGATATGGCCTAGAGAGAGAGAGAGAGAGAAAGAGAGAGAGAGAGAGAGAGAGACTTGTTTTTTTAAACTGACTTATGTGGACCTGCTATAGCCTTTTAAGTAGATTAGCTATTGGAAACGTTAGTCTTCCCTATAAAGAGCTGGCAGAATAGCATCTGGACTTAATTATCACTATTATATCAGAGGAGTTGCAGTAAAGGTCCCAAATACACATCTTGTTTGTTTATACTTGTTTATTTGCATTGCATTTGCAATTCATTATAGAACATTGGTTTTTAAGCCACTCTGGAAATGGGGGACCACAATGGAAATGAGCTCTTGTTTTTGTTTTGTTTTTGGGTTTTTTATCCGTTTGTTAAATAGCCTATGGTTAAAAAAAACGTGCTTCCTGGTGAGGCTGTGCAGTGTGCATATATCTTTAAATTGATATATCTAATATTTCTTATTTTGTCAATCAATGAAGAATTCAAACATAGCTCAAAATGTACACTGACCTTTTTGCAGATTGGCTCATTTTCAAACAGTCATGTCAACCATGTCTATAGCATTGCCTGCTACACTGCACCTGCACCCGCATCAATTATATATACACCGTATACAAATCTCTCATCAAAGGAGAATCAGAATCAGAAGCCTTTATTGCCATGACATGTAAAACATTTTTTGGTTCGGTGAACAGCATACAGTTACAGAGTGCAGTTACCACAGCTGCCATGGACGGCGCTATATTGGATACATTGCATCTTCCTTGCAAAGGTATGCAAAGCCTTTATTACATGAAAAGAGAGGCTTAGGTCAGTACACTTTTCAGTGAGTATTGCCATTATGCTTTGAGAGCCACAGAAGGCCCAGGTATTGCACACAATTTATCTTGACTGACCTCTGTAACTATGCGCTGGTCTTCATTTCCGCTAATGTACTCATTCCTGATCAATAAGCAATCAAGGATTGTCTCTCTGCAGTGCTTGGACATCAAAACGGAAAACTGGAACCTGGAAAATCTGTCACGGTCTGTCTGTCTGTCCACAGACCGTGTCCCCACTTCAGCCACTCCCACTTTCCTTTCCTTCTCTCAGTCCCTGCCACACACCTGCTCACACTCTCTCATCAGCCCAACTGTGCCATGCCCCTTTCACACCTGAGGACATTTCCCCAATCAACCCACCTCCTATAAGACTGGACTCATTTCACACACTCACTGTCAGGTTATACCTTGTGTTTGGTCTTGCTTGTTCTTGGACTCTGTGTTTTTGGACATCCTGCTTTACTGCCCGCCTTTCTACACAGTAAGACTTGTATTTGTTGGACTGCTGCTGTTCTGCCTGCATTCTGCTCTGTAGATTAGCATGTTTGGACTACTGCTCTCCTGCCTGGTTGTTACTGTATGATTTGCCTATTTTCTGTTATTAAATTCTTAAATCTACTCCGTCTACTGTGGCTTTGCATCCTGGGTTCAATCTAAACCTCACTCCTGACAAAATCAAATGTTTTATTACTATCAGACAATCCAATTTTTACTATCATTTAAGAAGTAGAGGATTATGATGTACTGTTTTTAGTGTAGTAGTATAGTGTAGTACCCCAGACTACCCGGCCACAATCGCCAATCAGGCTCAGCTCTATTGGCACGGTAGGTTATGTGTCGGTTTACAGAGGGGAGACTGGGGTTTGATCCCAGCTCGGCACGAATCACTTCATCCATGGCGTAGTCGGCAGACATGGAGGAGGTTCTCGTGTGAGGGAAAAGACGTGCATCGTGAACGGTGTAGCGTAGTAGTGTGAAGCGGATGTAGTGCCCCAGACAAGACCCGGCCACAACAACTCTGCCAATCCGCCTCAGCTCTGTTTTGGCACGGTATACTGTAGGTTGTGTGCCTGTTTTCCAAGTGGGAGACTGGGGTTCCATCCCAAGTTCCAACTCGGCACAAATCACTACACAAGCTATATTCAACTGCCAATAACTAAATAACTGAATACCGTGGTCACACACACACACACACACACACACACACACACACACACACACACAAGCAAATAACTGTGATGGGGGGGTGTATCCACGCCAATGTTTATTTTTTTCTTTCTAAATTTTTATCCCACGATTTTGCAACCCTTTTTCACCCAGTGCCAATTATCTAATGTAATCCTGGGCGCTACACTTCCTCTGCCAACCTGGGGGGGGCAGCGGACTGACCTCATGTCTCCTTCTATGCATGAGGAGTCCAAGCTGCTTCTTTTCACCTGACGGGGGAATTTCCCTGGCCGGACGTAGCGCGTGGATGGAACACATTATTCTGACCAGTTCCTTTCCCCTCCATCAGGTGCCCCAGCTGGCCAGGGGGAGGTAGTTTTAGAGACCAGGATTACTGCATGTTTTTTTTGTTTGAGGGTACCTACCCTAGGGGACACGGGGAGAACATGCAAACTCCACACAGAAAGGCCCTTTCGCCAACCCCACTTCGGGTATGGGCACTGATGACGCGGAGGAGAGAACACGCCAATGTTGCTTGTTAGGTGGCCCATTATCCGGGCATTACAGTTGGTGCATGGTGTAAGGGGTGTATTTTTGACGTTACATTAATTAAACCAGAGTGTCGGTTTCCATATACCTTGAGAAGCAAGAAGCAAAAGCTCTCTGCTCACCGAAACATCACATGGAAACTAGAGGTCTCCAAACTGGTTGTGCTGTGCTGTTGCAGTCCAAATTACCATGGCCAAATGTAGCCTCATGGTCAAGAGATAGCTTGACATAGTTTAATATTCACATGCTCATTAGGTTATTTATTAAAACTGCATATTAGATCATGAGAAGCAGTGGGAGCACCAATACTGCATGCTCCCACTGCTTCCCACTGTACAGTTATGTCATCATCAATATCCATGGGGCTCCGAGGACACGTATACTGTAGCCTACGTGCCCTCGGAGCCCCATGGATGACGTCACTGTAGATACAGAGACAGCTAAGGAATGTCAATTTTGAGCTGCTGATACACATTTGAGTCAGTTTATATCAATTGTAATCATGCGTATGAAACCTGTTCTGGTCAAAACAGGAACCACCAAAATTAAAACACCAAAAAACATTTCTGACCCCCACTAGGCTCCATCCCTGATAGATAGATACATCTCATTTTCTCTTCCTTTCTCTACCTCTCTCTCTATGCCCTCACTGCTTGTCTTTGTGATTATACCATGGACAAGTTGACTCGGCTTTAGCTCTCCATTGAACCTACCCGTGGACTATACCAGGGACAAATAAGTACTTGACTTTTTCTTTCTTTTTGCTCTACCTCACACATCACTTGCGGATTACAACAGCGTGAGAAGTGTCAGTCCTCTATGTGGATTCCACGGCTGACACTCTTCAGCACCTTAATCCATGCCCTATAGCACCTTAAGTATGTATAATGCACGGTGCACATCGGCTGCTATGCTCACGCACACACACATGCATACATACATGTTGATTCCGATTCTGAGACGCATAGCAGTAGCAAAATTAATGAAGAATGAAGTGCTTGAAAATGTATTATTTAGAATTACAACAAAAATCCCAAGGATGGCATTATAGCAAAGCCCATGCAGTCACCAATATCAGTAGAGGCTATCCTTTGGGATGCATGAAGATGCACATCGAATCCCATGGCCATCGGATTGTGTAGTTAGTGAGATATATTGTTTAAGAATTAAATGTTAGAAAAGCCTATAGACCGAACAACTGTGTTTTTTTAGGTAAGATCAGAGTTCATAAATTCATTTTAGATGATTGTGTCAGGTGGATCTCCGATCTCACCCTCCTCAAAAACTAAAAGAAGCTGCTATGCGCACATACTGTAAGACACTTTGAGTTGCTGCGAGAGTGAGGTCTAGCCAACACCAACTCGGGATTCCTGGATCGCTGCCCTCCACAAATTCCTATCCAACATCAGGTTCTTGAGCTCTGCAGTGTTGTCAGCCAAGCTGTCGCGCCGCAGCACGTCTACATAGGTGGTACGCTTCTTTCCCCTCCTGGCTTTGCCCTGGGTTGGCTCCCATTTACTTGCCTCAAGTTCTGGGTGCCTGACGCAGTGCCCTGCCAGCCTCATCCTTCTCTCTCTGACTTTGTCCGTGGCGCGTGGTAGGTCCCCATAGAGGTCCACATTTCTGATGCGGTCCGTCCATGTGACACCTAGTGCCATTCGTAGCTTTCTTGTGTAGACTCCATCCAGGGCTTTTTCCTGTTGTACTGTGAGGGTCCATGTCTCGGCCCCATACAGCAGTACTGACTCCACACCCGATCCCCAAGAAATCAAGCCATAGTATGGGCTCCAATCAGCAAGCATCCATTCCATACGAATGGTGATAGTTGGATCCAATCGCCCCAACCAGTTGGGTGGGTTGGGGGAAATCAGCCTTTTCTTTGGGTGATTCAATGTTAAGATGTATCTAGGCTATCATATATTTATCATCTATCATTTATCATTTATCATCATAAATACAAAATAATGTCGTTCAATGTTAAGATATGGACTCCACAGTAGCTATGAACAGCCGCCTCTTAAGGTCTTCTCCCATGTCTGATTTCCACACTCTCCTCATCCCATGCAAGGCTTTCCAGGCAAGTGCTCTCCGAACCTTCAGATCCTGTTCAGTTGAGGCAGTCCAGGCCCTGAGGTACTTGAAGTCCTCGACTTGCTCGAGCACCGTCCCGTCTGCAGTGGCAAAGACACTTTTAATTTGATTTAACACAAAGATGCTGATTTTAACTTTCTTAAATGATATGCCTAGACACAGAGATTAAAATAGGGTGCATTTTGCATCCCAAAACGCAGTTCATAGTTAAGGGACGCAATAAAACGACCTCTGCATCCACGGGATGCACTACTGTACTGTTTTTTATTCTAGTTTATTTTGCTAGCTTTAGTTATAGTAATCATTTCTTCTTGAATATAACCACATTATAACCATATAAAATTAAATAGGAGTTAAATGGCAAAATATAACTCCTAACGTGGTTGAAGTGGGACTCATAATGTCCCTGGGACCTGCATAACCGGGACTCATTACATTGAAAACCTATTTACATCACTGTAGACATTTATGTTTGTTATTAGTAAAAAATAGTATTTTATAGACATTTTAATAACACCTGCAATATAATTTCCTCTCTAAGATTATGAAGATCGAGGACATCAACTAAGCTATTATGCATTCAATACAGCCTGTTCTCCGGAGATAGATAGCAGCTACAGTACCTGTTTACATTATGAGACTTATGTTACTCCTATTATTCCCTCTTGTCAATGCATTACATAGTCATTTAGACGACAAGCAGCTTGGGGGGATTTTAATACAGCCAGATTAGATGAACTGCATGAAAACTGTGACTCAGAAATGACACCTTAAACACCAACGGTTGGCAGCTTTGTCATGTTGAAGAATAAAGTCTAATAGAGAGAACTTGCAGCATCAGCTTTCATTGTTATTTGGCTGTCTATTTAAATCTCAGCTGCCTCGTGCTGCAGTTGCTTATTATGTCTGTGCTTCTCTTTTTCTCCCTGAGCTGCATGGACACCAGAGGAGGTGCGAGTTGACAAATGAGGAACGTAGAACTCAGCGTGAGGTCATGGTGAGGCAGTGTGCTGCCTCTTGCTGGGTAAATAAATAAGCCTCTGTGCTGTCGATGGAGCCAAATATTCATCACAATAATGGCCACCTTGGGGTTGGTTAAATGTTCCAAGGAAACATCAAGGTCAGTTGTGGGCTCCCGATAACATAATAAACTTTACCAAATAGCTGATTTGTGCTCTTCCTTGTGTTTAAAAATAGACGTTTATCAGTCCCCAGAGAGTACACACAGAAGGAGCTGTTATGTCATTTAATAAGCTTGCAGGTTTCAAGGTCAATCCTCAGCAGCATCTCTTTGAATTATGTCAGCATTTCCATATGATTATCTTACCACACCTTGTTATGTCTACATGTCTTTTGTGTTTCTAGAAAAGTATTATACTAATATCATCATTGTTTATCCCCTCACATATCTCAAATTAGGTACAAAAACACATAATCATAACTGAATTTGATAAACAGGTTATGCACTGTTCTGGCAATTAGGGACTTCACATTTACAAAGAAAATATGCAATGTTGACACCTGTACAGTAACCGATGCAAATTACTAAAATATGCAGACCCGGGGGCACGGTGGCACAGTTGGTAGTGCTGTCGCCTCACAGCTAGAAGGTCCTGGGTTCGATTCCCGCTCGGGGCGCTGTGGGTGCTGGCGGCGTGTTTCCTCCTCCGCGTCATCAGTGCCCATACCCGAGGCGGGGTTGGCGAAAGGGCCTTTCTGTGTGGAGTTTGCATGTTCTCCCCGTGTCCCCTAGGGTAGGTACCCTCACAAAAAACATGCAGTAATCCTGGTCTCTAAACTGCCTCCCCCTGGCCAGCCAGGGCACCTGATGGAGGGGAAAGGAACTGGTTGGAATAACGTGTTCCTTCCACGCGCTACGTCCAACCAGGGAAACTCCCCCCTGTCAGGTGTAAAGGAGCAACTTGGACACTCAGGCATGAAGGAAACATGAGTTCAAGTCCGTTGCTCTCCCCATGTCCCCCATATATGGGGATTAGGTTGGCGGAGGGTGTGTAGAGCCCAGGATCACATTAGATAATTGACATAGGGGTGAAAAATGGGTTACAAAATCGTGGGATAAAAATTATAAAAAATATGCAGACCCAGTCGAGTGTTCCAGTATCTTATTTTATTTGGGTAGTCTGCTACTCTGCTTCTTATTCAATTTGTCCCACTGTTGAGCACCAATCCCTTCTACCCCTGAAATGTGTTATGAAAACACAGCACACTGTCAAAGTTTGAGAATATAGGTTAATATCACAACATATGCTAGACTGTATGTGTAATGGTCGTGCACACACATCCAAAAACTTCAATGGGTGCAGGATCCAAAAAAAGACTGAGAAAGGAGAGAGGAGATCAGCACACCGTATTAAAAGCTCCCAAAGTAATTGAATGATAACAGAGCGGACAAAGAAATACAACGTTTCGGCCTAACCGGCCTTCATCAGGTATATGTATCATTATCTGGTGACCATTTGGAAATGGCACTTTTAAATGATTTATTATGTGAGATGGATATAACAATACAATTTAAAATGTAAATGTTTGACACACAATCTATGGACCATTATCTGAAATCCCAGTTGAAAAGAAGTTTGTACGTGAAAACATGAACACTGTAGTAATGGATAGTGGCATGCCCAAAACAAGGACACACATAATTGTCATCAAAAATCGGTAGGTAGAACTGTCGCCTTTGGAACACAAGGTCATGGCCATGGGTTCAAATCCGGGCACTGCCAACTCAGCGTATGAGTCTTCAAGAACCCTGCCCCCCACAATTTAAACCGACTCAGTCAATTACAGTCTTCTTTTTCTCAAGTTCAGTCTTCCTTTGTGCATATTGTTCTTATTGCTTATTGCCTTCTTGCTTGGTCCCGCCTTATTGCTGCTTGCAGCTATATTTATTATTATTATTATTATAATTATTATTATTTAACCTATTTGAGAAGGGTTTCATTCAACAACAAATTATATGTGCATCTCAAACATGTCTCACAAATTAGATCAGAGACATAAACAAAACAAAGATTTGGAAACATTTCAAAAACATTTATAAAATAGTGACAATAACAGATCTGGTATAGGTAGAACCTCATATGAGCTTGTAGAGCGCTAATTTGTTATACAATGAAGTATACAGACCATGGAGCTTAATTGATCAAAAACACCACCAAACCAACATAACAGGCAAATACTTTGACATGTTTTAATGTCTACAAATATACTGACCATGAGTCATAACTGCACTTCTGGAATTGTACGCGGGGTCGACCACTCATATTTCAGGGCTGGCCTTTTACAACCCCCCCTGGACATGGTCATGGCCTTTACCTCCTGCAAGACACAACCATAAAACAAATAGGAATATAGTTTGTGTGTGTGTGTGTGTGTGTGTGTGTGTGTGTGTGTGTGCGTGCGTGCGTGTGTGTGTGTGTGTGTGGGGGGGGGGGGCACTTTAATTTAAGGTTATATTTAAGGTTATATTTGAAGTTTAAAAGGTCATAACTCTACACAGATGGCTGGTGCAGCTTGACAAACACCTCCAATAATTTCTGACATTCTTTTATAAGTTGAATTTTAATGATGGAAATGCAGTGCCATAAGTTACAGTACACCAGCAAGGGCAGTTATTAATACCTAAAATAATTAGCATGTTTCCGTAACATTATGAATGACGGTAATTGCATTGGACCTCTTTACCACCTCCATTCTTTCTTATATTTCAGAGCAGTGGAAATTCTATCGTGACCTTTAACCTCTTGCATTATTTAGGTGAATAACACACCTAATATATCTCTCGCAGGGCCCAGGGTTTTTAACACGAGCTGAAAGCTCTGTGAGGCTGTGGAGGTTTTTTTGCAGGGGATTTATTACCCTTCACACACCCTTTTGGCTTCTTGAAAAATACCTCCCTTTGGAATAAATGTTAAACACTGAGGGGCTCACATTTAGTAAGGAAACTAAATTAACCTGTGCACCCTTAAGCTCTGGAACGCTCTATCTCACACTAAAGGCCAGAAAGTGCATAAAAGCGGAGTGTTAACGCATGACGCCGACTGCCTGTAAGAGAAGTGCTTTGTAACAACCTACACAGTAAAATCCTGAGTGTTCATTCAGACTTTTCAAATGTCATTAACTTGGTTACATTTCTACGCTCTCAGAGGATAAATGAACACTGCAGATTTTACTGTAACAAGGAGCTCTGGATCATGAGCATATAAGGACATGATTTGACTCTTCTTGGCTTTTCAAACAGGGAATAACACAAAGCCTGCTTTCTTGCTTGAATGCGGAGGGACATACATTCTCTGTGAATAAATGCGATGCATAGAAAAACGTTCCACCCTTGACATATACCACAAAATGTTATGGTGGATAATGGCTCTGTCATGGCCTATATTGAACCCTGGAGGCAATTTCAGGTGTTACAGCAGCAACAATAGTATGTACCTTGTCATGGAAAATCATTTTAGCAACAATCTATTGAAAGCGTTAAAACGTTGTTGACGCCATTTCTACGGTACCTTAATTGATCTCTTGCCCCTGCAGTGCCATTGTGTTGTTCTCAGAATCGACTCTCTCGATAGACTTTACTAGTTCTCCAGTGTAGCCTACAGTCTGCTACGTGTCTAGTTTTCTGCCAAGGTCACAGCACCTTTGTCTACCTCAGTTCTTCTGCATTTTGCTGTCAGGTTTGATTTACAGCCTTTTGTCCCTCGATCATGAAGCAGTCAGCTTAGGTTTTCCATGAGGTGCACATGTTAAATGGATATGGAAAAGACTGCTCAACAGACCCTGTGCTTGTACAAGCGCTTTTAATTTGTCGCCAACAATGACCTTTCCACCACGTCTTTATAGAGCTTATCTAAGGGCACAGTGACACCTGCCTTGCGTGACTGTAACAGCCGTGTCCCATTCACATGTCCCCAAGCATCTGGTTGCAGCTGGTTGATGCATCAGATATCGATGTACGCATCTCGGCCTGCGTTGGCTATACTCCCCCTTCACTTACGCATCTCGGCCTGCGTTGGCTGTACTCCCCCTTCACTTACACATCTCGGCCTGCGTTGGCTATACTCCCCCTTCACTTACACATCTCGGCCTGCGTTGGCTATACTCCCCTTCACTTATCTCGGCCTGCGTTGGCTATACTCCCCCTTCACTTATCTCGGCCTGCGTTGGCTATACTCCCCTTCACTTATCTCGGCCTGCGTTGGCTATACTCCCCCTTCACTTACACATCTCGGCCTGCGTTGGCTATACTCCCCCTTCACTTACACATCTCGGCCTGCGTTGGCTATACTCCCCCTTCACTTACACATCTCGGCCTGCGTTGGCTATACTCCCCCTTCACTTATCTCGGCCTGCGTTGGCTATACTCCCCCTTCACTTACACATCTCGGCCTGCGATGGCTATACTCCCCCTTCACTTATCTCGGCCTGCGTTGGCTATACTCCCCCTTCACTTACACATCTCGGCCTGCGATGGCTATACTCCCCCTTCACTTACACATTTGCAACTGTACGCTGATGCTTAATTCATAGCTGGCGCGATGGCATCGCTTGCCAAACATTGGCAATCTTCAAGCTCACAATGTGTCGCTGCATGGCTCGCTGCATGTGAACTTGTAAATCGTCGACACTAGGGGTGTAACGATACATTTTAACAGCGATTCGATACGTATCACGTTATATGGTTGACGATACGATACATGGACGATATTGGTTCATTATGGCGATCCGATACGATTCAATGATTTGAAATAGCAACTATTTAAAATACATTGACAGTATTTTAAACAAAGTAATTAAACCCCTCTTTTTCCTTTTTCTTCTAAAATTGCTAAATACCACACACGAAAATATAGTATTGATACAATCAAATATTTGCATAGCAAAACGATACGATTATTAGTAGAAATAAGGGATTGATGTGTAAACTACTCAAACTTTACACATGAAGTATGACTTATCTCAAGAATGGAACACCATGTTCAACATCACAGTCTTATATGTGTGGATAATTCAACTGTTCTTATTCAATTCATCTGGTTATTCTAGGTTTCATGCACTTTCCCAGCTCTACTCAATTTACATTTACAAACAGCTGAAACTATTTATTTATTGACACAACCTATTTTAAAATTGGCGGATCGGCGGTGCAAAGTATAGGTGTGAGGGCCACATAGGCATAGCGACCCGATAGTCATGTTGCGGCCCGATAGTCAGCTGTATGTACATTACATACAGCTTTAGTCACAGACAGCTTTGAAGACATGCTGTTTGATTGATTGATTGAAATATTTATTAACAGTTTGCAGAATTACAGTACTATACATTTCAAGTACAAACTCAATACAAAGACTGACTTTAATTGCCCGGGGTTATTTAATCCATTACATTATAGCGCCCATTCGATTTATAAACACGGACCCCTTTTCCGGACGGACTTCCGGTCCGTGTTGATGTGTGTGTAGCAGCTAACAATAGCCACACCACTCTAGAGTCGATCGACAACAACGGGAGACAAGAATAAATCTATCGCGACTAGCGACTGGACCGCGGAGCGCCGTAGGATCTTTTGTGTTAGACGGGATGATTTAGATCCTCATAATTAGACACGATGATTTAGATCGCGAGTTATGAACGTTTTAAGATTTTCGTTTTCATCAGCTAAACAGGGGAGGGAGTTTTTCGATGACGTCTCACTCTTGCGCGTCACCGAGGATTGCCCAACAGGCGCTCCCAGGCTGTGGAGCCATGCGATCCGTTCTCATATCAATAAACTTAGTCTTTTGGACAAGACTTTGTCCTGAGCGTCGGGCGTTACTAATAGAAAGGACAAAGAACTTCGTCCTGGGCGATGGGAGTGTTAACTGTGAGTGGACGACCCAATTAAGCATTACACTTGTTTACAAGAGGGTCCACCTTGTTCAATTAATGAAAACGTACAAATAAACACTTCTATATAGTCAAAGAAAAAAACAGGAATTCATCATAAAGGAGGTAAAAAGGGAAAAGAAACATATACAGTGAGGGGAAAAAGGGGTGGGTGGTGGGGGGGGGATTCTGATTTTACAGGGGCCAGTTTCGAATTGCAGCCGTCCGTAGGTGCCCTTTGAGTGCGGTTTTGAAGGAGTCAAGGGATTCGCATGTCTTAATGACTGTTGGTAGGTCTGTGTCTGTCTGTCTGTCTCATGAGTGAGACAGATGTACACTAAAGGGGGTAAAGTGACACAAAATAAGTTAGAAATAAGGGAGATATAACAACAGATTATATAAGTATTTGAAGATAATAAAATAAATAAATAAATACAAACATTAAAGTAAAAAAACATGCTAAATGAAACATCAAAGAACCTTTTTTACTATCCTTGTTTGTATCGAATACAACTTTGATTAATTTCCAGGGACCGTTTCTCTTTACTGGTCTACTACTTATAGACCATTAAATACATTATGTATCACACAGCATAGAATATTTCTTCCATCTTATTAATGCCCCATACGTTTCATTATTCAAACGTATACGTTGCATTAAGATCCCTATGCGCTCAATATATGCCCACTAAATTTTTCGCTTTGTGTTAACCAACTGTTAACTAACGGCCAGGGGTTCTCAACGTTTTTGGCCGGGGACCCCCGAAAATGCTTTGGCAACGTCTCGGGACCCCCGCCCCTCCCCCTCCCGACCCCCAATATAAATTGACTGCTACAATAACCTTAATAATAGGTGTATGCATGTACTATGTGTACGATATTATAACTCTTCATTTCCATTTTCCAGCCATTCAGTTGCAAAAAAAATAAGAAGAAATCCTTTTTTTTTTAATTATTATTTGGGGACCCCCCTAAATAATTTGGCGACCCCCCGAGGGGTCGCGACCCACGGGTTGAGAACCCCTGAACTAACCGACTGAGTTAGGCCTATCCTCTCCCTGTCATGGATACCACTGAAACTCTGAACAAAAAGCAAATAGATTTTTCAGAGTCAGTGGTTCCCTGAAATGAAAGCCTGGGTATCGAGGCTAGTGGTTCCCAACCTTTCTTGGGTCAGGGTCCATTTATCTCTGAAGCGTTTGCGGCCGCCGTGTTAATCTGACCACTTAAACACTGCTGTGTTAAGTGGTCAAGGTTTTAAACTGGAAAAGGGCATGGCTTTTTAGATTAATATTATATTATCAATAAAATTATAGTGTTTTACCAATTATTTGCGGGTCCACTTGTAATATTCTCACAGCCCCCGGCTGCTCTCTACAGTTTCAGTTTAGGTGGTAGTGTTTTAGACAATTTCCAGTCACACACCGAAAATAGCAGATCTACAAGCTCACAACATGTCGCACTGCGACACGTGTCACTGTGTAGAAGAGCCAAAGCTTGCTAAATTATATAATACTGTACAACTCAAGGGTTTTAAATTCACTATCAAATCGGTGCTCCCTTGGTGAGACATCAGAAGAACATTAGCTGAGACATGGCAGCTTGACACTGAATCGCTGATGTCATTTTCCCCATCAGCCAGTAGGCCTGTCATCCAGGGTGACGCATTTTCGTTGAGAGAGAGAAAAAGACAGACAAAGAAAAGTGCTGCAATTCCCACCAAAATGCTCTGATAAAATGACTTAAAAGAAATCCCGAGGTATATGTACCGTATGTGCATGCCACCAAGCGTCCTCCAAATTAAATTTGTGATTTATGAATTTTCATACTATACTGTGTGTGTGTGTGTGTGTGTGTGTGTGTGTCTGTGTGTGTGTGTGTGTGTGTGTGTGTGTGTGTGTGTGTGTGTGTGTGTGTGTGTGTGTGTGTGTGTGTGTGTGTGTGTGTGTGTGTGTGTGTGTGTGTGCGTGCGTGTGTATGTATATATATATACTATTTGTACCCATCTTCATTGCCATCAAATTGCTATATAAATACGAAAAGGCTGATGGTATAGTAATAATTAAATTAAATATCTATTAATGGTTTTTTTTGTTTTTTTTACTTTTCCCTTTGTTATTCAGAAAAGGCGTTTGGGGAGCAGCTATCTCTGATGTTATTGGTACGCAAGCCTAGGGACAAACAAAGCAATCCCATGTTTCATTCAGACAAGAACTCCTCATTTCTCCTTTTTTGTTCTGTGTGAAATTCCCTGAATGCTCAATTTCAGTGAATGAATTAGGTAACAGGAACAGTCGTATGAACCTAATCATTGACTAAGATAATTAGCCAGAAGAATTGTTTTCCCTCATGTTGAATATGAATATGCTTCATGTAGACCTTGTGTGTTCATTTTCTTTTCGATAGTGTACATTTTCTTTTTGATAAGGAGTATTTCACTTAGCCCATGTTCATCCATCCATCCTTCTTCAACCGCTTATCCGTAGTCAGGTCGTGGGGGCAACAGCTCAACCAGAGAGCTCCAGATTTCCCTCTCCAGAGCAACATTAGTAACGTCCTCCTAGGGGATCCCTCCAAATTAGACCATGTGCCATGCGTTTTATTATCCTTCTACATATCCTTATGTTGAAAAAAACTCCACTATCAGTGCCATTGTTCGGAAATACCTGTTTATTTTCACTGGTGTTAACACCATGCAGTGTCTACTTTGAAAGAAGCTCTTTCCGAGCCACCATTGCCAACTACAGTTGCAGTCATGTCATCATGCAGCAGTCGTAAAATCACCAGATTCTTGTCTGGGCAGCCGATCTTGGAGAGGGCTCAGAGGGCACACCATGCAGAGGGCAGTTCTGTCCACAGAGTCAAAGGCCTTTGTGAGGTCAATGAACGCCATGTAAAGCGGTAGGTGTTGCTCCTGACATTTCTCCTGCAGTTGACGAGCTGTAAAAATCATGTCAGAGATTCCCCCATGGAAGGACGAAA
Organism: Electrona antarctica; assembly: GCF_951216825.1. Classification (NCBI taxonomy): domain Eukaryota; kingdom Metazoa; phylum Chordata; class Actinopteri; order Myctophiformes; family Myctophidae; genus Electrona; species Electrona antarctica. The sequence continues at coordinate 45,129,817 of NC_136808.1, read as the reverse complement.
GCCACACTGCCACACTGGGAAGATGTTTTTTCAATGTTTTCAATGTTTTGTTGTCTCATTGAAACCTTCATACATTGTAGGGCTGCAACTACTTATTTTTGATTACTTGAATAAGTGAGAATTTTGTGTGCGTGTGTGCGTGTGTGCGTGCGTGTGTGTACAATTATCATTATTGTAAATACAGTACAGTATATTGACAAGTTGATGAACCACCTGAGGGGTATCTTATACTTCGTTGAACAGCAATTTCATGCAAAACAATTATGAAAAGCAGAAACTTTCCGCCTATAATGAATGACATGCCCAACATAGGGATTGATTACTATTCGATTATTTTGTATTTTAATAGATTCAAATTATTCATTTGATTAACTGTTGGACCTCAAATACAGTGTATATTATTGTCAGGCCTTGTGACTAGCAATGAACAATGTGCCTTTAAGCAAAAGCAAATTACAAAGAAAGGATGCACATGATGTGGACTGTTGCACAAGGACTGCATGCACACAGTGCCAAACCCAAGGTTCATGAAAAGAACAGGAACAGCAGGAGGTGTGGTGTGATCTGTGGGGTTGTTTGATGGTAGGAATGGGTGGGACACAATGTTGAAAAGCAAAGTAAATTGGATCACAGACCTGGAAATGAGCTTGTGAGAGGCACTTGTGTCTTAATCCTTGAATTCATAACAACATGATGTTGCTTGCCTCTTTAGTGAGTGAACTTACTTACCTTTGGAAACTAGATTATCATGCATAAAATATGATGAACTGATGTCTCAAGGCATCCTGCAGTAACTCGACGGTGTGTGTGCGTGCGTGCGTGCGTGCGTGTGTGCGTGCGTGCGTGCGTGCGTGTTAGAGAGAGAGAGAGAGAGAGAGAGATAGTAGAGTATAAAGTGATCTATACAAGTTCAGTAAGTTTGTCAAAGCACCACTCCTATTTAAAGTATTTTTAAGCCAAGGCATGCAGCATTATATTTTGTCTTTATAATAATGTTACCTTCACGAGTTCAATGTAAACTGGCCGAACGGATAGCGGATCGGTCTTGATACCGGAAGGTCGCCAGTTCGAATCAGCGGTCCGACACGTTAAAATTACCACCGCTGAAGTGCCCTTGAACAAGGCATTGAACCACTACGATGAAATGTGTTCTATGAGCAGGGCCTGGCTGGAAACAAGTTCTTGAGCTTAGCCCAGATACCCTGGGTAAATATAGTAATCATTTCATTTCATTTCAACCAGTGCAACATCAAAGATGATGAGAATGGTGCCCTTTTTCTGTCTCTTAAAGAGACAGGCAGCCAAAGGGTGTCATGTGACACAATTAGCATGTCACCGTGGTGGTAAGGGAGGGGGAACATAATCGTGGCAGTTGAGATGATTCATTTTTGAAAGATAATATGAGGCCCCTCAAGAGGAATGCAGCCAGGGAGTAAAAGCGATATCTGCTCCATGGTTAATTCAGCATGATTTTCCAAGCACAAGGTCACTCATTGTCAGCATCTGACAGAGGCCCATTCACAAGAGTGAGATGAGCTCCGAGAGAGCATTCTCATTCTCAGGCCACTGCTCTCGTCTCATAATTATCTGGATGGTGCAGGCCTGCATGACATTGTCAAGAAGTACAAAGCTGTGATCACTGTCTAGTGCTTGCGTAATGAATTAATGCCAATAGCAGTGAATACATCACAGGCAAAGACAGATTTCGAGTGTTATTAGCACCGCTATCATGAGAATGCATCCAGCAGATTTGTTCCTACCCCATAGCCCTGTGTTTTGTAGTGGATAAATACCCTTTCGTAGTCTAAAGTCTAAAGTCTAAAGGTGTGCATTCACAGTCTTTCAAAACCTGTTCAGGGTCAGACATTCACAGTATTCATGACATCTTAAGTTCACGGTTGTTGTTTGCTTGCTTGTTTTTATTTATGTATTTTTTGCATATTAAGGTTTATCTGGGTAGGAGATTGCAGAGATACTGGTCCTCACAACTAACATATGGTGCACTAAATGGCTGAGCCAATAATGGCACTCCAGACACTAAAGTCTTAAGACCAAAGTAGTTACATTTTTGGTTTTATTTTTGCTTTACAGGATGGCACAAGATTATAGTAGCCTTATGGCCATTGAGCTAATGGAAAGGAAGAGTCATTAATATACACTACACTATTTGAATATCCCTTAGATGTGCCAAAACTGTAAAAAGCAAACACAATTAATGTTCTATATTCAGAAAAACTATGGTAGTATTTTATAATGTAACCCTTTAGTTGTTTTGGTACATTTCTTGATCAGTACTATATGTTAATGTATTCAGGTTATGATAATGATATGACACTGCATTTCCGGAAAATTCGTCTGGCTGTCGCCCGCTGTTAAAACACACTGTCAGTGAGCCACCGCGGGTGTTTCATATTTGAAACATCTCAACACTCAAGCAACGTTACATTTGTCCGTGACCAGACAGTGGTACAGCTGCATCTATTGGAGAGTGGATTGACTTTCAAGGGACCCTAGGGAACTGACGTCCAAAATACAGAAAAGGTAACCGAGGGTTCCGAATGGGGCTATAGGGGAGAACTAACTGGAGGGCTCTTCCTCACTGTTTAGAGTGAGTGCACATAATCACCCAGTGTGTGTAAGTGTGGTTTTTGAGTGGTGCAACCACTCCAAGGAACAGCAATGTCCCCATGTCCCAACCTATGTCCTGGTGTGACTATGTCCGTTTAGAGTACCAGTAGGGGCAAAAGTGGCGCTGTTGTGCCAGAAACAGAGAGAGAGATAGTGTTGCACTGTTGCCTGCTAATTACAGAGAGAGAGAGAGAGAGAGAGAGAGAGGCAGGGGGAGAGGGGAGTTGCACCACTCAGTTCACACAGGTGTGATTTTATAGTGTAAGTGTGGTTTGCTGTCGATTGACGTACTGTAGTGTGACCCTCCCGCTCTAGTCGATTGTTGCCCTACTTTAATAGTTTTTCCCCTTTTAAGTATTAAATTGTACTGTATTAACTGATTGATTAAACTAAAACTGATATTTTCTGCTTTGTTACAATAAAATGTATGGATTATTATCTTGAGAATCGCCTTTGCTCCTATTATTACAACAATCCTGTGTTGCACTTTAATTGATTTCCTTGGGTTAAATTCCCAAGGTGGTGCAGTTGAAGGTTATATTTATATCCATTACTGCCAGGGTTACACATGCACCAATGCGGACTCTAATCCCCAGTCAAGTACTTATCCTAGAGCCCCGACGGGTAGGAATCTCTGTGACCCAGTACAGCGTGGTGCTTCTTTAAGCTGAGCACCCACAGCCAGTGTTTAGACAGGAACATGCATTCACTATTAGGAAAAACAAAAAACAATGTAAACAACATCTAAACCATTCACATGTAAATAGTTTGCTTCACATACAATATACATTTTGTCTAGACAACGGCTTTGATGGTACATCCTAACTATAAATGCGCCACGTCTCTGTGTGTGTGCGTGCGTGCGTGCATGTGTGTACGGTTGTAATGCACGTAACTCGAGAACCGTGTTGAGAATTTCCTCAGGCAATACAAATGGCAGCCTCTGGTGGACAAACCCATTCACAACTCAACTCCCCTTCCACCATCACAACTGCACCAATCACCCACAGGTGTCTGCCATCAGCACTCTGGGCTGATTGCCATTGTCAGCTCAGGTGTGCTCCCCTACAAACACTCACTCCACACACCGTTCACTCACACAGCTCTCCACTCCAGACCCAAGCCATGCGTCACTGACAAAATGTAAGCTCTTGTTTACTGTATTATTTACTTATATATTATATGCTCTGAGTTATGTTTTGAGTTACTTGATGTATTGCATTTACCTGACTTTATTGTTTAAATGCTGAATATTGATATGCTCCATTTTTTTCTGTCTTTCTGTGTCAGAACCATGGTTTCTGGAATGTGGAAATAAATACAAACATCACCCTGAAACAAAGTCAATGTCATGTCTTTAATCTGAACATTTCTGGGTGGTCAGCAATCTCACTGAACAATGAACTTTAAATATAAAATATGGTCCTTCAATCCGGAGGCTGACTGCCCAGATAGACATTGACTTTGATACTACACTGAAAACATTGGAATTGAAAATATGCTGCAAGAGGAGAAGGAAAGCGGAGGAACAGTGCCCAAGACCTACCCCGGCAGGGATAGACAGAAACCCCAGAGGTATGGGACGGCACAGCCCCCCGCACAAAAGGCCACACCGGCCCTGGAGTCCCTGGCCAACATGGCCGAAGCTCTAAGAAGAGCAGAGATGGAGGGGAAGGAAGAAATGGAGACCATGAGGAAGAAAATGGAGGAGCTTGGCAGGCAAAGCAGAGAGATGTCCAACCTGCTAGCTCACATTAGCACCCTGCTAATAAGTGGCAATCAACCAATGGAGGAGCCAGATGACCACCATATTAGAGCCGTAGGGGGAGCACTTCCCACCGGACTCCTTGTTGGAGCACAAGGGGGAGCACCTTCCCCCAACGCAGACGACGACCCTGAGGAGGTAGTGCATTTTAGTGCAAAAGAATACCTCAAATCCCTCATCAGAGGAGTCCAACACGGCCTGAAGAGAGGGTTGAGCCACCAGGAGGAGCCCTACTACCCCTAGAAGACCAATACAGGCTCATTGGCCGGCAGGGGTCAGAAGCCCCACAGAGCAACAGGCCTCAGCATGTGGGGACATCCACACCGGAGGATAGATGGTTGGTCAGGAAAGAGAAGTCTGTCAGAATTCAACACACCCCACCTAATGATGACAATTCTGCAGAGGAGCACTTCACCAACTACCAACTCTACAACCTCCCTCCGAGTACTGTCAAGAAGAACCGGTCAGCTCCACCTCCCCCCACTCAATCACAAAAGCCTCCTTCAGCCATACACTCAGTTCAGCAGATCATCTGCTCACCAGTCCATGTGGTCCATTCCCACTCTACCACCTCTCAACGTCATCCTGCCTATTCCCAGCCACTTCTGTCACCAAACCTCTCACCACGCTCTGGCCCCCCCTGCTGGCCATCTCCAGTCAAAGCCTCCTTCATCTATACACTCAGTTCAGCAGATCATCTGCTCACCAGTCCATGTGGTCCATTCCCACTTTACCACCTCTCAACGTCATCCTACCTATTCCCAGCCACTTCTGTCACCAAACCACCAAACCTCCCACCACGCTCTGGCCCCCCCTGCTGGCCATCTCCAGTCACAGCCTCCTTCTCAGCCAGCCAGACCTGGGAATTCACATCCCACAGGTCAGGTGCCTCCTGAACAGGTACCATGCCAACCACCAGCTTCTCATGCCCCTGCAGAGGCAGAGGGCCTGACTTCTTATGGGCCAGCCGCGTACGGCATCCCAAAGCCTTCAATTCCCGACTTCACTGAAGACAATGAGAGAGACTTTGCCAATCTGAAGCTGGCACTCGACAACCTCCTTAATCCTCATGTTCAATTGAGTGAGTCCAGCACTTTTCACTCCAGGTTCACCTGCTCGTCAGCATGCTTGAATCTCTTGAGGGCCGTACCGGCTACGAGCTCAACTGCTGCTCACATGTCGACCGCCTGCTGAGCAAACTGCCAAGGTACCTGAGGGAGAGCTTCATCGAGTTCCTACATCTGCAAGGCAAACTCACTGTCGCAACACTCAACCCCTACAACCTGAGGGACTTGGCCGGATGGCTGCAATCCAAGGCTCAACAGCAGAGGCTCTCTAACCGTCTCGTCCAGCGGTACCACGGCGGCCATCAGCAGGAGCAACCCAATACCAGGCCACCTAAGACAACCAAGAGCCAAGCAGCTGTCTATCATGGCTCGGAACCAGATGTCCCCCAGACCCAGTCTTTTCAGAAATCCAAATCCCCAGGAAAATACTATAAAAAGCCCAACATGCACTGCTTGTTCTGTCGGGCCAACGATCACTACATCACCAGATGTTCCAAGATCGAGTCTCAGACGAAGGAGGAACTGCGATCATGGATACTGAAGGAGAACAGATGCTGGAAGTGTGGCCGTAACTCTCACTTTTCTAGTGATTGCTCCCTGAAAAAGCCCTGTTGACTGTGGTCAACTTCATCTTCGGGTCTTGCATCCTGTGGCCGACTCAGAGCCAAGGTGGGATCCTTCCCGCCCACAAAGCAAGATCTACTTCTCTCATTCCAATCCTTCAGACCGTGTACTTCTTAAAGTTGTCCCAATACTTCTATGGCACAACAATGTTTCACTCAGTACACATGCTGTTCTGGATGATGGCTCAGTCCGGTCCATGATTCTCCCGGCTGCAGTCAAACATCTCCAGTTGAAGGGGAAGAGGGAGGTATTGGCTCTTCGCACCATCCGATCAGAGCTTACCCACCTTGAAGGGAAAAGTGTGCAGTTTGAGATATCGCCCATACTCACACCATCAGTCAGATACCCTCTCAAGCAAGCTTTCACAGCCGAAGGTATTGATCTCATCGACCAAACCTACCCAATCCAGTCCCTCAAGCAGCGCTATCCATATCTGAGGGATATCCCCCTTCGATCCTTCCGAAAGGTCCAGCCTCTGGTCTTGATTGGAACCGACAACTCCCACTTGATCTCACCTATAGAGCCGGTGAGAAGAGGCCCCCAGGGAGGCCCCCTGGCGGTGCACACACAGCTGGGATGGACCCTCCAAGGTCACGAGGGTCTCCCTGAAAGTTGTCCATCAGCTCATCAATGCCTGTTCACTGCTCCTCTTAACCCTGCTGACGACATTACCAGAGGAAAAACCCTTGCTGACCTATCCCAGCCAAGTCGTTGGAAAAATGGACCTGCTTCCCTTAAGCAACCACACGACCGTTGGCCTGTCCGGCCTGCAAGCACAACCCAATCAGATCTTTCGGAAGTCAAAGGTCTCACCTTTTGCAGCTTGACCACCATCCAAACTCCGGGTCAGCTGCCCCCAAACCCCACTCAGTACTCCTCATGGAAGGACTTGGTACAACTTACCTACGATGAGCTCCACAGTCAAACTCCTGGGAGTTCACCTGCCCCAACCTATAGGGATGCCGAGCTCCAACTTCTCAAACAATGCCAAGCTGAGAGCTTCCCCATGGAGCTGAAAGCCCTACATGCCAACAAACCTCTGCCTCTCAACAGCAGGCTCAGAACTCTTGCCCCCGAACTTGATAGGCAGACAGGTCTCATAAGGGTCGGCGGAAGGCTCCGGAATGTTCAGGGCCCCCTCCAGTCTCCTTTGCACCCTGTTGTGTTGGATCCCTTACACCCCATCACTAAACTGCTCATCAAGGACTTTGATGAGAAGCTGCTCCACTCTGGTCCGGAGCGAGTCTTCGCTGAACTCTGTTGGCACTACTGGATCCTCCGTGGGAGGCAGGCAGTGAAACGCCATCAGTCTTCATGCCCAGACTGCCATCGTTGGCGTTCCAAGCCTAAAGTCCCCCTAATGGCTGACCTACCACCTGCTCGCCTCAGGCTATTGAGCCCCCCATTCCATTCTACAGGGGTCGACTGTTTCGGCCCCTTCATGGTCAAAATTGGACGTCGCACGGAGAAACGATGGGGTGTGATATTCAAATGCATGACAACCAGAGCAGTGCATCTCGAACTCCGCAATTCCCTGGATACCGATGCATTTCTCCTTGCCCTCAGGAGGTTCATCTCTCGCAGAGGCAAACCTATGGAACTCCATTCCGACAGGGGCACCAACTTCCGTGGCGCTGAACGGGAGCTCCAGGAAGCCTTTCAGGCCATGGAACCAGAACTACAGGAAAAACTTTGTGCCTACCAGCTCACCTGCAAGTTCAATCCTCCAAACTCCCCCCATTTCGGAGGCCTCTGGGAGAGGGAGATTCGATCAGTCAAAACTGCACTGCAGGTTGTGGTTGGGCACCAATCGGTATCGGAGGACGTACTTAACACAGTACTGACAGAGGTTGAAGGGACCCTTAATGCTAAACCACTGGGATATACCTCTTCTGACGTGGCTAACCTTGACCCCGTGACTCCCAACATGCTCCTCATGGGGTGGCGTGATTCCACCCTACCCCAAGTCACGTACGCTAATGAGTCCATGGGGCGGCGCCGCTGGCGTCAGAGTCAAATCCTGGCGGATCAGTTCTGGTCTCAGTTCATACGTGACTACCTTCCAACCTTGCAGTCTCGGAACAAATGGCTAACGGCAACTGATAACCTCAAAGAGGACATAATAGTCCTCGTCATGGACCCCCAAATGCCTAGGGCACAATGGCCAATCGGAAAGGTCACAAAGGTCCATCCCAGTCCGGACGGACAGGTCAGATCAGCAGACGTCATCATCCGGGACCGGATCTACACCCGACCAGTGGCACGCCTCATCCCATTACCCTCGCTGCCACCTTAAATCGCCTCTGGACAATTCCGGCTAGTCACAGCAGCTGGGCTGCCGTGGGGGCGGCTGTTGAGAATTTCCTCAGGCAATACAAATGGCAGCCTCTGGTGGACAAACCCATTCACAACTCAACTCCCCTTCCACCATCACAACTGCACCAATCACCCACAGGTGTCTGCCATCAGCACTCTGGGCTGATTGCCATTGTCAGCTCAGGTGTGCTCCCCTACAAACACTCACTCCACACACAGTTCACTCACACAGCTCTCCACTCCAGACCCAAGCCATGCGTCACTGACAAAATGTAAGCTCTTGTTTACTGTATTATTTACTTATATATTATATGCTCTGAGTTATGTTTTGAGTTACTTGATGTATTGCATTTACCTGACTTTATTGTTTAAATGCTGAATATTGATATGCTCCATTTTTTTTTCTGTCTTTCTGTGTCAGAACCATGGTTTCTGGAATGTGGAAATAAATACAAACATCACCAGGTAATGTTTCACATCACCCTGAAACAAGTCAATGTCATGTCTTTAATCTGAACATTTCTGGGTGGTCAGCAATCTCACTGAACAACGAACTTTAAATATAAAATAACCGTTTGCCCCACCGACTTCTAATTCGACACACGCATTCCACACCCCCGCAGGGAGTGCAGTGCCCGGTATCGGACCCACGGTTCTCCAGAACCACCACAAAAGGCTCTGCTCAGGCTCTGTACTGTACTTTGTAGTGCTGTACTGTACTGTTATGTGCTGTACTGTACTGTACTGTACTGTACTGTACTTGCACGGCGAAACGACTTGTAGATCTGAGAATTAGGCTGCGCAACAGTGACACTTGGTGGTGAATTGCCGTGCTCGGACCCAGCCAGCCAGCCAGGGACCCAGGCAGTCAGGGACACACATTGCTGGACAAAAATAAATATAAACAGAGAGGGAAGGGTGCATACTGTTTATATTTATTTGTATTCCCATGTACAGTGTATATGTACAGGTGAAGATCTGAACAGATCGAAAAATATAGCAGAGCTTTTTCAGCATCACCATAGTGTGCAGACTATTCTATTCAGTATACTCCGTCGTGCTGTGACAGGCCTAGTCAGGTTTATTCGTTTTAACATGTTTTGCTGTTGTGTATAGGGTAGGCTCACTAGGCTGTCAATAAATGCATCCCAGATACACAGTTATGTGAACAACAAAAGTTACACTCACAAACCTTTCCACATTTTTCGTACCAAAAGTACATTATTTTCATCTTTACTTCAATAGTAATCCATTTTACCAAGGGCTATGACATCTGGTAAACCATCTCGGTCGCGGAAATCACATTCCATTTCATTTAAGGATTGATTGATTGAATACTTTAACAGTTTGCAGAAAGAACGCACAGGAGAGTACAGTTCAATACAAGGGCTGCTAAGAGGATTACAAACCCAGGAAAGCCTAAGGCTTGTTTCCATTGGGGTCCTTCATATTCAATTCATCAGAAAGGAGACATCTTTTTTTTTTTACCTGGATTTCTTGGATCAAGACACAACTTTTTTCGTTTGTAGTTTTGTTCCAAATTACATTTTCTGCCATAGTGCCAAATACATGGAGAAGATCTGCATATATGGAGCCGGACAGCAACTCTACATCTGATCTCAAACCCTTAGATCTCCATATATGGAGCTGACCTGTTCTGACATTCCATGTGTTGATCCTACCCCACCCGTCCTTCCTGTTCTGACATTCCTTAGTTATGTTGATCAGACCTCATCAAACCCTGCACACTCAAGACACGCTCCATATATGGCCAGTACAGAATTCATTCCATATGTTGATCTGACCCCCCCATGCCAAAGCACCAGCAGTCTGCCATCACCCAGATGGATGCGTGCACGTGACCTCACCCTTTAGGGCGAGGTCGCCCTTTAGGGCTTCTCACCCTCAGTGGGATCGACTTTCGTCCATGCTAAACCCCTTAAACCTAAACTACTACTATCACAGTGATACATTGAAAATGGTAAAGAGCCTGTTAACAATGTGTTTATTGAATAAAACACCAAAACTTGTATTCATTTTGAGGGATTGCTTTCTAAATAGAGCTCATTAAAATAACACATTGGCTGTATATTTTTCTGACTACCTTACACCAGGGCATTTCATCATTCAAAGATTCACTTCAGATGATGTGATGTGTTTACAGCAACGAAGCTATGACAAAAATAAGTCTGTCTGCCTGCCTGTCTTTCTGTCTGTCTGTCAGACAGTCCGTCCGTCCGTCTGTCCGCAACTAAATTATATACCAGTAGCACAGCACCATCTTAAAATCACAGCAGTTGCCGAACAAGCATGCTTGCTGGATTTGAATGTTTCGAGTGACTTTATCTGGCCATAATGAATATAATGCATTATGTAATGTGTGTGTGTATGAGTTGAGAGAGCAATTTCTCTTTCACTGCATATCAGACAGATTTTTAGAGCCGTAATGTCACATGACAAATATCTTCTCTCACAAAAGGACTTGCATAGCGAGATGTGGGCCAGCACAAATCTGACACTTTAATTTCAAAGGGCAACCTTTGATTGACTGGTGATACAAACACAATTGACAGAAGGAATTAACAACTACTTTGCAGATTACAAATACATTTGAAAGAAATCTGAGAGAAAGATCTGGAGGAAGGCCTTCGCTAAGTCCCTCTACAATCCGTCCTTGTCCAATAGGCACGTTAGCAATGCTTACTAATAGAGATCTGAGAAAGCTTTCCATTGAGATTAACAAGCGCTTCAAAATGTCTTCTAAATCTCGCCAACCAGGCCTGCAGTATGCAGTAGACAAAATGTGCATGACATTATTTCAATAAACTATAGAAATACGAGGAAATCTTTTTTTCATTGATGCACCGTGTGTGTGTGTGTGTGTGTGTGTGTGTGTGATACAAATAGGAGGTCGCGCTGGTGCACTGGCCATATATGGAGCGTGTCTTGAGTGTACAGGGTTTGATTAGGTCAGATCAACATAATGGAATGTCAGAACTCCATATATGGAGATCTAAGGGTGACAGCGGTGGCAGTGTCTCGAGTGTACAGGGTTTGATGAGGGCACAAATAGCTTTGGGGCAGCTATTTACTATATCTGGCAGTCTTCCATAATTGATACAACCTTAGATGCATTTGTAACTCTTGTTTGGTTTTTTTTGCCCATATTTGATGGCTCTGGGCTCTATATCAAACCCTTACACCTTAATCCAGCTCCTTATCTGAAGCTGCCCAGTTCCTGATGTATAATTCATATGAGAAGATGTTCAGGGGATGAGACTCTGGTAATTAAGTTGTGTAAATGACAAGGTCATTAACAAAGTTTATATGGTAATGCTGTGCCCCAAATGGGGATCGGCAGCAAGACCTGTCATGTCGTGGATGCTGACCTCAGCAGGATGCCCAACAGGGGCTGACGAGGCTGCTAGCATTGCATTAGTAAGGGAAATGTTAAACAGCAGTATGGGCATATTTACATAGATACTATCAAGTCATGATGAGTTGGACTGTGATCTTTTAATTTATTTATCAAGCGTCTTTGATTCTGTATAGTAATGATATTGTGGTCCGTAGCACTAAAGCTGCTGGAACCCTATTTGCACATGTGTGTGTTAGAATTGTTCTTTCATCTTCTGACATAGGGGGGGGTTCAGTCTTGCCCCCACCCACCTTCTTATTTTTCGGTAAATTTGTGATCATTTTTGAGTGGTGCAACCACTCCATTGAACAGCAATGTGTGTCCCTTTGTATGCGTGCGTGCGTGTCTGTTTGGAGTACCAACAGGTGACAAAGTGGCGCTGTTGAGCTTCACACTGTGCACAGGTGCATGATGGGAAGCTGAGTTTTTAGCAGCCATTACGTGATTTTGGGTGTGACAGTACAGTACAGTACAGTAGAGGGACCACCTGGGACTCCCACACGGTAACTGTCATTTCTCAACAGTTTCGTACCCGGAACCGGGCCGGCACCCTGGGAGTGTTCCTGTGGGTCTAGAGGTTCCGGGGGGCCCCCGGGGACCCCCACACGGAGTTGCACCACTCAGCTCACACATGTGTGATTTTGTCTGTCTTTTTGACATCCTCCTAAACCATAAGCCAGATTCTATGTGGATCAATGTAGGTTCAACAGGCATAGATATACAAGTAGACACTGCCTGGCATAGGCAGATCTATTAATGCCTATATGCCTTATTTCTTTATCATACTTTATTAATTAATTATTAATTTTGAGGGCCCTCCTTAATGTTGTTTTTAGTTCAATGATGGGTTTTAAAAACGCCATTGACAATGAAGAGAAATTAATGTTTCTATTGTCCCTAACACAAACATTAAATCCCATTAACAATAAAGAGAATTTAATGTTTGTTTTGACACCGTTTGTTTTACATCATCATTACATCACCTAATCATAGCAACATGAGTTAGACTTTAATATATTAGAGTTAGATTAATAGAGGTTTAGACTTCAGCGCCCCTCACTTCACACGGGTGTGATTTTTTTTAACAAGCAGACCAGAATGGTCCTATATTACAAGTTGTTTGTCAAAGTGACACCTTGCAAGCTGTCCATTGCTGTACAACTAAAATTCAATTCCAAAAACACTGGCAGATCGACACCTCAGAGGAGAGAGGTAATGTTGCTGGATATTGATGATTACGTTCTAAATTCACAGGACCGGGCGGTCTCCCCATCCTTTCCCCTCTTCTTGGCACTGATAGTCTTACTTTGACAAATCCCAGGTAACGTAGCGGTGACAGAAGAGCAGATACTGCAGTTAAGTGGGTGTAAGTCAAGGACGTGACTTAATTGCAGCACTTCCGCAACAAATCAACATAAATGGTCTTGGAAATGTGGAGAAGGACAAATCAAAGTGCCCTTGTTGAAACACACGGTACACACCTTTTATACATAAGTTCAACAAGGGCTGGATTGTACAAATGACTCGACGTTCACACTGAGATCACTACTAGGCTTTCTAGGATTTGTTACACTAAAATATATGTTGTTAGAGAGAGAGAGAGAGAGAGAGAGAGAGTCTAGTTATCTTGTACTGGATACAGTACTGTACTTTCTCAAGCTCAAACATGGGATGGGTTGTTTCATGGTGTAATTGTACTTGACAAAGATTATGTAAATCTTGTTTGATTCAATCGTGCAATTGTATTCAGGTAATGTAGCAAAATGAGATGCTAACAAAGACTAATGGTTTACCTCATTTGATTAAATAGGAAATTCATTTTGATTACTCTCATGCTCAGCAAAGATTATATAATCGCTCTAAATGAGCTATTGCCTGTAATATTTTCTAATGATGAACGTATCATTCAAACCCTATACACATGTGTGGCTTTGACTTTCTTTTAACAACTCTTATTGTCTCACAAGAAATCTGAAGCATTGATGACCTTTACTTAAAGGACGACTTCACCTATATTTTCTACGTATACCTACATATTTATATAATGGTCCTCACTAATGCTCATTATGGTAGGCCTGCCATTTTAAAATGAGCATTATATTATAGTGAGAACCAATTATATGAAGACTGGTTGAAAATGGGGGGACGTCATCCGCTAACCACATGAACCAGAATTGTAGCTTACATTCGGTGGAAAAAAGGGTTATGTTTGGAGAAAATAACAGATCTCTACGAACTCACAATGCAGTGAGTTTGTAGATCTGCTATTTAGCAAAGCAATTTGGAGTAAAGGGGAAAAAGGAGTGGGCCAAGTATAGATCCCTGGGGGACCACGGTCAACGGAGCATACAGTATCTATATTGTGCCATTTTGCGTACTGATTTGCTCTTCATCATTCCTTTTTTTTATGTTTTGTTTTGGCTTTCGCCTTTATTTTAATTATTTTTTATGGAGGGACAGTCAGACAGTAGGCTGACGGGAAATGGGGAGAGAGATGGGGGGAAGAAACGCAGCAAGGGACGTCGGGATCGGGAGTCGAACCTGCGGCACACTGCCAGACTGGATTACCAGCCAAGGTGCCTGGACCGCTGAGCCACGACCCAGGCCCATCATTCCTATTCTACGATTTACAGAACTACTAGCAAATAAAAGCAATCAATCCCGTTATATTGAAAGCAATTAAGATTTTTTTTATGGCTTTGCTTTGTTCACTCTTAAGCTTAAAGTCTTTCCATGAAGATGGTTCCTTGGCCCAGTTTCTCATTATACGTGTATTAACCCTTGTCAGATTTTATGGTATAAAACCCTCATAATCCAGGAATCCCTTCTGACGTACCCTGTCTGCATACTCACAGAGAAAGAGACGACTAGAACACACACACAAACACACACGCACACGCACTCGCGCACTGCACACACACGCGTACATGCACGCGCACACGCACACACACACACACACTCGCGCGCAGTCGCGCACACACACACGTACATGCACGCGCGCACACACACACACACACTCACACTCACACTCACAAACACAGTTTATGGTTGCAGGTTGACGCCCGCATTCGTTCAAATGGGTCAAGGGCAACCCGGGCCAATAGATTAAAGTCTTAACCTTCCTTTAGCACATAATAGCGCAGCTAGCAAAGCTATCACTTTGATCATTAATGGTCAAATCTTTCAGCTTTCGAATCGACAAAATGCAATGACATTCATCTGTGAAAACCAGTGGCGTGCACAGATAGACACTAGGGGGTGCTAGAGCCCTGCCCTGCCCTTTTCCCTCTGGACAAATGTGCCCTTTTGGAGAAAAAAAAGGGGGGGGGGGGGGCGTGGCTGTTGTACACTGTACAGTATGTGGACCATGGTGACATTGATCAATTCTTGCACCAAAATCTATAAATCTCACACTATTAAGGCAATCGGCCGGTTCCACGCACTGCACAAGGTGCCCTTTTTTTCATTTGAGCACCTGCCCCTCTAAATGTGCACGCCACTGGTGAAAACCCTTTATTGTTAAAGATGACCATGAAGTGGGTATTGAGTATATATTTTAAATTCCGTATTGTGACGTATTTCCCAGCTAGTGAAACAGCAGCTACGTGTGTCTCAGCAAATCACAGCAATGGCGCGACTGGCACGAGTCTGAGTGTATCTCTTCTCCTGGGTCCTACCAAGTCTTGTCAATAAAGCCATGGCGCTTCCCTCCCTGTCCCAGTGTCCCATAGCTGTTGACTATAGTATGTTAGTGAAAAAGCCACACAAATCACAATGGGGTGAAATCCCTGCATTTAATATTTGGCTGCTTGTGGGCTGACACTCACATTTTATTCACAACCCAAACATTTCTACACTATATTCAAAGAAAACATTCATATTTGAATGGAGTGAGGGAAGTCTGTACTTGACAAATATCACCATAACAGTCTCAGCTAGCATGCATCTGTAATGCCTGCCTAATAGGAATTTTCTAATTAGCAATTCATCTCGGCCTTTGGAGTATTTATTGTCCATGAGAGGGCAAGGACGGGGGGCGGGGGTTAGGTGTGCAGCAGTAAATAGTGTTCCTCAGAGTAAACAATAGTCTAATAAATGCTCTGTCCTTTAGTCTAGTGGACTTCAGTGGGTCTTCATTCCGTATTCTAGTCATATGAGTCACTGGGGAGTGAAGACAAGATTATGCTAATGTTCAAGAACAGGTGTGTTTAATTGAACACATAATATTACTATTAACTCTGTACAGTATATGATGCAATCAGATGTAATTGTGAGACAATGAGACATTGCAATTAACTGGGTTACTGTTTTAAATGTGTTGTTTATTATGGGGCACTATGTGTTGAGTTATATGCAGAAAAACATTGCTTGTGAAAGGTATCTGTGGTTCATTATCAGAAATATAGAGAAAACAATATTCTTAACAACCGGCTGTGACCTATTGAATGAGAAAGGCTACTGTGTTGTGTAGACACAATTAATGTCAGCGAGGAGAGCAAACAATATCGCAAGAGCCTTGATAATTTACTATTATGTAAAGCAGGGTTTCTCAAAGTGGGTGCAGTGGCACCCTAGGGTGCTGTGACACAAGTCCAGGGGTGCTTTGATAATATTTGGAATTGATCAACATCAGTTCAGTTTAATCACTTAGACCCTCTATAGACTTTGTACTGTTGTTGCACTATTGCGCTATTCTTTTTCCATCTACACGAGGGGGGCTGTCCCTGTGATATATATATGTCTTAACCACCGACAACGCATGTCGGGAGCCACGGGTGAGTCTTAACCGGCCACGCATGTGTCTTAACCAGCAATGTAAAGTACATTGAAATTGAAATGGGACAAAGTATGGGCCCCTGGGGAACAGTGTATATAGTGTCTTGTAGAAATAGCATGAGCCTCCCCATGCGTGATGCTCTCCCAGTGAAACCCATCGGCATCGCTATCTAGGGGAAAAGAGAGATAGAAGTGGCTGGTGATTCTTGTGTATCACATGTGGTTGTCAGCTCCCTCCAACAGTGGGGGCAGCAACAGAAATGGGGATTTGGCAAAATGGCAGTTGGCAGAAAATCTAAAATAACAAAACAGTTAAAGGAAGAAATCAAAATCATGCACTCGATTTCCTCATCATGGGAATAATTTGATTGTCTCTTTGCCACAAGCTCATTAATCTATCCACAACCCTTGCCAACAAGTTCTAATCTGTATTAACCCATTTTGGGTGGGAATCCCTTTTGGTGTTTTAAGCATTATGTTATACTTTAGCTATTGAAAAATAGCAGATCTACAAGCTCTTGTAGGTCTGCTATTTTTGAAAAATCGTGAAAATGTGCCTCACATCTTTGAATATATATTCTTTCAGAGTTTCAGTTTTTAACTCAAATCTTTGCTTCTAGGGGGAGAACTACATATTTTCAGATGGGGGGCGGAGGCATATTACATTATATTGAGAACCACTGATATAGAAACATGAGGTTTTTCAGAATTTATTTTTTCCGACATCAGGCCTAAATGTATTAAGGGGAAGAAAGGAAACATTAGGTTACTTACAAGGTAACCATGGTTATTTAAGTGAAATGAGCGAAGTAATTCACTGTGGGAACACGCCTTCCAGGTGTGAGACAACAGAACAACTATAAACTCCCATATAATGATATTAGATGGGTTTATGCCTCATGACGTCATCGCGCCCAGGCTTCGCCTGGGGTATGTGTGACGCGGTGACGTCTCGCGCGCATTCTTAGTGATACTTTCTTCTGCTGAGACCAAGCACAAGGGTATCTTAGTGAATTACTTTGCTCATTTCACTTAAATAACCATGGTTACCTTGTAAGTAACCTAATGTTATTTTAAGTTTAATTTGCTCAGTAATTCACTGTGGGAGATTCATAACCTCCCTACAAATGAACACGAGACAAAGACCCATCTGTAGAGGTGCCCTCTCTGGGGGTCACGTGCATCCTGTGTAGTGACCACCCGGATAGGACGAAAGTTTGGGGATCCACTGGGGTCACTGACCCCGTGATCCCCAAGGAAGAGAGGGCCCCCAGGTCACCGACCTAGTGGCCCTTAAAGTAGAGTCCACCAGGTCACCGACCCGGTGGCTCATGTCCCTGCCTAAAGAGAGACAGGATCCCTTGGGTCACAGACCCAAGGAAACCTAGTCCCCTGAAAGGAGCTGGCAGTCGAAACTGCCTTATATGCTCCTGGGGTTGGCCATGTAAGACTGTCTAAGTGCTTGTGACTTAACCTAAGGCTAAAATGGCAGGGGAGGGGGGACCGGGAGATCCTGGCCTACTGTGAGGCCTAAGGGTCTGGCCCCCTGGGGGTCCAACCCACTTGACTCATCTGGCGCCAGGACTGCGTGCGCCATTGAAGGCGCAGCCATGTCGAGGTTGTAGTACCTGGCAAAGGTCGAGGTAGACGACCAACTTGCCGCCGTACAGACTTCCTGTATCGACACGCCCCTGAGTAGGGCCCAAGAGGTCGATACCCCTCTAGTAGAGTGTGCCCTAAGGACTTCTGGAGGCTGTATACCCTTACTACTGTAAGCGCTGCGTATAGCCTCCACTATCCACTGGGAAAGACGCACCTTGGTGATAGGTCTTCCTATGGTACGGGGATTCCATGCCACAAACAGTTGACTGTGCCCCCTCCTAGAGGGGGACGTCCTGTCTATGTACAGCCTCAAGGCTCGAACTGGGCAGAGGCTGTTCAATCTCCTATCAATCTCCTAGAACCAGTCTCCCTGACGTATCAGGTGGACTAGGGTTGTGGGTGTAAGCATCTTGAAGCAGAACTTCGAGAGGTACCTGTTGAGGGCTCTCAGGTCCAAAATGGGCCGGAGCCCGCCACCCTTTTTCTTGACCAGAAAGTAACGGGAGTAAAAACCGTTCAGGCTCTGGTGTGGGGGGACTTCCCTGATAGCTCTCTTGTCTATCAGTGTGCGGATCTCTGTTCGAAGAATCTCCGCTGCCGGGCCCACCGCTTGGGAGAAGATAACTTTCTCGAAGGTGGGTGGTCTCTTCGCAAACTGTAGCTTGTAGCCCTTTGCGATGGTTCGTAGGACCCAAGGAGATGCTCCGAGTAGTTTCCATTGCTCTATGCATCTCGTCAGAGGGTTCTCTAATGCCGACATCGTACATACTTGTGGTGGCAGGCGCCCCCTGGTGGATCGAAGAGAATTTCGGCATGACCCCGGCATCCAGCGAGGAGCCTGGGAAGGGTTCCCATGCTCCTCACTCTGCCGTGCTGGTCTCCCACTTCCAGAGAGTGTCCACAGAACACTCCTGAAAGTGGGCTCATGCCCTTCCGGGATTGGGGTTGTTTGTTTTTTTTGTTTTTTTAAATTCTTTATTTGAACAAAAACAGGCATTATAACAGCGGATGCGTCCTTATCCCTCCTGGTGGGGAAGGTGGGCTCCTTGTCCGCCGGCACGGGTTGTGGCGATAAGGGGTTAAGGAGGTAACCCGCCAGCGTCCTATCCACCGAAGGAAGGGGGCCGAGACCTGCTGACTCTGGTTCGTCGGTCTCCAGGGAGAAGGTGGGTCTGCAGACGGTGGGTGATGGTGGCTTGAAAGCCCTTAGCGAAAGGCCCTGGTCTTCCAGCCCCTGCCAGGCTAGGTCCTCAGGGACCTCCGGTGGGAGCTCCACTGGCCAGGTGCGCTGGCACCTGATAGCTGCAATCTTGTAGATGGTCAGCAGCTCTGACTCATCACGAAGCGTGTCAGCATCGGCAGGGTGGGGGTC
This sequence comes from Electrona antarctica, assembly GCF_951216825.1. NCBI lineage: Eukaryota > Metazoa > Chordata > Actinopteri > Myctophiformes > Myctophidae > Electrona > Electrona antarctica. Next base: position 45,110,249 of record NC_136808.1, on the reverse strand, counting down.
CCGATTTCCTTGGGCACCGTCAACCGGAGCCTCACCATCTGGAAGCCCCTCACCTGCGTTCTCCTCTGGGGGTCGATGTCTCCATCCCCGAGAATGGGGAGGTCCTCCCTCTCCTCCATGTACCCATAGTCTCGTTCGTTGTCGCTGTCAGCCATGGCCTCGTCGACAACACGATACTGGCCGGGGTCCTGGAAGGAAGGACGAGCATCTAAAGGGTCTTCCATGCGGTCTTCCCAGTCCCTACGGTTTGGCCATGGGACATCCAGTTCTGCAGAGGCTCCATGAGGAGCTACAGCTGCAGAGACTGGGGCTCTGGAAGAGGAAGAGGAGGCACTGGGCGCTCTAGAAGGTGGGTACCTAAAGCCCCTATCATCCACGTAGACTTCTGGAGCTCTGCTAGCTCTAGCTGCGTGGTGGGAGCATCCTGGGACCTCTTCCAGAACGTGGCTAGGCCTGGGGCCTCCACGTGGTTCAAAGTCTTCATCACGTTCGTTGTTGTAACGAGTTAGGCCCATGGCGTCTCTTACCCTGGTCAGACGGTGAGATAGAGTGCGATGGTCCATGTGAATGCAGACGCTGCAGTAGCCTGGCTCCTTGAGGCCTTTCAAAGCATGGTTGAAACCCAGGCAATGTGCGCAGCGGTGGTGACCGTCCAATCATGACATAAGGTTGCCGCAACCCGCGTTGCTGCAACGCTTCTGCGGGACCAAAGGAATCCCGCGGCGGAGGCGTCTAGCCGCGGCTGCGGTTAATTTAGGACGGGCGTCCATGCTGCTCTTCTTCTCTCAGAGGCGGAAAAAGAGTAGCACAGCGGGGCTGAGTAGGCTTCTTAAACCTCGACGTCAGTTAGAAGACCCCCGGGCTGGTTAGAGTATAACTATAGCGGGCTTATTATGCCTCGAGCTGCGGTAGCAAAGTCAAGCTAAAGGCTAGCGGTGGGAAGCTAAAGCTGAAAACCACTAGCACAGAAGGGCTAGTAGGCTAAGCAACGTAAACGGGTTTATACCTCGAGCCCAAACAAAAAAGCTTTGACTGAAAATGCTAGCACAAACGAGCGGAAGAAAGCTAATGCTAACGCTCGGGGTAGGCTAATAGCGGGCTAAAAGCCGGCTAAAAACAGGCTCGAAGGCGGTAAGAAAGGTCGGGCTTACGACGGCCGCAGACTTACTTGTGGGTTGCTATTCTTTTCAGAAAAATTGCGACGTGTAGGTAGAAGTTACTAGCTTCTTGTAGCTGTAGTAGTTTGAAGGAAAACTTCTCCGTTGAGATAGTTTGGCTCGGGGAAAAGTTGTAGTGCTTGTTGTCTTCACGCAGAAGAAAGAGCGAATGCGTGGGAGACGTCACCGCGTCACACATACCCCAGGCAAAGCCTGGGCGCGATGACGCCACGAGGCATAAACCCATCTAATATCATGGGAGTTTATAGTTGTTCTGTTGTCTCACGCCTGGAAGGCGTGTTCCCACAGTGAATTACTGAGCGAATTAAACTTAAAATAACAGGCTGTGTGAAGGCTGTTAAGAATCTTGTGATCTCCTATAAGTATTCTCCTTTGGCATGTCAAAACTCAAATTCAGTGAAAGTTATGAAAGCTAGTGCTTTATTTTATTGCCTGAAGTTTTCACATAACATTTGTTTTACGTCTATAAATGAGTTTCAGCAGCCAGCATCTCATTTATTTCAGTAGAGCAGGTTACAAATGAACCCAGAAATGAACACAATATCTCATTTATACACCATTGCAACCTTCCACTCTTACGCCTGTACACATGGTAAGGCTTTGTGTTTATTGTTTTTATTTTTTTGCAAATTATGCCATGAGACAACTCTGAACATCACCAAGTCGTACCCACCAGTGGCTTAACCTCTGTGAGTCATGATACCACCTTGTTATCAACGTTTGAACTGACTGACCTGAGGTATATGTGACAAATATTTAAACTAATATGTATGTAATGATGACGCCATGGAATTCACCCTTTGTCAGCCTTCTGATTGGTCCCTGACTGACCAACCAGCAGGCTCTTTCTGCCTTGTTCTGCCCTGGTTCCACCTTGTTTATGTTGAATTTGCTAAAACATATTTTTGGGAAAAAACTAAAAATGCCCATGCAGTGACTGACACCAAGTTTAAAATAAGAATTGAATGCACAGAATATCAATACGAAGCAACTGAAAAACATGTTATTTCAATGGTATAGTGGATGGAGAGAAAGGATTTTTGTCCAACCACGAAACGGCAGCCAATGGGTGCGAAGATGGGCACAACCACGGGCGGGACTTGACAAAGGGTGAATTGTGTGTGTGTCTGCGCGTGCATGTGCATGTGCGCGGGGTTGGGGGGGTCCGGCATCTGCCATCAGACCTCTGGAGCTGGTTCAGAAAGCTGCGGCTCGTCTGGTGTTCAACCGCCCCAAGTTCTCCCACACAACCATCCTTCTCCGTTCTCTACACTGGCTCCCCGTAGCGGCTCGCATCCAGTTCAAAACCCTGGTGTTAGCCTATAGGGCAGTGAAAGGAACAGCTCCTTCCTACCTCCGGGCTATGGTCGATGCCTACACCCCTGCCCGACCACTTCGGTCTGCCACCTCGGGGCGACTGATTGCCTCGTCACTCAAGGGTCCTTCTGGCCGATCCACACGGTCACGACTCTTTTCTGTTCTGGCCCCACAGTGGTGGAATGAACTTCCCACTGATGTTAGGACAGCAGAGTCACTGCCCATATTTCGCCGCAGGTTGAAAACCCACCTCTTCAGGAAACACTACCCTTCCTCTCTGCCTGACCTACTTGTTGTTAACTAGTTGTACGAACGCTTGTTTTCTATTGTTGTATTGTTTATTGGATCTTGTTTAGTCGATACACTTAATTGTTTTAGCTCATGCTCATTTGATTTAGCTATTGTGTCTCATCTGTTTAAGGAAATAGGTAGCTGATATATTGCACTTTTACCTTAGCGCTAGGTATACTCTTGGTTGCTTGTTTTTGCATAAAATGCACTAAAGACTTCTGGTGATTAGTAGTTTTTGTTCCCTACCTATGTTGAATACACTTATTGTAAGTCGCTTTGGATAAAAGCGTCTGCTAAATGACTGTAATGTAATGTAATGTAATGTAATGTAATGTCATCACATTGTATTAATTAAATTATGGATAACTTGTGTTCAAAGTTGTCTTTATAACAAATAAAGACATATTGAATATTATAAGCTATTATTAGTGAATGATTTAGGCTACAGCACACTTAACTCATTAAGATACATCCGACCATTTTGTAAAATGTCTTTATAACTTGTTAAGTTTAGTAGTTATAGTGAATTATGAACACCTTAACATTAATACATTAGGCCTATATATATCAACACCACAGCAATTTATCATAATAAATGTTTTGAGGTTTCATGCATATTTATATTTAACACCTTCCGCGCCATTGCCGACGATTAAAGTCAATTGAAGCCTAATTTTGATACTGGCGCTTAACGCCATTGCCGACGGCCTTCGGCAATTGAGCTTTTATAGCGCGTTCGATTGCTCGAGCCAAAATGCTACTCACGTTAGCCGGTTAGCTAGCTGTGTTGTTAGCGCAGCACTGGATCGCCCATCTTAGATCGTCGTCGCCATAAGCATCCATTCTATCCATTTCTTTCAATCGCCTGTAACTCCTATTCATGGCATTTTTGGTCAAAACAGCGTTTCTTTGACGGCACAGAGCTGACAATCTAGAGCTCTCCGGAGCTCTGGCCTGGATTCACATTGTAAACAAGGCCCACCCAGCTGTGTGAAAACTCCTAACGTAGGACTACCGGTTGTGGACCGGAAATGGCGGCTTTTCAAAATAAGAGCTCAAATTAAAAAAATGCTGGCGTGAATTAGATCCTAATTTTTCAATAAAGTCTAGTCTAAGTGTTAATGTGTTAAGTTAAGGCTTCATTATATTGTGTCATGGTCCTGGACATGCTCATAATGCATCATTTTTTTTGATTGATATGTTTATTGACAATGTTTACATGTAGGCCTACAGAAAAATGCACATAGTTATACATGAAATGAAATGATTACTATATTTACCCAGGGTATCTGGGCTAAGCTCAAGAACTTGTTTCCAGCCAGGCCCTGCTCATAGAACATTTCATCGTAGTGGTTCAATGCCTTGTTCAAGGGCACTTCAGCGGTGGTAATTTTAACGTGTCGGACCGCTGATTCGAACTGGCGACCTTCCGGTATCAAGACGGACACCGCTGCCACTTACATCACCATCAAAAGGATAAATGCAAGAAAGCGGCTTATTTCCATTGCAGTCCCTTAGTTAAAAATGAAACACTATTACAGACATTGCCTTCATAGAAAACCTATTCTTTGCATAGTGTCCTTACAGTACTTGAAACATCCGCAAACAGATTTGCCGTGGCCTAGGAGGACAAGATGAAATAGACTTGACTTCTTTATATTGTTGACTTACTATTTACAGTACATGTGACGTGATGTGGTAAAGACATACAGTATATCCACCAAAGGCTTGTAGGAAATACATCTTTTCTTATAAATATTCAAGATCTTTGGTATTCTCTCTGGAATTCCTCTCCTGGGTAAAACCCTGACAAATAATACATGATAAATAAACTCATCACTTTGTTAGTGTCATAGTACGTGTACATAGCATCTTGTTACTATGTTACCTTAGGCTACAGTATGTTAAAATGCTTCTCAATGTATTCTTTAAGATGCTGTTAACCATGATTGTATGCATGTGCACACGTGCGTGCGTGCGTGCGTGCGTGCGTGCGTGCGTGCGTGCGTGCGAGTGTGTGTGTGTGAGAAGGAGAAAGAGAGGGAGAGATAACATGCTGTACATGTCTTTGTGTGGGTATCCGCATGAATATGCATCCAAATGAATTCACAGTAATGTGAAAGTAAATCATTGAATTAAGATAATGCTTGTGCGTTTGGCTGAAGAATCCCAACATATTTTTGCAGTACTAAACCTCCAATACATCTATCTCAATATGATAATATATATTTCCTTAGCAAATATTTTCTTGATCACTGTGATAATAGCTGCTACCTTTAAACTTCATTTTTGTGGCACTTCACATCTAGTTGCATCCGCAAGTAACTCTGAGAGTGTATACAAATTGAACCAAATGGACCCTCTCAGATCTGTAACTCTAAGAGTGTACAAATGGGACTCTGATGTCAGACTCTAAACTAAAGTATAGGCCTAGTTTTACAAATATAATATTGTAGAGACTGTCCCTCTAGAGACTGCTCTAGAGGGGGCTGTGGAGGTTTGGAGAGTTGTATGAGAGAGAGAATAAGACTTTGTGAGTTACTTTAGTTAATAAAGTTTGGTTGTATCATCTCCTAGCTTATGAGAAGAACAGAGAAATATTACAGACACATTGTGTGAAGGTCTCTAAAGTATGCTTGTTACTACCTCTGCTATCAGAAATACTACAATATAGTAGTCGAATTGGGAGCGACTCGAGCAAGCCGTGCTTTGGTAAAACATCACGTCATTGCCATGCGCCAAAAGCAGATCTGCACTTTCTGCGAAACATCGTAGTACTACAGGGAAGGTTTCGACGTGCAGCAGCAGCAACAGTAGTCTATAGTACATCGCTCTTTTGAATGAGGCATGATCGTAGTCTACTACAACAGAGGATTTTTGGAGATTTTACCTGGGCTTTATTTAATCAGCTGTTTATGTTTGTGTGGAATAGAAACCGCATGGCCAAAACATAATTCTGACGGTCCATGGTGGAACCAATTGACCCGTTACCAGCAGGTATAGGAAACGCGTCGCTCATCTACTGCAGCCATGCTTAAATCAAAACGGGGCTGTTACCTGTTACTGTGAAATTGCAAATTGGATAATTATGTGACTGACCACTTCTCTTAGTGTGGACGTGAAGTGAAATGTTTTATTATATCACTTATGAGTGTCTCCAGTCGCAAGTTGCGACTCGCACGAGTGGAGTAACACGTCATGTGCATAAAATAATAAATAAATACTGCCATCTAATGGCCGCTTTCAAATACGGAAGCTGCCGCGTCCGGAAACGGAAACTGTATGACGGACACGGAAACAGCAGAAGCTCGGTTGAAAACCCAGAGGTGAAGTGAGTGATGTCAGAGCACATGCACAGCACAGGAGTAAATGGCACTTCTGCATACAGTACTATGCATAGCCGCGTATACAGTACGTCACAGTCTATGTATGACTTGGACACAGGATTGTGAACCGAAGGATTGTGAACCCAAAGTCCCAAAGTGACTGCAAAAATTGCTGCTATTTGTTTCAAAAAAGCTTTAAACCCTGTATATGCAATGTGACATAGCGCTGTTTACAAAATGCTGTACCCTCTCCAACTATACTTTCCCCATTTTCAACAGTTTTTATTATATTTTGACACTTGCGTTGGTAATGTAAACGTATATTTTCTCATGCCAATAAAGCTCCTTTGAATTATTGATAATATATTTCCCAGCATGCAGTAACATAGTTACGACTACTAGTACAGCTTCTTTGTTCAAAGTTAGCAAGACCTTGATCATATAGTCAGAGTTTTTGCACGGGCGATGCTGTACATGGGCAAGTAGAATCGTTCTTCATTTGCTGGGAGATGTGGAAACAAGCCCAGACTTCCCTATGAGTATTCCATTCACAGCTTGACCTTGAGGTGAGCTATACTCCCTGGCCACCAAGCAGAGCAGCATGAATTATAATATTATTCACCTATAGCTCCAGCCACAGCTCCACTTCTGACCAAGCAGTCTGTACACAGCATTCCCTCACTTGAGAACTTTGCAGAGCTGTTCACAGCAGTAAAAGTAAAGAATCACGTGGCAGCTATAATCACAATACACTATACATAAATAAAAAATCACACCCGTGTGAACTGAGTGGTGTAAGGTCTTATATAGCCTGATCAGCTGTGGTCTGACGTAATGTCTGACTTAATGAAATCACACCCGGGTGAACTGGGTGACCGTAGCAACCATGCTCATTTTTTGAGCACAGACAGACAGACAGACAGACTAACAAAGCCAGTTGTAGGAGTGGTTGCACCACTCAAAAATGTTCGCTCTGAAAGAATATATATTCCAAATTTGCGCCACATTTTCACGATTTTTCAAAAATATCAGACCTACAAGCTCATAGGGCGGTACTCGGTAGCTTGTAGATCTGATATTTTTCAATAGCTAAAGTATAACATAATCATAACACCAAAAGGGGTTCCCGCCCAGAATGGGTCTAGACTCTAGAGTATCAGTGAGTGTCAAGTTTAACCACATAATCCACAAAACATTGCTCTACTATAATGTGTAGGCATATAATCCACATGTACTGTAGGTCACTGTAGGGGTATATGAACTATATGAACAGTTTGTGGTTGGGTTGGTGCCTGTCCTTGATGATCTTTGACTACGCACCTCTTCTTGTATTGTATTGGTATTGTCGACGCATATAGAATCTCTGCATGTCATCATTCATTCATGCATTCATGCATTCATGCATTCATGCATTCATTCATTCATTCATTCTAAAAGTCAGAGCTGGAATTGTTCATGTAAATATGTAAATAATGCATAAATATCAATTCAGGTTTGGGTCACTTTCGTCAAAGGAGACCACTGTTATTAAATCATGCCAGATGATAAATGTAAAGTCAATTTGTGAAGTAAACATTGAAGATACTTTGCTACGAGCAGAATCTGCTAGAGCTACTTGCAGGTGTTGCAAGATCCTCCTCTTTGGTAATCCTCGGTGGATGGATGATCTGAGCGTTACGAGTACCAGCTGTCAGGGTCATCAGCTGGGAGCCATCCTTCCTTGATGTTTCGCCCCTTTCATCCCAGAACATCTCCGGATGGTGGGGCCCGCGGTCAGGGACGTCTCCCTGCCGCTCCCTGCAGCTGGACTCGGGACTATGCATGGCAGGGGCGTCCTACTCCCTGAGCCAGGTCTGAACCTGGCCGCATACCTTCTGCTTCTTGACTGGTTGTCAGTGGGGCTAGGATCCTGCAGGGTTCCAACTGTGGGCTCTCCTCAGCCATATCCATCATGATGTGGTCTCGGCTACAGTGGCTATCTCCCTAGTGGCTTTCTTCAGTTGCTTGGGATCCAACCCGATCTTCTGCAAGAAGTAGCGCACTGATGTTGCTGGGAAACCACGGCAGCCAACTTCGATGGGGAATAGGGATGCGTGCCATCCTTTGATAAGAGCCTCATCAATCAAATCCTGGTACTTGGCTTTCTTCAATTGGTGAGAGATGCCTAGTCTGTCCTCCCAGGGCACTGTTAGTTCTGCTACCAAGATGGTTTTCGTGGTCCTGGATAGTAGGATCATGTCTGGTCTGAGAGAAGTCACAGCCACCTCTTCTGGAAAAACAAGCTTCTTTTTCAGGTCCACTTGCATCTCCCAGTCAGAAGCTCTGTGTAAAATGGAAGGTGGTTTCTTGGCAGCTCTCTTTGCCTTGGGAGCCTTATCTCCTTGCCTCTGGAATTGGACGACTTCTGGTGGTGGTGCCTGATGTTTGTTGGCCATGGCCCTCTGCAGTTCCGTCCATTTGGCAACTTCTGCAAGGACCTTATTGTGTCTCCACCTGTATCGGCCTTCTCCCAGTGCTTTGGGACATCCCGTTAAGATGTGATTCAGTGTACAGAGGGATGCTCCACACTGCTTACAGGACGGATCCTCTTCTTTCCCCCAGATCTTTAGGTTGTTTGGGGTTGGTAAGAGGTCAGCCACTGCCCGCAAGAGGACCCCAGAGTTCCTTCCAGGACAGTGGACGATCTTGTGCCTTGTCCCACTGCATCCATTGTCCTTGGACTGCAAGCCCCGTCGCCTTTACAAATTGACTTTAAATGTAAAATCAATTTAATTATATCTCTCTCTGAGTTTTGTTGGGAGAATCATAATATAACCACAACCAGTGTCGTTCCCCCATTGTCATTTCAGCCAGACAGTGAGATGCCTGCCTCTCTCCACAAACACAAGGGCAATTCTTCTCACCTTCACTGCTCCATCTATTCATATGCAATTCAAATTTAAATAAAAGCAGTGGCAAAGATGAATTTATAAGACATGAAGAAACTAATGATGATTAGGCCTAATATGTCCTTGAGCAAGAAAACACTCTCTGTGTGTAATTCAGTAGCTGCCCAAAGCTCCTGGTGAGAGGATAAATTCCAGGTACGGTATGTACAAATGGAAATGGCCAACTGGTTCATAAGTACTGTACTAAAAGCTATACTTGTCTGCTATAACAAGGATCACCAAACACCATTTACAATAATGTCAGTGGATCTTACCAGTTTACTCAAACTTTTAACCCATTTTAGGCTGGAACCCCTTTTGGTGTTTTAAGCATTATGTTATACTTTAGTTATTGACTAAGAAAGGAAAGAGGCCGCACAGCTCGTAGTCACGATGCTATAAACTTGAATAAACTTTAGCTATTGAAAAATAGCTAAAGTTCATAGTGCGGCACTCGGTGCCACTATGACATATTTTTGGGGGTCCTTGACATGAAAATGTTTGAGAACGAATGACATAGAAACATAGGTTTTTCAGAAAACTGTCAGGATTTAGAAGACATTTGCAGAATCGTCCTCAGGTCTAAATGGGGTGAAGAAAGGAGCAGTCAAACTCCACACACACCACTCCCCCATGTCTCCTGTCACTTCCTGACATATTATGTCAAACAGATGTGTTTGTTTCAGGTGGTTCTTCTTATAATGGATGAATGATAACTGGAAAAACACTCCATAATCTTCATAAAGCCGGAGGAGAGGCGTTGAAGAAAATAATGAATATGTTTAAAATGCTACTGTAATTCCTTCGATGAGGCCTTTAGGAGGGCCATTCGAGTGCTACCGTTGCCCAGCGGTGGAGCCTACAGAACCATTGCGGCTCAAGAATCCACCAATCCTGAATGAAGTGTCTGGTGCTGGGAGTCTGGTGCAACGCACAGGTCCTCACGGTACTCCTGGTGAGAGCAGGAGTGGACCTGGTGAGACGTAGGAGGGGCCCGGACAGGAGGCAACCCACAGAGCCTAGTCCCTCCACATGCCAGAATTGTACCTCTCAGTCCCGGCATAGTAGTTCCGGAGTGGTTCCAACGGATTGTGCGGCCCTGTCTTTCCCTAGTGGGTCTGATCGAGGGTAGCTACTGGGACGTAAGTCGGGACTTGATCACCCCGGCTGGGTCACCCGAGTGAGGGGTATGATGTTCGCGAGACCCGAAACCCCAATGACCTTGGGATACATCACTGAGGATACGTCCCAGTTGCATCCATGCAATGTATTTTCGTTCAATTGTGTAATTCATGGTTAGGGATGTATCCTGGAGGAGCTGGGCTACCTGTATAGACAGACAGACAGACAGACAGACAGTCTTTATTAATGCAAAGAGAAAGTATAGGTATAGATACTCCACCATTGATGCTGATTTGAAAAATGTAGGGTGGCATTTCTTCCTTAATTGGCCTAGTGGGAATGTGAGTATGCAAAGGTTCACGTCAATGGCAAACGTACTGTGTTTAGGATTTGAGGCATTTTGTTCAAAATGGGCCACTTCTGAAAACATAACCAATCAGAATGGAATGTGAAAAATCGGACAGATCCGTCTTGATCACATAATATAATATAATAAGTAATATCAAAAAAGTGTTTTGTAAAGGTTGGCCTCCTGGTGGCGCTATAACAGGCTGATGTGAAGAAATTGCATGCAGGGAGTGTTGTGTGTGAACAGTTTCACGTTGATCGGGCCAACGTGTGCCAGAGATTAGCTGCTCACAGATGGACGGTCAGATCTGTAACTAAAACTAGTAGTCCAGTTCATGAGCCTATAGCTGCACAGGCTAGGTGCACAATGCACATAGACAGACCCATAAATAAATAAAAGCTAGTAGTCCAGTTCATAAGCCTATAGCTGCACAGGCTAGGTGCACATAGACAGACCCATAAATAAATAAAAGCTAGTAGTCTAGTTCATGACCTATAGTAGTCGTGGAGTTAAAGAACCCATACAGTAATTGCTGTTGGGGGAAAAAGTGTTCTGAAACCGTGTGACCAGGACACTAGCAGTCAGAACACAAAACAAGAGAAGAATCTAGCTGTCAGGAAGAATAAAAGAACCATTGTCTGTGGCCTCTCCACTGGACCTGTCACTTTCATTTTCACCCAAGCAAATGGATCACTTGTGCATCCTACATTGGACAAATGATATCCCATTAGTTTATTTGACTTGGTGTTGTACTGGTATGGTTATACAAAGACAGACAGACAGACAGACAGACAGACAGACAGACAGACAGACAGACCTAGATGTGAAGGCAAAAATCATATTAAGAATTTTCTCTGCAAATGATTTAACCTTTTCCCCACTAAAAAAACGTAATCTGCGTTATTTGTCGGGTATCGGATGGCTATGTGTTGTTAGCTTAGTAGTGTGGTTGTTTTTTTTGTTGCTGTTTTGGCTTTTATAGGGACCAAACTGTCAGAAAATGATGGGGCTCAAATTTTCCCGTGCCCCACCCCTTTTCTGAGGGGTCATCTATTTTGGGACCTCCCATAATAGTACGCCATACAATTAATGTCCGATTTTCATAATATTTGGGTTGTTTTGTAGGTTTTAAAATATTCTAAGTTGATTTCTTACACTTTTAAAGACACCCTGGGCTGCGCCATCTTCATTGTGCACACGCGTGTGTGCACGCGCACGCACGCTTTCAGTCGCTTTAGTCTCCAAATGCCCCTCCCAGTCGGCATTTCTGGTCAAAACTGCACATTTTGTACGGAGCCTGGCGGTCGTATAGTAATAACACACACCATTAAGATGACACAACATCCGGACGCGGTGTTTTGGATCTTCAAAATAAGAGTTGAACGGCGCGATATCCTGGCATGTTATTAATTAATCCTGGCGGGGAAACGGTTAATACTTAATTCATGCTCCCTCGTACAATGATGTCTCACTGATAATAGCTAATATCTACAAACGTGGGGGAAGTAATCTACAGATTACAGTCTACAATCTACAGAAGAAAATCTAAAGATTAAATCTGATTTTATGTACAATTCTTGTGCCACACAAGAGATTGTAAATAAAAATGTATTAGATATGACAAAAACAAATCACATTTAATTAATTTAATCAAACAGATTGTTGGTGCATGAATATATGGTCAAAGTATAAATCAGGTCTGAACTGTGCTTTACACTACTACACACCGGCATTCCGAAACCCACAATTCCAACACACTGCCATTCTGTCTCATCGCATTACTAAGCCTGTCTCTAACCATAACCCTGTCCCTAACTCTATAACCACTAAGGCTGTCCCCGAACATTCGGGGTTCGAACCTTCGCTCGTTAGGGTTGGCACTCGAATCTTAATTAATGGGCTTGAACCATTCGTTTTTTTTGTTGATTTTTTTACTCGAAAATATTTCTCGGCGAGAATGCGATATGCATAATAAGAGTACTATGTTCATGTTGTGTTTACGTGTTACATGTTGTGACGTTATTAATAATCAGGGGGGCACACAACCGATGCGCCAGTGCACATATACATCATCAAAATGTTTTCTGCACGCACTCCACGTAGATCAAAGGCATGAGCCAGTTATGTAGAGAAATCCGTGTGTGGTAACTGGTAACCACACACGGAAGCCACGTAGTCGGAATGGCGGTGCGTCGGAATGCCACTCTGTCCCCACTACCCACTTCTCTTATCTCTATTGCCAGACAAGACTCCCTGCAGCAAGCTCTCATCATAAGCGCTTTGAATAGCCTTACTTCACAGTGAATGAGGAAAGACATGCTGTGCCCAATCACAGAACACTTCCTGTCCAATACAAGCATGTGTCAGATTCGCTTATCGGTATTTTTTTTTAACGATTTGACTCTCAACTACATTTCAGCCCTTCCCGGATTTCAGAGAATTCATTTGATGAATGCTCCCACAAATGTTTGATTCATGTGTCCCAGCCCTAGCCTGGCGTTGGCCAGCCACATAACATGGATTCACTCACCTCTCCCCCCGTATGAGGAAGCAGTGCATCTGCAATATCAGTATGGCCAAAGCCAGGCTAAAAGTAAGTGAATCCGCAATATCAATATGGCCAAAGCCAGCCTATCCCAGCCCCACAAAGCCCACCACCCACAGCCCCTCCACGTCCATATGAGATCATGCTTTAATTGTACTCTAATCTGGAACCCGAAGAAACTGAAGAAAAATCAATTTCACTTTATAAAGAGATCGAATTAAGCCAGGTGTTCCTCTTTTCAAAAGTTTGTTTTTACTTTACTTATTACTCCTTGCCCAGCAGTAACTAGAACTTTATACTGTACAAGGCCAACTCATTACTTTTTTTTGTTTCACACCACAAAATGTGTAATTGTTTTTGTTTTGTTAATTAACAATAAACATTTTACTGTGTCGTCAACATGCGGTGCCCATGGTAAGTAAGTAACTAAGTAACTAAGTAACTAAGTAAGATACTAACTAACTAGATAGATAGATAGATAGATAGATAGATAGATAGATAGATAGATACAATTGTAGATGGACTGTCTCTTCAACTGCCTATTAGGACGGCTAAAATCCAGGGCAGCGATATTTTATTACAGACACAGAAGGCAGGAGGTTACTTCTAATTATCTCTCCCTGGAACCCCCATTCATTCGCTAATAGGTAATTGATATATACTACCACTAATCAGTCCATCTGTTTCTCATTTGCTGCAAGCTAACTCACTCACACCCACAACACGATCAGGTGGTACTCTGGTTCACTCTAGTCTAGTACATACTAGCTGACACAGTGGTTGTTCAGATGTCAGCGTTCAAATTCCCTCCACTTCCCTGGCCTCCTCCCTGTGGCATTTAGTTCTGAAATGGGTGATTCTGTGATTATAATGTGATCTATGGATTGTATTATGATCATATGTATATGTCTTTATCTTATGCTCTGCTCTGGGGGGTTATTGTTGATATCAGAGCTGTGCCTCGGTAAACAGATAATCTGAGATATCGAATGTGATATGATATCAGAGCTGTGTCTCGGTGCACAGGTAATGAGATATGAGCAGAGCCACACCGCCATACTAAATGCAATAGCTTTGCAATAAATGGTTAATGGTCAATCCTGAGCTGATCCATAGCGTTAAGGAGACGTCCTCCTAGTGCTATGGACCAGAGCTAGTGGGTCAGAAGTAGCTTGAAGGTCAGCTATGTTCAGTGCACGACGCGGCACACAACCAAGTATAAATCAGGCATAACTAGACATTTTCTCCGGGAGTAGAATTGATGTCATATAATGTCATATAAGGTCCATCTTGATGTCATATAATGTGTAACGATTATGCATGATGTTTGGACAAAATCTTTATAGTACATCATAACAGGCTAATGTGAAGTTTCACGGCATTCAGACACTGCATTCATGGTTTGAGGCATTTTTATCAAATCTGCCACTCCCGCAAACACACACACACACACGCACGCACGTGCGCGCACACACATGCACACACGCGCACGCGTGAATTATTTCAGGCAAAATCAATATCATAACACGCAAATGACTACTTCTCGATCCGCAATTCCACCAAGGCTTGTGAAAATTGTAAGGAGTTATAGTTATACTAATTCTACTTGCTACATTACATTTACATCATTACTGCCCAACTGAATTGATTGATTGAAAATTTTATTAACAGTTTGCAGAATTACAGTACATTTCAAGCACAAACTCAATACAAAGGCTGTTAACTGTGAGTGGACGACCCAATTAAGCATTACACTTGTTTACAACAGGGTCCACCATGTTCAATTCATCAAAACATTTAGAGACGTACAAATAGACACTTCTATATAGACAAAGAACAGTACAGGAATTCATCATAATGGAGGTAAAAAGGGAAAAGAAACATATACAGTGAGGGGGAAAAGGGGGGGCGGTGGGGGGGGATTCAGATTTTACGGGGGCCAGTTTCGAATTGCAGCCATCCGTAGGTGCCCTTTGAGAGCGGTTTTGAAGGAGTCAAGGGATTCGCATGTCTTAATGACTGTTGGTAGGGCGTTCCACATTTTGGTGGCATAGGAGCGAAAAGAATTTAGTCCCTTGTTTGTGCCGAATCTGGGTTGAACATGATTCGTTGCACTCCCTCTGGTGTTGTGGGTGTGGACTTCGTTAACATTAAGGAAGTATCTACACAGGTACATGGGTATCTTGGTGGAGTATCGAATCTTGTGGACCAGACCCATTGCAAGATGCTGTACTCTGTCGCCGACCCTAAGCCATGCCAGTCTGTCAAAGTGGGCAGGGGTGAGGTGGGTTCGGGGGGTGAGGCCAAGTAGGAGCCTGACCAGTTTGTTTTGGGAGGTCTGGAGCCTAGTTTTAAGGGCCTTTGAGGTGCTGTGGTACCAGGAGGTGCAACTCTGTACAGTACGGTCAAATCTTGAAAGCATTTATTGTATAATGACAATTCCGTTCACTCCGTTAAAATGCTGGATTAAATGTACAGTATGCAATTGTCACAACTTCAAAGCAATTAAGTGAGATAATAAATCATTGGGGACAGCTCCCATCATCTTAACCCATTTAGAAGCTCATTTAGAAGCTCCATTCTACAAAATGTCTTCTAAATCATGACAGTTTTCTGAAAAACCCATGTTCTCAGTCGTTCTCAAACAATTTTGTGTCAAGGACACCAAAGATTATATGTAATTGGCCGCTGACCCCCATCTGAAAATATGTTGTTCCAGGGACCCCCCAGAAGCAAATATTTGAGTTAAAAACGTTGGCTCTGAAAGAATATATATTCAAAGCTTTGCACTACACATTTTCACGATTTAAAAAAAATAGCAGACCTACAAGCTCGTAACGCGGCACTCGGTGCCGCGCTACAAGCTTGTAGATCTGCTGTTTTTCAATAGCTAAAGTATAAGCTAATACTTTGCACAACACACTGTAGGCCGACTGTATTATCACACAGGCACACCATGCTCTCTGTGGTTCTGCTTTTACCATTGTGTTGCTATATGGTCCATGACACAGCACCGTCTAACACTGCTGAAAGTACAAATGGAAGTAATATAGTCATAGCCTGAAGCCTTCCCTCTTATTGTCCTACTGCTACTGGAAGTACAAATGGAAGTCAAGTGGAATGCAAGCAGGATTAGCATAACAGGATGGTTAGTCACTGGAAAAGTCAAATCCACCTTGTTACACCTCTCCACCCCCTCTTTACTCCTCTCTCATTCTGGAACAGACTCCATTCTGGTGAAGAACGTTCGTCTAGCAGATGAGCAGGCAGAAGGCAGACACATAATGATAGATGGACAGCAGCTACTATACCACTGTGTGTTATAGGTTAAAAAAGAAAGAAAGAAAAAATAAAAATAGGAGAAAAAAGTAAGGAAAGAAGCAGAATTCAGAACTCCTGAGCAAAACGAGAGTGCATACATTATATATTTAAAGGGGAACATTCATAAATAGTACATGTCAGGTACTGTAGCTGGACTGTGGCGTAAGAACAGCTCCACACACCTTTTGACAGAGAATTTAAATGGGTTTTGATAGAAATCTGAGCATATACTAGATACTAACTCTCTTGTTAAAACCGTTTGCAGCCCCTGTGCTGCAACTGTACTTAACACATTCAAGGTGCAAGCAACCTTCATTCTCCTTACACACAGAAAATCTAATTAATATTGAAGTGTTTTTTATGTTTTCATGTCCCCTTTTGCTGAGAAATGACGAAATCACTCAGAATATCTGAAAACGCTGGAGGACCTGCTGACCAGTGTGCTGTTTCAGAATATAAAATAGTTTAAAAGGCAAGCTTTTCGCCATCAATTTGGTGGAAATGTCAGGGTGTTCTATGTTTCTGAATGTGATGGAGTATATTTCCAAATACTATTCAATCCTGAATACCCTCTCACACTATAAGATTTTAAAAAGACTTTTCAAAGACTTTTTAAAAGATTTTTCAAAGATTTCAGTTTTTAGATGTCATCATCATCATTTTTCGACCGCGGTCGAGATCATGGATTCCACAATGCTACGCCAGACTTCCCGGTCCTTCATTGCCACCCCCAGTTCCTGCCTACTGAAGCACTGTTCCTTCATTGCCACCTCCAGTTCCTGCCTACTGAAGCAAGTGTCCCTAGCGATGACGACAGCTTTCTACCTCTGGTCCGCCCTGAGGCAGGACTCCAGAGAAGAAGGGAAGATATAACCTCATTGTCAGCTCTGTAGCAGTGGCCGGCAAACTGCGCTCTTCTGGATCGGACCAGTGAAGAAACACGGGGAAGGTTGCCGTGTATTAGATCAGTCGATGGGTGGCTCTTCCAAGACAGATTTTGCGTTCTCATTAGAAGGCGGGTGTAACTGCCATCCAACCGTTTCTCTTGTTTCTTTGATGATTTCTTTAGATATAGACACCTCTTGCCAGGCAGCAGATTGTACATGAACTCTGTCTGCAGCCGCTCTGAGACACTCCTAATGCCATGGAGGTTCCATGTTTAACGTAATTCCAAAGTGTGTACATTGTTTAAGTTACAGATGCGTGACCACAGATCCACATGGGTTCTTGTTTACTTTTAGAGCGGCAAACGGCATAACTTGTCATGGAAGCTTTGGTTACAACCGAAACGGATTTCAAAAGAAAAACAGTAGGCCATGCATGGCCTACTTGTACGCAAGCAGAGCGTGCAAGTACTGCTGCTAACTAATGTCTATTACAACTGCTGTGTACACACACACACACACACACACACACACACACACACACACACACACACACACACACACGCGTATACTGTACATACACATACATACATACATACATACATACATACATACATACATACCCAGCCGATCACCAAATGTACCTTAGTTATGTCATCAATAATGGTGGTCCCTGATTGGCCGACGGACAACACTGTCATACCCAGCCAATTACAGTACTTGCGCGCTCTGTTTGCCAAAGTAACGAGTGATGTAATGCCTTATTAGCACATTATAATGCATTATGCATTATAGACCTGACTTTTAAGTATCCTTTTTTTTTACCTAAAATGTTTTATCCCACAATTGTGTAATTTTTTCACCTAGTGTCAATTATCTAATGTAATCCTGGGCGAGCCAACCTGGGGGGGCAGCGACTGACCTCATGCTTCCTTCTATGCACGTCCAAGCTGCTTCTTTTCACCTGACAGGGGAGAGTTTCCCCGGCCGGACGTAGCGCGTGGAAGGAACACGTTATTCCGACCAGTTCCTTTCCCCTCCATCAGGCGCCCCGGCTGGCCAGGGGGAGGTAGTTTTAGAGACCAGGATTACGGCATGTTTTTGTGAGGGTACCTACCCTAGGGGACACGGGGAGAACATGCAAACTCCACACAGAACCTTTCGCCAACCCCGCCTCGGGTATGGGCACTGATGACGCGGAGGAGGGAACACGCCCCCAGCGCCCACAGCGTCCCCAGTGGGAATCAAACCCAGGACCTTCTAGCTGTGAGGCGACCGTGCCACCGTGAGGTCCGTGACCCTCCAACTTTTAAGTATCCTATGTAAAATGTTACCATTGGGGAAAAGAATGCTTACTGTGATGTGGACTCTCTTAGCTCTCCTTATAATAAGACTCACATTTGACACGTTTTCCATTCTCTCCTAATGGAAATCCATGGATTGTCTTGATCCTGTGAGCTTATGAGCTCGTCTCGAAATCCAGCTGACTAGTCTTGCCTACAAGAGGAGGGGAACGATGGAAGAAACCCAAACACCAAACATCAAACGGATGCTTTACAAACACTAGACCTGTACGTGCCCGTCGGCCACCGGCCTACTTGAGAACGATGCAACTTTGGAACCTATTAATACCTGTTGTCAACTTGTCATAGCACCCGTTTTAACTGTCTGTCTGTGTCCCACATGGAGATCTCTGTTGTATCTGCCTGTCTGCCTGTGTCTGAAGAGGGCAAACTGTCTGACTGTGAAAAGTGGACTGTGGTGGATTTAGGTTTAGGCTGATTAGGCCCACTGGCAGAGGGGATTCCCAGAGCAGCCTCAATTGGCTGAGCCTCAACTGGCTGAGGCAGAGGCTGGCAATTGCACAGGTGAAGGGATTCCCACTGAGTGGATTCCCACTGGCAGAGCCTGACCAGAGCCTTTTGTGGTGGTTCTGGAGAACCGTGGGTCCGCCCGACTCGATACCGGGCACTGCACTCCCTGCGGGGGTGTGGAACGCGTGTGTCGATTGTGAAGTCGGTGGGGCAAACGGTTCTTGACTTACGTGCATTACAACCGTACACGCACGCACGCAGAGACGTGGCACAGTAGGATTTAGAAGCTTTTTAAAAAAAATCATCCAAATGGGCAACACTATTTCTTGTGTGTTTAATGTTTTGTTTAAATTCCAACAAAATTGAATGCAAGTCACTGAACTGAACTGTGCTTCTGACAACCACAAATCAGTGCTCAAACACAAATACTGTAGATGTTTTTTTAAATTCTCACAGAGGATGGGACTTCTGGGGCTTAACAGCTGGTAATAGCAGAACTATAGATTTTTTAAATGGCGTGAAAGGATGTGGCTCGCTTTTAGAAAACGCACGTTCCTGATCTACACACGCTGAGCTCCCGATCTCTGCCTTCCACCAGAGTAAACACTCATAATCAGTAAGCCACCCTTCATTGATGCATCCACCCCAGCATAACAAAGACACTTCCCCTCGCTTGCTTGTTCTGACTAGAGTATTGATCCCAACAAACAACCCATCTGGAGTGCATTGCCGTCATTCAACGCATTTTCCTCACCTCTCCCTTCAGCTCTGTTAACTCTATCAATAGCTCCCTCCTTTGCGCTGCAGTATAAATACACACTTGAGTTTACCTTCGATGAGCAGAACCATAACAACTCACTAAGTGTTTGCTCAAGCAGAAGGCAGGGAATAGGAAGGAAGGGGGGAAGAGGGGCTGAGGAAATGATAAATCACAAGCAAGGACTATTTGAAGCTGACAGTATTACATCCTTGGACCGTTCTGCAGTAGGCAAGGTTAGGCTGTCTATTGGTGGGCTGTGGCTCCCCATGAGCCCGCAGGAAAGGCAAAATTAGGCAATTACAGGCAAATAAATCACGTCTCCCTTGACAGCAGCTTTCAGAGCTTGGGTGTAAAATGGTTTTAGGATTCAGACAGAGTGCCTCTGCGCACCAGGACTGATGGCTGTGTGATGTACTCTACACAGTAGGAAGAAAGCTGCTACTGTGGATAGCAGACGCTGGTGCAGCTAAAGAATCTCAGCATTAAGGCAGCTAAAGAATTTCAGCATTAAGTCAATTTGGGTGGACACAACCGATTTTTCATAAAGCTATTTTATGAATGGACAGAATTCAAAGCTATTGCAGTTGTGTGCTTGGAATCAGTGAAGTGATGTGGGACACCTGCTTGTACCAGGGTGTGTGTCACGTGTGCGGAGGTCTAAACTCAATCTCTATAACTATAAACAACGGTTATGTTCTTTCTAGGGGGCAGTAGTGGCAGCTATCTTTGAGGCAGAAGAATATTGGGCCCCTAGCTCCTGCTGGCATCATGTCAATAAAAGCAATTTTCTATAGAAAAAAAGTGTTGTGGCCTGGACGCCTGGACGGTTAGCTCAACCGTCTGGGCACCTAGGCTGCCGAGCCAGCCTGATGGCGTGCCGCGGGTTCGACTCCCGTCTTCCCCCCTGTTAATTTACTTTCAACCTATCAATAAAGGCAGAAAAAGCCCCAAAAATATATCTTAAAAAAAAAAGAAAAAAAGTGTTGTATTTGTTGGTATCCTTTTAGCCTTAAAGGCGAATTCCGGACAAGCCGTTTGTTTTTGTTTTGTTTTTTACCTTAAGATGATGACACATCCATTTATCACTGGAAAAAGCATTTATTTTGTTTCCATCTTTCTTTTCAGCATTTCTTTTGTGAGGGTACCTACCCTAGGGGACACGGGGAGAACATGCAAACTCCACACAGAAAGGCCCTTTCGCCAACCCCGCCTCGGGTATGGGCACCGATGACGCGGAGGAGGAGGCACGCCGCCAGCGCCCACAGCGTCCCGAGCGGGAATCGAACCCAGGACCTTCTAGCTGTGAGGCGACAGCACTACCAACTGTGCCACCGTGCCCCCGGAAAAAGCATTTCTTACTAATAAAGTATTCAATCAATGAATCAAAGTGCCTTTGGTGGCTATTTGCACTGATGTCAGGCATGTCCAGTGAATCTACATGCCACAAACAGCACCCACCACAAACACCGCCCACCACAGACACTGTCTGGCCCACCTCAACTTGAACTCAACTTGGCAATGGTATTATCCCGGAGAATATGCATATAGGGCAGGGGTGGGCTTTTATGATGGAGAGAGCCACTATATTTGTGTGTGTGTGTGTGTGTGTGTGTGTGTGTGTGTGTGTGTGTGTGTGTGTGTGTGTGTGTGTGTGTGTGTGTGTGTGTGTGTGTGTGTGTGTGTGTGTGTGTGTGTGTGTGTGTGTGTGTGTGTGTGTGTGTGTGTGTGTGTGTGTGTGTGTGTGTGTGTGTGTGCTACAGTTGCTATTTATTGCATGACAACACACACACCAATGCTCTTGTGTCCTCTACCCCGGAGAGGCAGTTGTGGAAATAGTAGTGATACATTTAATGGCGGTGCAGTGGTGATGTAGTTTAGTATTCATGAAGAGACACACCAGCGCCTGTGCCCTGCTGCTGTGCCGGGACATGGCTGGCCAAACATAGCAGCTTGAGGTAAATGCAGGGAGGTAGTTTATTATGTTTGGGAGCCATAAACATCCTGCCCTTGGCTCTTCTCTAGCAGACGGACCATGGAGAGTTTAACAACTGCCATAAACCATGTTCATCTTCTGCCTTCTCCTCTGGCTTCACCTCAGTCATACACTCACCCCTGCTCTCTCGCTCTACATGCACACATGTAACAAACAAAAAATCACAAATCCACATGCATGTGTGTGCGCGCAGCTGCACACACACACACACACACACACACACACACACAAGTGCACTCGCGCACGCGCACATACACACACACATATGAACGAACACACGCACACATGCACGCTCGCTTGCATGCACCACGCTTGCATGCACCACGCTTGCGCACGCACGCACGCACACAAACGCACGCACGCACGCACACACACACACACACACACACACACACACACACACACACACACACACACACACACACACACAGCTGTCAACACATCTGTCTCTCTCACTTTAATGGGGTTTTAAAGGAAATAATTTAAAATGGGCCGGCCCACAGTTTTCTGTCGACATTACTGAACTACTTTTGTAATTACACCCAGCGGAAAGCTTAACTACTGCGGGGAGGGCATGGTTCTTTGCTCCTAATCACTTTTAGTCACTTAAACACTGCATTCTTGCTTCCAACACATCAAAGTGATGTCCACTATAAGATATTAACCAAAGAGCCACTTATGATGCTAAGAAGCCTGAGCTGCAATATAATCTATTATATGTCACACAGGGAGAATAGAGGGTGCCCACAATTCCCCACACACGCAGGCGTGTGCGCACATCGCGTACATACACCATCCACTTTTATCCTTTTTTATTCCTTTTTATTCCTTTTATTCCTTTCCCAGGCTTGAAACATATTGAAAACAGTGTTTACAAACAAATGTAACCACAAAATGGCCAGTTTACAAAATGCTGAAATAATGAGGCCATAGTATATACAGTAAGTGACAGCTTCATTGTTTTCTCAACAACTGAGCCATGCAATTGGTAAATTAGATTGCCACATGTCAATGTAATGCTGGAATAGGATTGTGTACACTTGATTAGCACCGCAATGAAAGCGTATAATCTCTGATTTAGCTTAATGGTCCCTTTGCGATGAACAGAACAATGCAAGGTTATATGCAGTAGTAGTTTCAGATTTGTTATGTCTTTGATATACTGCAGCTAAAACTCTTTATACAGTAAATAAATGCCTGAATGGGCTTTCAGCTACAGCCCAGTTCGGCTTAAATTATGTAAAGAAAACTTTTCTGTGGATGAAAGCGTCAGTTCCTTCATCTCTACCTCCATCCTACATCACAAATGTCTTGTTGCTACAATTTACTGACCCCATCCTGTCTCATATTCCCGTCCTGTTGGAAGACATTATGCAGGGCTCCTAGCCATTAATATCCATGTTTGTAGCTGCATCTGAGGTTTGTGCTGATGCTTTGTAGAAATGGCCCACCCTTTGAAGCCCTCTCATCCTGCCAGTGCACTAAGGGGTGATGTCCATGGTGGGGAAATTGGCTGTGGGGCTGAGGGTAGCAAAAGGCTGACAGAGAAATGCAGCTAAAATAGAGGCAAACCATAATAATGAGAGACCCCCACTTGTGTAAAACATGATCAAACATGAACTTGTTGCAATAAAACACATTAAAGTGACATTTTAGGGTCGTCTAGTTATACATTTAGCTGATATCTCTTAAACTCATTTAATCATATGATCAGTTGGGCTACAGAACGAGATTGCAGTGACTTAAGGCCGAAATCAACTGTATGCCATTGACGCAGGAATGCAATATTTCCATTTTTATTTGTTCCGATTTTTGTTTTTCTACTGTAGGTATAGGTACTGTAGGTCTCATCTCATTTTCTTATAATAATCCGCCACTATTTTACAATGCTTATAAACGCATTAGCCAAGTTGACTGGAACTATTGAAGCAGCTGTAGTTTACAAAAAAGATGAAAGCTTTAACTTTAGATAACTGCCTTAACATTGCCAACCACAGAGAGCGCAAAATCTGTCTTGGAAGAGCCACCCATCGACTGATCTAATATACAGCAACCTTCCCCGTGTATCTTCACTAGTCCGATCCAGAAGAACACAGTTTGCCGGTCACTATACAGAGCTGACAATGAGGTTATATCTTCCCTTCTTCTCTGGAGTCCTGCCTCAAAGCAGACCAGAGGTAGAAAACTGTCGTTCCCTGATGTCATCGCTAGGGACACAGGCATCAGTAAGCAGGAACTGGGGATGGCAATGAAGGACCGGTAAGTCTGGCGTGATATTGTGAAATCCACGATCTCGACCGCGGTCGAAAAATGATGATGATGATTACAACTGGACCGGTGCCTGTTGAGCACCAGCCTACCTAATGCAAGTCGGACATGCATCCGGTTATGCATATAGCCTACCCCTTACCCATTGTATCCGTCTGTCCCTTTTATGCCCATATATGGAGATCCCTGATGCCATGGATAGCAATGGGTCGTTGTGAATATTCTAAAAGACATTTTCAGGCAGGGTCCTCCAGGGTACCCCACTCTGAGGAAATACAAAATCAGAATTATACATTCTGTAGGTGTCCTTTAAGCAACCTACATGTTGCTAGGAGGGTGGTTTGCTGATCTTATTATAATTCCCTTCCTTTATAATCATGCATAGCACAACCATAGCTTCAGTACTGAAACATTAGCATGCTATTACATCTTCTCAGTGGGCTTAGTCCGACTGGGGAATCATTTAGGCCTTCAAAAACTATGATAAATCTGCTTTTCTAAAATAGGAATATCACCATATAATCATGCATGTATTTGGATATTATGGGCTCCATTTTCATTCCATCCATCTTCAACCGCTTATCCGTAGTTGGGTCGCGGGGGCAACAGCTCCACCAGAGTTCTCCAGACTAATGTTGCTCCAGAGCAACATTAGTGACTTCCTCCTGGGGGATTTCGAGACGTTCCAAGGCCAGTGAGTCGATGTGTTTTAATTTTCATTCAAGCATTCTAAATACACTATTTGGGGATTTAGCAGTGGGTAAGGGGCATTCCCGCACTAAAATACTGTTTTAATAACAGTATACTACCACATTTGATTTGGAACAGATCTTTGCCTTTGCCACAGTACATCACAACAATGTTTTACACTTTTACACTAGATTTTCAGAGAGCAGCAAGCTCAAGGTTGTAGCCCAGTCGATGCATTTGTCTACAGGGATGCAAATAGTATTGATTTCATGCTGATATGTTATTACCACTCACAACACCGCAATATCTAAGTGGCCTGCATGCTCCTGGAAGTCACTCGACATTAGTTGATAGATTGAACTGTACATGTGATGACTGATGAGATTTGATTAAATGAATAAATAATAATAATAATAATAATAATAATAATAATAATAATAATAATAATAATAATAATAATAATAATAATAATAATAATAATAATAATAATAATAATCCAAAAGTACCCAAAGTCGTTTTACATAAAGAAATGAAAGATAAGTGCTAGATCAAATTAATTAAGTTAAGCATGGGTTGTGGAGACATCTTAACTAGACCTCAGCTGGGAGAAGCCATCTGGAAGAGGTGGGTTTTGAGTGAAGTTTTGAAGGAACTCGAGAGGGAGGGGGCACTTTTAAGGTGGTTGGGGACTGCATTCCAGAGGGAGGGGTCAGCAACAGAGAAAGTCCTGTCCCCCCCGGTAAGGTACTTGGCCTTGGGGACCTCTGGGAGGTTGGCTTCACTGGACCCGAGGGAACGGGAGGGGACATAATGTTCGAGAAGATTGGAGAGGTATGGGGGAGCCATATTATTGAGTGCCTTGTTGGTGGTAAGCAGGATTTTGTAGTGGATTCTTTGTCTGACGGAGCCAGAGTAGGTTGTGAAGGACAGACGTAATATGGTCTCTGGAGTGGGTACTGCATGGTGAGCAGACGGGTACAGAGTAGGTACTGCATGGTGAGCAGACGGGTACAGAGTGGGTACTGCATGGTGAGCAGACGGGTACAGAGTGGGTACTGCATGGTGAGCAGACGGGTACAGAGTGGGTACTGCATGGGGAGCAGACGGGTACAGAGTGAGTACTGCATGGTGAGCAGCTGAGTTTTGAGTGTATATTGGAGTTTGTTGAGGACTTTGGAGGTGGTGCCGACGTGCCGCCGAGGATAGGATGGATACTGTTGCCATAATCAAGCTGGGATGTGATGAATGTGTGAATGAGTGTTTCAGCAGCTGGGAAAGTCAGAGAGGGCCGGAGGCGGGAAATATTACTGAGGTGGAAAAGGCAGATAACATCAGTTAAGCCAAGGTGCCTGACATAACATTAGAGCTACAATTGATACAGAAGATGTGGATGACTCAACACTGTGGAAATCCACAAAGGCAGTGCTTATAGGCAGCACCATAGTATATACAGTATGTAGTAGGTAGGAGAAAACTAACCGCAAAAAGGTTAGTGGAGCTGGTGGCCCAATTAGAATGTTCATATATAAAGCCTTGTCATATCCCAATACCCTTAAATAAACTATTTAATAAACTCTCTTTCAATGTTTTTATTAGATTTTCAATTATTGACATACATTACATTACAAGACTACATAGAACAAAAAAAACAAAACAAAAAAACAAAACAAAAGACAGAATCAACAACATGCCAGCAAATAATAATACAGAAAGAAATAGCAGTCAGGTATACTCCCATCAGTTACAACTTATTCTCATACACCCATACATATTACTCTTTTCTATTCCTCTTTTAAAAATCTTGCAATAGGTGACCAATCTCTAACAAAGTTTAAGATTGCCTCTTAATACATATGATAACCTCTCCATTGGCAGTATCGACATGAGTTTTTCGTACCACATTTTTATGTCAGGGGGATCCTCATCTAACCATTTTTGTAGAATTGTAAGCCGTGTCCTATCACCTATTTTCCTACCGTCTGGGATCATTTTCAGTTCATCACAGTATTCAACTTATATACAAATGTTGCTTTTTTGATGTCTATATATAGCAAACTGAGACCTCAGTCACAACTGACAAACTGAGTCTCACCAACACTGAACAAACGCACGCACGCACGCACGCACGCACGCACGCACACTGATATCTTCTCAAGAGTACCTGCATGTGCTTAGTGGGCCTCTAGTCTACCTACAAATTCCATATACATTGTCAATTTGTCACTGCTGTGCTTATAAATTATGGCTAGAAACTATAAAGTTCATGCACCAGATCAACTTGACTGATTGATTATAAGTTATAATGATTATATAATCTCTCTCAACTATAATGTTTTGCTGCTTTGTGATCTAGACTAGCACACAAAAACAGGAGCCGGCATGCTGAAACGCAGTCGACTGTGGGGAATATCAGGGGAATCCTTCTCAAATGTGCAGAAACCTCCATTAATCATTCACATGCAGGAACAATGAAACCCCAGATGAAGGGGAAGGAAGTGTTTGTGCTTTTTTTTTTTTTTTTTTTTTGCATCTTCAAGAAAGCAGAGACTGTACTTTCTGAGACATCTCGGGAGTTTTTGGTATAAGTACCAAAGCTCTTGTGAACTTTTATCGCTGTACCGTTGAGAGTGTTGTGACAGCTGTATCACTGTGTGGTTTGGCACATCGTTTGTGGAACATCCACATGCATAGACATAAGGGTTGATCGATATATTTGTATGGATAAGAGACAGTTCCTGGCGTTCATAGCCATGGTCATTAATTGTGCGGTAGAGATGCAGGGCAAGTCTGAGAGGATCAAAATGGTGTTGGACGCAGCGAGGAGATTCCTAAATATTGTGGATATTACCGGAGAAGATTTGGATAACACATTGAGGGAAGGGTTTGCGCAAGCTCAGACCACTGGGTCTGAGCACTGAATGACATTGGAACGGGTTTTGGACAATGTTTGGGGATATGTGGGATTATTATGGGTGAACGAACTGTAATTTGTCAGAGCAAAGACTTTTGTTTGGTCCGTATCCCGGACCAGAAGGTGGCGGTAATGCACCAAATGGATGCAAACCGCCGTAAAACACTAAAAAGAAGAAGAAGAAGACATGGAGGCTAGATTTGGAGGGATAGAGGGTCATCGGGATGAGGTGTTGAGTGCAGACTTTGACCTTCTCGGGACAAGATCATGATCATGATCAAGAGAACAGCAGTAGAACTCCTGTGCACTGCAGAACTAGCAGAACTTCCTAACATTTGCACCACTCGCTGTAAAAGGAATGCACACAAAATCATTAAGGACGCTATAGCCACCCTGCCCATGTTCTGCTATTGCTCCTTGCATCTAAAAATCATTGCTGGGAGTACCAAATCACACACCACCCATCTCAGTAACAGTTCCAGCTATAGGTTGCTTAACAGCACACTTGTGTAATGTGTGTGAGAGTGCTTGCACACAGGGCCATGGTGTGTGTGATGCATCTACATGTACTGTGTAGAAGTTCTTGTAGTTAGTGCATGTTGCATGTGTCGTTAGTGCATGTTGCATGTGTAGTTAGTGCATGTTGCATGTGTAGTTAGTGCATGTTGCATGTGTATGTTGCATGTTGCATGTGTATGTTGTATGCTGCTCCTGCTTGCTATGCGTTCTGCTTTCAGCTACTGCCGCTGGCTAGCCCTCCCTGTGGGGGTGAAAAGAAGAGCCGGAAGGCTCCTTTTGCCGGTACACAGCCTCTCCACTATAGGGCTGTGAATCTTTGGGTGTCCCACGATTCGATTCCGATTCTTGGGGTCACAATTCGATTAAAAATCGGGGGGAAAAAATAAAATAAAACAATTTGTTTTTAGAAATTATTAATCAATTTTGAATCGTTCGTAACGGGATTCTAATTCAAATCGATTTTTTTGACACCCCTACTCTCCACAACCAAGACTCCTGGAGTGCCTCCTTGTGGTCACACACGATAACTGGGACTTTGCGGTCCCAGGCTACACTGGAGGGAATCTCGGAGGAGCAGTGGGCACGTGTGGACATGCCCTGGCTGCCTGGCATCTGCCAAGTAACCACTGCCCCACCTATGATACTTTGACCCACGTCACCCGGGTCAAATGGTACTGAGTATCGAGTAGTGCCGTACCGAGGAGAGGCACATCTCCTTGCTGCAGGCGAAGAGAGATAGAAGAGGAACCTGCGTGAAGCAGCCCCCAATGCCAGTTGGGTTGCATACGTTGGTTAGACATACAACAGTCCGCCAGGCATTAGTCCCCTCTCCATTTGTCTGCGCAAACTGCAGAGCCCCCACTCCAGAGTGGGGGCTGTTCAGCCGGTAACAGGTACGGTCGCC
Organism: Electrona antarctica; assembly: GCF_951216825.1. Classification (NCBI taxonomy): domain Eukaryota; kingdom Metazoa; phylum Chordata; class Actinopteri; order Myctophiformes; family Myctophidae; genus Electrona; species Electrona antarctica. The sequence continues at coordinate 45,081,130 of NC_136808.1, read as the reverse complement.
CCTTTTCCATCTCGCCCCACTACTCTACCTACTGTAGCTGAAAATAACAAACATAATTCATGTTGGTGATTATATGAAAGGTATTATCATATTAATTTATCATTGTTAAGTTCACTCTGTATATCCACGGGCATAATAGCATAATGATGCCATTACAAAATGGGCTACATGGAAGAAATGTGTTAAATAAAACGAAATTAGAAGGTCCTAAATTAACTTAATTAAGCAGTCACCGTCTCTGTGTCATGTTGTTCTTTCTTAATTTTACAGAGTATACAGATCGACTACTAAACAATCAAATACAAATGTATACAAGATCATTCAGATTTCAGAGAGGGAGGGAAATACTAAATTAACTGTTAACTACATTAAAATAAATCGCGGGGGGGCGAGTTGGTAAAGGGGCGAGTCGTTTGGTATTCGTTCAGCCACAGCTGCTGCAAGAAAACCTGACCCCTCAGGTGCAATCCATCGTCATCACTGGCGGACGGATGTAATGTTATGCTTAGACAGAGCAAACGCTATATCAACTGGGTAAACGGGTGTACCCAACTTTTCTCAGTTGATCCTGGGGTCATTTTTTTTACGTAATTTAGAATCCATTTCTGCTTCAAAGGACATTTTTGTATTGTGCATATAGTTAATGACATCATTTCCGTATTTGAATAAACTAGCTGAAATAACGAGTAAAGGTAATCCAACTTGTGATTTGTTTGCTTTGAGTCTTTACACATTATGCATAATATATACTAATTAACTTCCACACATACTCAATGATTACTGTGAAATATTACATTTTCATTTTCTTACAAGAAAACCACGAAGTTGAATGACCTATCTACTCGTTATTTCTGCTAGTCTATTTAAATATGCAAATTGTCTCATTAACTATGCATGAGACAAAAATAGCCCAAGTCTCAGGATAAACTGACAGAAGTTTGGTACACCTTTTTATCAGGTTATTGATGTATGTGAGTGCATTGTTTACATTAGGTCTGTATAGTGTTTAAAAATGTGTTTTGCAAACATCGGTCTCAGGTGGCGCTATGACAGGACTAGCTGGAAAATGTGGGGGAGAGTTTTGGAATTGGCATCCAGAGAGTGTGTGTGCAAAGTTTGGCAACGACCGGACCAACGGTGCACAGACAGAAGGACACACGGACAGACAGACAGACAGGGTGCAAAACATACTCTCTCCCCATGCCTTCACCCTGATGGAGACAATATACTGAAATTAGGTGGGATATGCAGTCTTGCATACACACAGGACAGCAACACAATGTAGTATAGGATATACGTGTCTACTATAAAAGTTGCAAAAAAGTGCATTCACAAAGTATATATTCAAATATGTTAATGCAGTTTGTTTTGTTCGCGGACGACACTAATTTCTTTTGTTCAGGGGATAACTTAAAAAGTGTAGCAGAAAGCATTACAAATGAAATGGTTAAATTAAAAAGGTGGTTTAATAAAAATAAGTTATCATTGAATTTGAAAAAAACCAAGTTTATGATTTTCTCTAATTTGAAAAAGGATGAAATTATTCTCACTATAGATGGAGTGAATATTGAAAGAGTGAATGAATTTAGGTTTTTGGGTGTTATATTAGATGAGAAATTATCATGGAAAAATCATATAGCATATATAAAAGCCAAGGTGGCCAAAAGTATTTTTATTTTGAACAAAGTAAAATATGATTTGGATACGAATTTATTGAGGATGTTGTATTGTACACTGGTTTTACCATATTTTATTTACTGTTTGGAAGTATGGGGTAACTCATTCAAGAGTAATATGACTCCTTTGATTATGTTACAAAAAAGAGCATTAAGAATCATGTATAAAGAAGATTTCAGAGCACACACCAATAGGCTTTTTATGTTATCAGGTGTTTTGAAAATCATGGATTTGGTAGAATTACGAACATTATTAGTGGGGTTCAGAGCGAAAAACAAATCATTACCAATACAGTTACAGAAGTCATTTGTGTTTAGCTCAGAGGATGAGGACCACAGAAGAAGACATGATTTTAAACATCTGTTCGCTCGGACTACACTAAAACAAATGTGCACTTTTGTTACAGGTATAAAGTTATGGAATTCACAAAACCAGGAGTTGAAGAGTTGTACAACAGTGTTTCAGTTTAAGAAAGTGTTTAAAAAAGAAAAAATGATAAAATATGAATTAGAAGGTTAGATATAAGTGTTATTTGTTTCCTCGGTGTTGTCTTTGTTTGTTCTCTTGTTGAGCTCCATGTCCTTTGTCTTTGTTGTTTTTTTTTTGTTTTTTTTCTTTTTTGATGTAATCATGTATGGTTGGTGGCAGCATCAATTGGTTGTTGTTTTTTCCTTTTTTCTTTGATGTAATCATGTATGGTTGGTGGCAGCATCAATTAGATGTTTTTTTTAATGATAGGGGCAGGTATATATAAGATTTATCTTCTTCCTGCTCCTTTTCCTTTCTGTATGGAATATGTAAAAAATAATAAGTACAAAGTAAAAATTAATATGATCATGTAAAACCATAACTGAAATGAAATAAATAAATATGAAATGAAATGAAATATGTACGACACATCTGCATCTATAGTATAAAATAAAACCAGGAGGAACACCTCCATCTGTGTGGATCACATGAGGACATTGTTGTGTGGTTGTGTGCATGTGTAAAAAGGCAAGTTTGAAGTCGATCGGTTCTCGACATATGCACGGGATACGCGTATGGATGAACAAACATGCAGATTTGCACATTTACACATAGATTATCCATCCATTAATCCAACCACATCTTTCTATATAACTTTCCAGTCTGTTTGGAGACTTGAAATGGAAGTTGGTCAACAATGAAATATGTGAACTGAAACTCTGCTCTTGTCACCTTATTTTTCAGACTTTTTTGGACTGGCAAAAGAAAAAAAGCCCCCTTGCACACGGCTACGTGATCCTTGAAAAGATCCTTGAAAGAAGTAATATAATTCAAAAGTTTCCCATTTCAAAGGTGTACCTATTTGCACTCAACAGAATGTAAAAAAAGAAGAAAATGAAATAGATCAACAGAACTAGGCTACCTTGTTGTTGAAACTAAATTAGATATGCTACCATCGATGTAGAATAGATAATCTCTGGGTTTATGTGCAAATAAACATGGCAAACATTGTACATTTTGAGTATTTGACTGATCAGACGATTGACGTGCGATTCATAAAAAGGGGCGTAGAGCCCTGATATGACTGTGTGGATCACAGGTGTATCTCATTCTTGTTTGAAAGTCAGAGGCCCGCTCACGTGACGATCATTTGCATTCTTCCACTCCCCATTTAAGACCATAAAAGGCAACTGGAAACATCCAACGTCATCGCTCTTCAAAATGGACAGATCTACAGGCTTACAACATGGCTTGTAAAAACAATTTGGTGCGATGTAAGTCTTCCTCCGAGTGAGATTGAGCGGACATCCGTCAAAATTCACAGACAAAATAATCACATTCATCCCTTTTCAGGTCCACATGGCCTTGCCCTAAAAACCTTACAGTAATACAGAATAAAAGGGGGGCACCTACATGACAACATAGTGTTTCGGATTTGCCATTAACTTGGCCTAAAAACAAAAGTTTAGACAGAATAAAAAGTTCAGTAAAAGGTCCATAGGCTATAAACATGAATATCTTTGACTGAGTCACTTATTGATCAGCCAAACTAGCCTACAGTATGGGATGTACCCGAGAGAGGGGACATAGAGAGACAGAGAGTGAGTGTGTTTGAGAAAGAGACACAGAGAGAGAGAGAGAGAGAGAGAGAGAGAGAGAGCACTTCACAAACGCACATATTCTTTTACAATGTATTTGTTCCCAGTCAGACAGGCTGGCTGGATGGTATTAAACTGGCACAAACAAACTTCTAAGGACAGTGGATAACCCACAAACCTGACTTTTTACAGGATTAAGCAATGGATTAAGTTAAGAGTGTTGCCGCTTCTTGTATCCATACCGTTTTAAATGAAAAGCCCTTCAGCGTTTCATTCACAGCCCACCCAGCCTAGGTTTTGACCAAGTCTCGTTTGACTGCAGCCTGAGAGACGCTATACTCAGTCAAGGCTA